>NC_142065.1:205873753-206178753 GCF_059756535.1 Pantherophis guttatus | reverse complement strand
TCTATCTATCTATCTATCTATCTATCATCTATCTATCTATCTATCTATCTATCATCTATCTATCTATCTATCTATCTATCTATCTATTTATCTATCTATCTATCATCTAATTTGTATGGCCCCCCATCTCATAAAAGCAGAATGCAACAAGTTTCTGGGCTTTTTGTTTCTTGCTGACAAACAGCAACTCTGTGCTGCTCTTTGGGAGATTCAGATAGCTATTTCTGCCTTATAAGGCGTCATCAGTGAGCCACACCCTCTTCTCAGGTATCCTCCCTGTAAAGGTACAATGTTTCTTTATCTTTTTCATAGGCTTTTATGTGCATATTCTTTCTAGCCAGGTTTTACCTACGTAAGCTAAGATGTTCTACAGCCCTGGTTCTGTGAAATCTCATTCACAAGTTTCTGCTCATTGAAGAGAACTGGCACAGACACTTTATTTCTGGAAACTCTCAAAGGCAATGAAGAAGGTAAGAATCCCAACGGAGTTTCCCAGTGGTCTGGAAAGCTGCTGTCAGGGCCCTAATTACTCTGCTTGGTTCCTTTTTGCTGACACCCGCAACCTTTAGTAAACTCAACTCACCTTATCTCCTTTGCTTCCATCTGTTAGGTAGCTCCTGTTGAGCCATTAGCAGCAGGTTGCCTTGGCTTTGAAGTATGTAGGACTTTTTGTCCTTTGAGAAACTCATCTGTCAAAGTGCCTTCTTCTGTAGACCTACAATTCTCGCCAACCTCTGCTGTCATGATGAGCTCATCACCGTGCAAGTCTGCTCTGCGCTCACATTTCTTAGAACGTCTACTTACATATTCAGTCGAATGCAGCATTTCTCAAAGCAGGCCAGATGTGAGGGTGTCACCTCTCAGAATTCCACAGTCAGTGTAGCTCTCTATCTTAGCATAGTTGGCTGAGGAATTCTGGGAGCTGAAGTCCACACATCTTAAAGTCCCTAAAGTTGAGAAACCCTGGTCTAATGCATATATAATAATTTTCAATGTCTCAGCAGTTCTGCCAACTTTGTGTGGGTAATTTGTTACCCACACAAAAATGCTTATTTGTTCCCTTTGACTATAATTAAGTGTTGTACTTTATGATTCTTGACAAATGTATCTTTTCTTTTATGTACACTGAGAGCGTATGCACCAAGACAAATTCCTTGTGTGTCCATTCACACTTGGCCAATAAAGAATTCAATTCTATTCTAAGAAAAAGTCATCATCCCAAATTTTATTTTATTTTTTTTAGTTTTTTTATTATTATTTTTTTATTTTTATATGCTGCCCTTCTCCGGAGACTCAGGGCGGCTTACAATGCGTTAAGCAATAGCCTTCATACTTTTGTATATTTTATACAAAGTCAGCTTATTGCCCCCACAAACCAGGTCCTTATTTTACCCACCTTAGAAAGGGTGGAAGGCTAAGTCAACCTTGAGCCTGGTGAGAATTGAACTCACAGTAATTGCAGGCAGCTGGATGTTAAATGCTGCCTTAGTAGGAGGCATTAGGCTCCTACGCCACTCAGGCTCCTCTTGATCATTGAACTATTTTTCTTTATTATATCAGATTGGCTTCCAATCTCTGAGTTTGCAAGCCTTCACAAACCCCTCATTCCCTTTTGACTCAGGAAAAATGTATGGAAGAGTGTTTTGCATAATATTGAACATAACCCTTATATTCAACAGTATAAACTTTTTTATAATTTTAATCGTTATATTATGTAAGGTAAAGGTTCCCCTTGCACATACGTGCTAGTCCTTCCTGCCTCTAGGGGGTGGTGCTCATCTCCGTTTCAAAGCTGAAGAGCCAGCACTGTCCGAAGACGTCTCCGTGGTCATGTGGCTGGCATGACTAAATGCCAAAAGTACACGGAACGCTGTTCCCTTCCCACCAAAGGTGGTCCCTATTTTTCTACTTGAATTTTTTACGTGCTTTCGAACTGCTAGGTTGGCAGAAGCTGGGACAAGAAACAGAAGCTCACCCCGCTATGCAGCACTACGGATTTGAACCATTGAACTGCCGACCTTTCGATTGACAAGCTCAGCATCTTAGTCACTGAGCCACTGCATCCCTTATATTATATACTGAGGTTTATAAAACCTTAGTAAGACTACCCCTGGAATACTACATCCAATTTCGGTCATCACATTACAAAAAAAAAGATGTTGAGACTTTGGGGAAAAAAAGTGCAGAGAAAAGCAATTAAGATGATTAAAGGCCTGGAGACTGAAACATATGAAGAATGGTTGCAGGATTTGGGTATGGCTAGTCTAGAGAAAAGAAGGATCAGGGGTGACATGATAGCAGTATTCTGGCATTTGAAGGGCTGCCACAAAGAAGAGGGGGGTCAACTTATTTTCCAGAGGGCAGGACAAGAAGCAATGGATCAAAACTAATGAGAGAAGCAACCCAGAATTAAGGAGAAACTTCTTAATAGTGAGAACAATTAACCAGTGGAATAACTTGCCACCAGAAGTTGTGGATGCTTCATCACTGGAGGTTTTTAAGAAGAGACTGGACAGCCATTTGTCTGAAATTGGATAAGGTCTTCTGTTTGAGCAGAGAGTTGGACTAGAAGACCCCCCCCCCACAAGATCTCTTCCAGTTCTATTCTGAATTGAATCAAATAGTGTCCTGTCAGAGTTTCTGTCAAAAATCAAATCCAGAAAGCATACACAGGCAGACTGATTCAGCAGGATTCATTAACTTCTTTATATACATAATAATACATGAAGATACAGGTACAATACCAATATAGATTCTTCTTCAATGCGGTAGCAGTTACAAGCAAAAGACAAGGCAGGAGAGACCGGTTAGTTTCATTTCAACAGAGCAGACTAGTTTCAGTTTCTCTGCACAAACTCAGAAGCTGCAGACTAAGACACGCCATGGCTCCAGTCTGTCTCAGCTCCCAAACAGCCCTCATTGGCTGACTTAGTTGCTATGCCTATACATTGGCTGACCTTGTTACCATGTCCTATTCCAGTTGATGAATATACTCTGACATGTCCCTCCATAAAGCTGCTAGGAAGCCTGGGATCATGATAACCTCAGTTTACCTCTCAAAGGTAATATTACCTTTGATTAGCAGCCAGGATCCTTCATTTCTCAAGAACTGTAAGGATCTGAACAAGGAAATGAATTGATTGGAAGGTTGGTTCTAGCAGAAAATCCCCCCTCCTTGCAGCTATTTAAAGTCAATTGGTAGTCCTCAGATGCACTGCCTCCTTCATAAAGGTTGAGAGTATAAGCATTCCCACTTTTTTTGCAATGGGGTTGATAAATTAAACTGAAATAGATCTAACACAGTTTAAACATATGTCAACTTGGGAGGGGGAGATTAAGACAGGGAGAGGATGTGGCCTTTACTTCTCCCTCCCTCCGGGTTAAGTGTAATTTTTGGTCATCTCTGATTTTAAAAAAAAATCTACAATGGTTAAAAAGAACAGTATTAAAAGACCCAGGAAAGCTCCTGGTTTTATTTCGGTTTTGATCACTGTTAGTTATATATTAGCATTATTGTCAAGCAGGATGAATCCATTTAGCTGATCTTGACTGACCTTGAAAAATCTTAAAGGGGTTAGAAGTGATTAACTCTTAGATGGGAAACTATCAGAAATCCCAAAGATGTAGGCTCAGCTAGGAAGTTGAAGAAACATCTTGGAAGAAGGGATTAGCAAATTGCTTCTGTCCCATACCCATAAAACTACATGGATGTGTCTATGTAGTCACCAGATGTAGAGACCAGAGGTGGTATTCAGCCAGTTTGCACCGGTTCGTGCGAATCGTTGGCAGAAATTTTGCCAAGGTCACCGAACCAGTAGCGATGGCCAGCTGGCTATGCCCCTGAACCGGTCCCCCGGTCGCTGCTTAATCACTCAGCCAGCCATGTTCATCACCGCCATGTTCTTCGTGCGCACGCATCCCATTGCCTTGGAAGTCCAATGGGATGTGCATGCACAAAGAACATGGCGGCAACAGCAGCAGCTTTTTCCGCGACCTCCGGTACTTTACTGTGGCCAGCAGACGCCACTTTGAGAGCTGCTTTATGGCTGTGGTGGCAGGCTGCCAAAAACTCCGGTCAGCTTGCCTTCCGGACTCTGGGCCAGCTGCCGCGGAAGGTAAGCAGCCCGAACAAAGAGGCAGTGGGGGGGGAGGAAGTGGGGCTAGGGCCAGGGCCACTAAAGGAGGGGAAACGGGGGTGACTGGTGAAGGGAGGCTGAGGGTAGATAGGTGGAAATTCCAAAAATTTTCCTGTTTTCCTGTGGGCGTGGCTAGGTGGGGGGGTCATGTGACTGAGTGGGTGTGGGTGTGAGTGATGTTAAGTTGGCCACCCCAACTCAGTCACATGCACCCCCACCTAGCCATGCCCACCTAACCAGTATCAAAAAATTTTGAAACCCACCACTGGTAGAGACTGATGGAGATATCTAAGCACTGTTACCAAAGCAACAAGAGGTGAAATGTATCTGTAGTCAGCAACGGACAGAAAATGTTCAGCTCAGGCAGACACCTTCTCAATTCACAGGAGCATAGGAAGGGGAGAAGGAATAGGATAATCAGACATGCAAGGTTCTGTTGTAATAGCCAATCTTAATAAAAATAGTTTTAGCCGTTCTATGCAGTTGGTTTCCTGGTGTGAAATGGGACACTCATCATGGCCAAATTGCCACGGCCAACCTGCCATAGCCGACTCATCACTGCCAAATCACCATGAGGCAACTCACCATGGGAAAAGTTAACAATCCAATTTAACTATTTTAAATTATTAAAAAAAATATTTCAATTTTTGTCATTCACATTTAATTTTGTCCCTCCTTTGGCATCCTTTCCTTAACGATTCTGTTCCACCATTTTTTCGATACTAGTGTAACCCTTGTCCCATGGCGAGTTGGCCATGGCAAGTCGGCTGTGCTGAGTTGTCCTAGGCACTTCTGGTCTGGTGTACCTGGTGGAGCTGAGACCAGGATTTAGGGACACTGTCCCTAAGACCAAGACCCAAGGGACACTGTCTTAGATCAGCATGAAAGAAGACGCCCATATTATCTCACCTTTAGAAGTTTAGTTTCCAAGTCCAATGATGGCCAAAGCAGAATAAATAATTTTCTTAGGCAACCCGAGAGAAGAAGAAAATGTTCTGCAGGAATTCTGGTTGCATTCTCTTAAATTACACCTTGATTTAAAATTTGGTGGGATCATAAAGGGCTAGCAGAAGTTGTTTTATGGTTCCATCTGGTGTACAAGTTGCCGGTAGGGATTGTGTCAAGACTGATTCCCACTTTCACCTACATTTCTTCTTCGCTCTCAGCTTGAGGATAACCGAGAGGGAGAGTGGTATTCAAGCATCCATTGGCACTGTGGGACATTGCTGGAATCCAGTGGTGGGATTCAAATAATTTAACAACTGGTTCTCTACCCTAATGACCGGCTGGGTGGGCATGGACATGGTGGGCATGGCCAGGGGGTGTGACAGGCAGCACTCGGCCTCCTGTACTCCCGAGAGCAAAAACGGGCCACGCCTCCCCGTGCCCCATTTTGGGCCTAGTAGGCCTCCCTGAAGCCTCCTGGAGCAAAAACAGACTGCAAGGAAGGCACACCACACACCCCTGCACCCTATTTTGGGCCTAGTAGGCCTCCCTGAAGCCTCCTGGAGCAAAAACGGGCTGCAGGGAAGACACACCACACACCCCCGCACCCCATTTTGGGCCTAGGAGGCCTCCCTGAAGCCTCCTCAGAGCAAAAATGGGCCCTGGGGGGCGCACTACACCCCCCGTGGCCCATTTTGGATTTAGAAGGCCTTTCTGTACTTACCTGGGAGCCAAAATGGGGCACATGGGGACTCCTGGAAGGGGAGGGGCTGGGACGGATGGGGCTAGCCAGCAATTTAACTACTGGTTCTTCCGAACCGGCCTGAACCAGATGAATCCCACCACTGCTGGCATCCCAAGGATACACCGAGCAGATGCCCTGGCCTTGCAGACAGTTTCCCCTAACGAAATGACCAGGTGTGATTAGTGGACGTTTTGGCCTATGGGTGGCCCGTAGGAAAAAGGGGGAATTAACTACGGTTGCTTTTGCGTGGGGAAACCCAGAGCTGGTTTTGCTTCTTCTGTGCCAATGTGGTTTATTCAATAAAGTTTATGCTCTTGGTTAAAAATAATGTCCCAGGAGTTTCTTTTTCTGAATTTGCCAACTGGACAGTTGACAGATTGCAAATATATGGGTTCCCTGCAGATGTATTTGATATCAATTACCAATCTGGCTTTCTTGGTGACACATCCATAGAGTGGAATAAACTTCTGCTGCAGTATATACCAGACCTTTTCTTGCTAAAATTTAGGACAGGACTCAAAATATATTTATTCTCCCAAGTTGTTTTTTTTTTTGGTTTAATGCTACTGGCTTTAGTGTTTGTGTTCTCTATCCATTGTGTTTTAACATTGTTTTTATGACTGTTTTTTATTGTACCTTGCAGACACCAAGAACCATTAAAGAAGTAGGTGACACTCTAAATAAATGTTCTAAATAAATAGAGAAGGACTGGTTGGTCGGCCATTATAAAACTTGAAGGCTAGCTGAAGTGCCTAGGCCCACGCGTCTTGGAAATTTATTTGTTTTGTTTTGTATTTCTCAGACGTCTAAGAGGGGACAACTTTGTTGTTATTCAAAGCCTGACATTTTTCCTATTTTCTGTGATTCTGTGGTTTGTTTGCTTTTTTTGTTTAAAGAAGTCCTCCTCCTCTCTTGAAAACGTAAAGCAAAACCATATGAGTGCCTTTTCCCTTTGTCATCACCTTTAAAATACCCTTTAGAACTTGGGACAAAACCATTGGTATCTGTTCCAAATATACAAATAGAAAATAGTAGGGGATTTAAAAAGAAAAGGAAGAAGAAGAAGAAGAAGAAGAAGAAGAAGAAGAAGAAGAAGAAGAAGAAGAAGAAGAAGAAGAAGAAGAAGAAGAAGAAGAGGAGGAGGAGGAGGAGGAGGAGGAGGAGGAGGAGGAGGAGGAGGAGGAGGAGGAGGAGGAGGAGAAGAAGAAGAAGAAGAAGAAGAAGAAGAAGAAGAAGAAGAAGAGGAGGAGGAGGAGGAGGAGGAGGAGGAGGAGGAGGAGGAGGAGGAGGAGGAGGAGGAGGAGGAGGAGGAGGAGGAGAAGAAGAAGAAGAAGAAGAAGAAGAAGAAGAAGAAGAAGAAGAAGAAGAAGAAGAAGAAGAAGAAGAAGAAGACATGGAATAGAATGGAATGATTGTCTTGTTTTTTTTCCCAAGACTGAACAACGGTAAGAGAGATGGAGGAAAAAAAGAAATATTTTTTTTCCCAACACATTAAGTAACCCATGATAGTGTTAGAAGAAATATCCTTCTGGGTTCAGCTCCAAGTGGGGAAAAAGACACTGGAAACATGGAGACTGCTTGGAAAGATGGTTTAATGGTGGACAGGATCACATGGCTTGAGTTACTGAACAGAAAAGGGGATGAGACGCAGCGAGTCCCCGGGTTTTATGCGCTCTCTGGCTTTGAACTTCCTGGGGCCCAGAAAGACTATCCTGATTGGTTGTCAGACTTCCAGCGGGTGGGGGTTTTAGCTAGCCTTGCTGGCTGATGTAATCTTCCCAGGTGCCATGTGGTGAGTTTCTGTTGCAGATGATGGTCCTTTGACAAAGGATTGGGTTTCTGCCTCTGGCCCATTAACAAAGGGTGAGGGGCAGGAAGGTGGGAGCTACTCTGTCTTTAAAACATGCTTCTCCATTTCTCATCCAGGGAAACATAATATTCTGTCTTTTTAATATTTCCCAAAATATTTCATTCTTCTAGGAAAAGGGTGGGTGCTAACTTCCTACAAGAGGAACTGCAAATCATTTCCATTACTCTGATTTTAAAGAGGCCAAAGGATATTCCCCAGTCCAACTCTTGATTTGCAATTTCAAAGACTTTGGGGGACAGGCGAAGGGTGTGGAAGTGATGGAATTAAAGAAGGGGTTTGCTGGATTAAATGGACGTCTTGCTAACAATGTGATTTAGAACTGATGGAGAATAACAGAGTTGGAAGGGACCTTGGAGGCATTCTAGTTCAAATCCCTGCTCAAGTAGGAGATCCTATATCAGTGATGGTTAACCTTTTCAGCACCAAGTGTTGAAACTGGTGTGTGTGCGTGCGCTGGAGCACTGGAACCCAAAAGAGAGCAGCTATCTGGCACGCATGCGCACACTGGAAACCAGAAGAGCAACTGGCGACAGCATGCGTGCCCACAGAGAGGGCTCTGCGTGTGTTCTGCTCCAGCTACGGACCCCAAAGAACACAGAACACACAAAGTTTGTACAAAACTTAATTTACTAAAATAACTCAGTGGTTTTCAAAACAAAGGCTGTTAATAAACTTTCTTAACAGCCTACAAGAAAACAAAGATAAAGTAATCACAATCTTACTAAGGTTGGCAGAAAGCCCAGAAGCAATTTGCAGAGAATCCAGACGCGAAGAAGAGTGAACTAAAGCTGTTCTCTAAAAATTGCTTCAGTCAGCGTTCCTCCTTAAATAGGCTAAGGGAGTGGCCAATTAGCTCCAAGCCTTACTCTCGAGGAGACCTCGTCCTGAGGAGCCACTCCTGCCTTTTGGCAGCTCTGCGCGCCCATGCATCGAGAAGAGGCTCCTCCTCTTCTTCCTCTTCACTTAAAGGAGCTTCTGGAGGTTCTGAAGGCCCTGGCTGAATCCCCGCCTCTGGCACCACATCTTCTCCAGCCTCCTCACTGTCCAACTCGAGTGCCAGCTGCACAGGCTGCTGGCGCAGCACCACACCAGCCTCCTCGCTGTCAGAATCAGCTACAATCCGCACAGGCCGCTGACGGGCCACAACAGGGTGCCACCTCTGGCATGCGTGCCATTGGTTCGTCATCACGGCCCTATACCATTCAGGACAAATGGCAAAAACAAAAACAAAACCCCACAGATATTCGGGGCCGAGTTCTCAAGTTCTAAAGGCCTTAATTCTCAAGTTCTAACTTCTAAGGGTCTGGAGACTAAAACATAAGAAGAATGGTTTCAGGAATTGACTAGTCTAGAGAAAACAAGGACTAGGGACATGATAGGACTGTTCCAATATTTGCGGGGCTCCTACAAAGACAAGCGGGTCAAACTATTTTGCCAAGCACCAGAAAGTCAAGATAAGAAACAATGGTTGGAAATCATCCTAGAACTAAGGAGAAATTTCCTAACAGTGAGAGCAATCAACCAATGGAACAGTTTGCCTTCAGAAGTTGTGGATGCTCCATCACTTTCAAAAGAGACTGGACAGCCATTGTCTGAAATGGTATAGGGCCGTGATGGCGAATCTATCGCACGCGTGGGAGTGGGGGGCGGGGTGTCCTGTGTGCATGCACGGGGGGCGGGGGAAGCAAGGGGGGATCGTCCACACATGTGCGGGGGGGGGTGCACAGGGGGCTCATGCATGCATTGCATTATGGGTGCAGATGCACCCATGCATTTTCGGCACGACAAAAAGGTTAGTTGTCACTGGTATAGGGTTTGCTCAAGTAGGAGACCCTATACCAGTGATGGCTAACCTTTTTGCCATTGCATGCCAAAAGCGGGGGGAGCGCAGGGGGTATCTCTTGCGCATGCTCACACCCATAATTCAATGCATCCTGCCCACCCCTGTGTATGCGCGTGCGTCCCCCCCTGCTCTCCCTGCTTTTGGCACGCAATGGCACAGTGGGCCAGGTAGGCCCATTTTTTTGCTCTCCCCAGGCTCCAGAGGCTTTCTAGTAGCCTGGGGAGGGCAAAAATGGCCTTCTCCCCACCCGGAAGCTGGAAACGGTCCATTTCCCAACTTCCGGTGGGCCCGGAAGGCCCGAAAATCAGATGGCCGGCGCACGCATGCGCGCTGGAGCTGAGCTAGGGCAACACTCGTGTGCCCATAGATATGGCTCTGCGTGCCACCTGTGGCACGCGTGCCATTGGTTCGCCATCACGGCCCTATACCATGGGAGGGAGCCAAGGTCCCTTCCAACTCTGTAAGCTCATGCCATGCGCTCTTTGTGAACTCCTACATAACACACTAACATAAGTTCCTTCTTTTTTGTGTGATAAACACAATCACCCACATAAAGAAAGTGTGGTTGGGGGGAGAATTCCAACATGTAAGAAGTGTTTGGAACGATTCCCTAAAAAGGCAACACATTCATCTTTATTTATCCATTGGCAATTTCTGATTTTGCCAGCAGATAAATAAAAATGAATATGTTGCCTTTTTAGGGAATTGTTCCAAATGGTTTTTACGTACAGAACAGAGCTCTGATGGCAACTTTTTTCACTTTAGAGATATCCTTGCCTATTTAAGGTATGCTTTGAAGCAACCTTAGCTATCCTAGAAGCCTCCAGTTGGGTTGGAACCAGGGGTGAAATCCAGCAGGTTCTGACAGGTTCTGGAGAACCGGTAGCGGAAATTTTGAGTAGTTTGGAGAACCAGCAAATGCCACCTCTGGCTGGCCCTAGAGTGGGGTGGGAATGGGGATTTTGCAATATCCTTCCCCAGGAGTGGGGAGGGAATGGGGATTTTGCAGTATCCTTCCCCAGGAGTGGGGTGGGAATGGAGATTTTGCAGTATCCTTTCCCTGCCTTGCCCACCAAGCCACGCCCACCAAGCCACACCCACAGAACCGGTAGTAAAAAAATAATAATTTCATCACTGCATCATTCCCTGCTAGTGCAAAGGCTGAAAAATATGAAAAATCCTTCCGAGGATGAGGATCAAAGGAACAGAAAGAACGGCAGTGTGTCTATTCTGTGTTTTGCAAGCCTATCTCAAATCTTAAAAGGCCAAGTGAGCAAAATAGCTCACTGCAGTTGCCAGTCATAGTACTTTTGAAGTGTTGGGAAGGACACCAGAAGAATAGACCATGGCTATTTAGCCCCAAAGCTCATCACTGGTTGATTCATGCTAGCTGTGAAAGCCTACATGGGAATATTTTGTCTGGTTTGTTAGCAAACAGGATTAGGGTTCGTTAGGATCCCTAACAATCATTAGGAAATGCTAGATCTGAAAGGTTGGGAAGTGTTCCATTGTTTCTCAACCTTGGCAATTTTAAGATATATGGACTTTAACTTCCTGAATTTCCCAAACAGTACGGCTGGCTAGGGAATCATGGCTCTTGGCCCATATATTTAAAGTTGTTAAGGTTAAGAAACACCTCTTCTCTTCTCTTCTCTTCTCTTCTCTTCTCTTCTCTTCTCTTCTCTTCTCTTCTCTTCTCTTCTCTTCTCTTCTCTTCCCTTCCATTATATTCTTCTCCTCTCCTCTCCTCTCCTCTCCTCTCCTCTCCTCTCCTCTCCTCTCCTCTCCTCTCCTCTTCTCTTCTCTCTTCTTCTCTCTTCTCTTTCCTTCTACTCTTCTCTTCTCCTCTCCTCTCCTCTCCTCTCCTCTCCTCTTCCCTTCCCTTCCCTTCCATTATATTCTTCTCTTCTCTTCTCTTCTCTTCTCTTCTCTTCTCTTCTCTTCTCTTCTCTTCTCTTCTCTTCTCTTCTCTTCTCTTCCCTTCCCTTCCCTTCCCTTCCCTTCCCTTCCCTTCCCTTCCCTTCCCTTCTTTTATGCCATGCCATGCCAGAAGCAATGAGTGAAATCTTATCAGAGGGAGATCCAATCTGGAAATAAGGATAAATTTCTTGACAGTGAGAATTATGAATCAATGGAACAGCTTTCCTTTTGATGTTGTGGGTACTCCATTTCTGGAGATTTGAAAGAAAAGATTAGACACTTCTTGGAGATATTATAAGGACTTCTCTCTTGGGTAGGGGGTTGAACTGGAAGACCCCCAAAGTCCCTTTCAACCCTATAATTCTGTTCCCTATAATTCTGTTCCATTACGTTCCATTCCTTTCAAAAAACTGCACACTTCTACCCTTATAGAAATCAAGAATGGCATTTACAAAATGGCAGCTTCCCTAATGTGACATGTTCTAATTGTGTTGGAATTTCAAGTTAGCCTGTTAGTTGAAAGGTGGAGACTTTTAAGCCCAAATATTTGAAGTCCTTCAGGCTGGGAGAAGCTACGGTATGTCAACATTTTTTTTTCTGCATGTGCATATTTCAAAATTTATGACCCACCTTTTTGTGCAAAGTATTATATTGATTAGTTTTTGGAAAATCCAGAATATGTAAGTAGAAATCTCTCATCACTTCATCTTGCTAAGATCTTAACACACTGATGATAAATTATGATTGGATAATCCTGCCAGAAAACACTTCTTACAATAGTTTTATAAAACCGAAGAAACCAAAGTATGATATTGATATGAAACAATCAGCTTTTCTAGAAGTGTGTCAGTCTCATTCATGTTTTGAAGTTGCCTTCCCCCGCAATGTACGTAAACAGTAAGATTTAATTCTTATTTCCTTGCGCATCGGCTGTCTGCCTCTTTTCAGAAGTGGAAAGCTCACATATCTTGGGAGATTTTTTTATATTCATTTCCTGAATGTTAAGGAGCTTTGTTCTGTAATAAGTGCATAATGAAGAGTCTGATCAAAACAACATTGAAAGGTGGCTTATGAAAACCAGGCGTGACCTCGATTTGGGAAAGGACAGCTGGATAGATTTGTTTCCCTAGTAATGATCCATACTGCATTTGGGAGTCTTGATATTCCTCACTTGGAATATCAAGAATATCCCCATGGGAAGGGTCCCATGGATGATAATCTTAAAGGGGAAATCAGCTCAAGAAGCTTGGGCAAATATGAAAAATACAATTATAAAATCCCAGAAAGGAGGCCTTGAAGCAGGGGTGAAATCCAGCAGGTTCTGACAGGTTCTGGAGAACCAGTAGTGGAAATTTTGAGCAGTTCGGAGAACCGGCAAATACCACCTCTGGCTGACCCCAGAGTGGGATGGGAATGGGAATTTTGCAGTATCCTTCCCCTGGAGCGGGGAGGGAATAGGGTTGCCAGGTCTGCTTCCAAAAAATAGCGGACAAGCGGGGGGGGGGGGTTAAGTAGTAAAAAAAAAAATTTGAAATCTCACCGCTGTCACTCTCATCACTCGACGCCATTTTAGGTCAGTCGACACAAGCTACAATACATTTTAAAAATGTGAACTGTACATAATTTTATAATATATATTTATTTTAATCTCATCATTAATTTTTTTGGAGAATCGAGTTCAATGGATATTCGATCTTTGTCTCATTCTAATTTATGAAAAAAAAGACAAACACGATTCTCCTATCCTTATTCTCTTAGACTGTACTGCTTTAGATTATGTACCATTTCATCATAAATGTCACAAGTAAATGCCTTATTCTCCATTATGTAAATAGTACATGAACAGGGTATCAGGGGTTAACTTATTCTTCACTTCTTAATGTATTCATATTTCACCACTCCCATATTTAGCTCCACCCATTGTATATATAAGGAGCTGCATATGTCCATTCTGTGCTTCTATCTGTGAATATTCAGTGAATATAGAATGCCTTATGTAAATAAACAGTGATTTATTTGAATTTCTAATTCTCAACTTATTTATTGAGTCTGATCCTGAAAATATCGTAACAATCTGGTAGCAGAGGATGGTTGAATTGACTCAATAAAAACTTAAACATGTCTAAAAGAGATAGGCCCAACACCAGGGCATACAGCAAAGAAATGGAAGCGGATCAAGAAATAATCGATGAGTCCACGAATGCAATTTCGAGAGAATCTGAAGAATACACCACAGACGACGAAGAAATAATAAATGAAGATAATGACCAAGAAGAAAACGAAATAGAAAACAACGAACTCAGGTCAGAGATACTAAAACTTTTAAAAAGCCAAAAGAGCAATGAAAGTCTCGTCGCGAACCTCCAAGATATACTAAAAAACAACGGAGCAGTGAGAGAGAAGCACATCGCTACTGAAAAATCAAAAGACTCAAAAATAGTGAGTGATATGCTTGCAGATAAAAACGCAGCGAAGAAGAAAACCAACAATCCCGCGCAAAATTTCGAATGGCAGCCATCTTGGTTTCAACAGACCCCTAAGATGAGTGAAGCAGAGCCAATCAGAAAGCAGGATTCAAAATATCTGGTGCGAAAAGCTTTACTCGATGCAAAAATGAAAGAGAAAAAAAATATATACCTCAGAAGAATCAGACACAGAGAACGAAGAAGATTCAATAGACATGCAAGTAAAGTCAGCAATGAAAACGCTTTTTGCAGCATTTGGACCGAAACTGAAGATCACTAAAAAATCAACAAAAAAACAAGCAAGCGAGCCAACGCCTCAAAATCTACCCACTCCTATCCAGACGGCGAGAGCACCGACGCCTGAACCCAGAGAGCCCTGCAGATACCACCCCACGCCGCAGACTAATCCAAGGACCAGCGCCTTCAGCGAAAGAAAACAAGCGCCCGCTATCACCAGGACTCCAAAGATCGAGCCGGAGACTGATTCATCGGAAGAAGAACAAAGCGAGGGAGCTGCAGCAGCGAGAACCTCTCATGATGACTCCAGGAACGAAATGAGCAACGCGCATGTGCAAGACTACGCAGACAACTTCGGAAGACATGAGATGCGGAGAGAATCATGCAAACTCGTTGCGAGCATCCCCACGCCGTTTTGCAACTTTCAACATTTGCAAGACCACGGACTACCTCCGGTTGTAAGTAATGGACCCAACAATGTTGGGAATTTACCCAATGACTTCCCAAAGCTGAGAATAGATGGCATTAATTTGCAAGAATGGTATCAGCAGCTCCAGGTTGTCTTTATGAAAGAAAACTTACTATTTTTTATTACTAACCCCCCAAAAAGACCTTGGACTCTAAAGTTAGATTGCCTACACCATAGAGCATTTTTCTTATTAATTTCCAGTGTATCTCCTGCCATGTATCACAGTATTAAGCAAAATCTGACTGTCTCAGAAATTATTCAATGCATGTTTAATTTGTTTCACAGTGAAAGTGTAGCCACTACCACAAGAATGTCTAAAGATTTCTTCTCTTCTAGGATAAAGCCAGGGGTTACCATAAGTGAACATTTAATATCTTTAAACAAAATTAGAGCAGAACTGCACTTAAGGGGGGAGGTAATTTCAGATCAAACGATGAAAAGTGTTATCATCAACTCACTTGACCCATCATGGGATAATTATATGTCACATTTAGACACAATCAATCTAGGATACTTATCCATAGAAAGTCTATCTAACAAGTTAATAGCTGAAGACAATTCAAGGAGGAGTCGTTGTAACAACCACATAGAACACAAACAATATAAAAGGGTAGCATTTCAAGAAAGACATCATGAACCATTTGGATGCCACAATTGTGGGTCCAAAGAACATAATAGGAGGGATTGTCCTAAAATTCTAAGAGAAAGACATAGGTCAGAATATAGAAATAGGTACAACAACAGACAGCCTTCCATTGATAGACATAGGTATAGAAGTCCACCCAACTATAGAGAACATAGAGGGGGCAGAGATAATTCAAAGGATAGAAAGTCTGGTTCACTGAATGGGCTAAACAAACATGACAACATTAACATACAACAACCAGAGAACAACGATTGGCTTATTGATTCTGGAGCAACTAATCACACTACAAATAATAAAAATATATTATCTTCATTTGTAGAAGATAAATTTGTAATCAAAGTAGCTAATCAAGAAAAGGTTCAAGTAATAGGTAGAGGGAATGTAATCTTACCTGGCCTAGGAAAAATAGAGGGGGTATTACTAATACCTGAAATACCTCATAACATACTTAGTGCAATAAAACTAAGCAGAGATTCTGACATTAACATTGTGTTCTCAAAGGGAAAAGCAACATTAGAGAAAAACAGAACAAATATAGGTACAGTAATAATCAAAGGAGGTCTACCTTATTTAATGACAAAGGAGAAATGGTTAAACAACATTGATTCAAATATGGAAGATGACAATGAAATAGATAATGGAGACAATAGTAACAGTGACAATGAGGAACGTGAAGTAACTCATAATCACAAAGATACACACAATGAAAAAAAACCTAAAATAGGTAAACCAATTCACGATGAGTGTGCTCATGTCTTACATAGGAAATTAGGACATGCCAGTTTTCCTGTAGTGCAAAAGATGACTGAACATGCAGAAGGTGTTAAAATAAAAAATTGTGAAAACTATTTGGAATGCTCAGTATGTATATCTACAAAGCTCAAAACTAGTCCCAGACCTAGAAAGTCAACGAGATCAACCAACAAAATTTTTGATTTGGTATACATGGATCTAGTTGGTCCATTAATACCATCAATTACTTATAAAAAACGTTACTTTCTAACCATTGTGGATGATTATAGTCGTTATGGATTTGTTTACACATTAAAACATAAAGATGAAACCTTTCAGAAATTTAAGGAGTTTTACAAACGTATAGAAACACAACACAATATTAAAATAAAACAAATCATGACAAATAGGGGATGTGAATTCATGTCTAAGGAATTCTCCCAATGGCTAAAAGACAAAGGAATGTTACATTACACATCTAGCCCATTTTCTGCATTCCAGAACGGAGTGGTAGAGAGAAAGAACTCAACATTACAAACCATGATTAGATGCACATTAGAAGATGCTGGCTTAGGTAAACAATTCTGGTCAGAAGCCCTACAATATTCTAATTACACACAAAACAGAACTTGGTCCAGTATTGTAAATAAGACACCGTATGAAGCAATGTATAACAGGAAACCAAAATTAGCACACATGCACATATTTGGAGTCACTGCAGACGTACACATACCTAAACAATTGAGGCGCAAAGGTGAGAACGTATCCAGAAGACTTAGATTCATGGGATACGAGACAGGTACAAAAGGATACAGATTTATCGATAATAATAACAAATTTATAGTTTCCAGAACGGCTATGTTCCATGAACAGGCCAACTGGTCTAAAATACATCTTAATGAAATATTCCTAAACACCAACCCAGGCACTAAACTCCAAGAAAAAAGGACTAGAGAAGAACATAGTAACAACACGCATAAAAATAAAATCAAAACATGGACAAACAGTCAACACAAAATAAGAACAGATTCATTAACTAAAAAGGAAGCAAGGTATTTACATGACAATGATAGTAAACCAGAAAGAGCAATCAGAAGTAGCAGAAATCAAGTGCCAAACAAATACAAAGATTATGTAATGTATATGGATGGAGAATCACCAACACCTAACACATATGAGGAAGTGTTAAAACTTCCTCCTGAAGAAAAGAAAAAATGGGAATCAGCCATGACTAAAGAGATGGATAGTTTACGAGGGCTAAATGTATTCACACCTACAATTGCACCAAAGGACAAAACCATCATTGGCACTAGGTGGATATATAAAATTAAAAATTTAGAGGGAGGCAATACTCTATACAAAGCTAGATTAGTTGCACAAGGTTATGCACAGAAATATCCCGAGGATTATACAGACACATACTCCCCCACAGTAAGAACAGAGAGTGTCAAGACAGCTCTGGTTATAGCATCAGCACTCAACCTCGATGTGTTCCAATACGACATACAGACTGTGTATTTACACGCAAAATTAGATAAAGAAATATATGTAAGAGCACCCCACAGTCAATACACAAACAAAACTGAAACTTGGTTACTAAATAAAAGTTTATACGGGTTGAAACAATCTGGTAAACAATGGTATGATTGTTTAGTAAAAGTACTCAAAACTATGAATTTCAATGCCACTACTGCTGATAATTGTTTCTTTGTCAAAAAAGAGGATGATTCCTTAGAATTTGTATTGATCTATGTGGATGATATTTTGTACATAGGTAAACATAAAGAGAGGAGAGAGGCATTTGTAACAAAACTGAATGAACATTTTTCATTGAAATCTTTGGGTAAAGTAAATAAGTATCTTGGTGTTCAAATCAGTAAAACCAGAAGGGGATTTAAGCTTTCTCAAAGAGACAAAATCATAGAGCTCTTGAATAAATGTAATTTAAGTAATGCTAAGCCCTGTGATACTCCCATGCAAACTGATTTTTTGAAGAATACAGACGAATCATCCCCTGAATTCAAAGATAATACATTTTATAGGTCAGTCATAGGTTCACTTCTTTATATCTCCAATTGGACTAGACCTGATATTGCTTTGCCTCTCAACTTATTGTCCAGACACGTTAGCAAACCATCACTATACCATTGGGAAGCTGTCAAAAGGATATTAAGGTATTTGAAGAATAGTTTAGACTTCTGTTTGTTATTGGAACCTAATACTGTCGAAGAGCCCATCCTCACATGTTACGCCGATGCGGATTGGGCTGGCGATACCTCATGTAGAAAAAGCACATCTGGTTATTTATTCTTCCTTAACGGTTGTCCAGTTTACTGGTATACTGGCAAACAAGATCTAGTAGCCACCTCAACAACAGAGGCAGAATATGTTTGTCTATCTAAGGCAGCAAATAACCTTGTATGGTTTAACGATTTACTTTCTGATATTTGGAAGAAACCCATTTTGCCTTTTATTATGCATGAAGACAACAAAGCTGCTATCGAAATATCTAGGTCTGATGCTATTGGACAAAGGTCCAGACATATAGATATAAAGTTTAAACATGTGAGACAATTATCTCAAGATGGATTTATCAAAGCAGTTCATTGCGAAACATCAGAGCAAATAGCTGACATATTAACAAAGCCTTTGCCGTCTAAGCAACATAAATACTTGACTTCTAAATTACATGTCTTATATTGTTCTGAATCTGAATGTAATTGTTGTAATATATCGAATCGGCATTTAGAGGGGGATTTGTCACAAGTAAATGCCTTATTCTCCATTATGTAAATAGTACATGAACAGGGTATCAGGGGTTAACTTATTCTTCACTTCTTAATGTATTCATATTTCACCACTCCCATATTTAGCTCCACCCATTGTATATATAAGGAGCTGCATATGTCCATTCTGTGCTTCTATCTGTGAATATTCAGTGAATATAGAATGCCTTATGTAAATAAACAGTGATTTATTTGAATTTCTAATTCTCAACTTATTTATTGAGTCTGATCCTGAAAATATCGTAACAATAAAGCTTTTGAATAAAAAAATGTCCACTATTTTGTGAAAAAAAATAGTGAACATAATGTGAAAAAAGCAGACTGTCCGCTCAAATAGTGGACACCTGGCAACCCGAGGGAATGGGGATTTTGCAGTATCCTTCCCCTGGAGTGGGATGGGAATGGAGATTTTGCAGTATCCTTCCCCTGCCACACCCACCCAGCCACCCCTACCAAGCCACATCATGCCCAGCAAGCCACGCCCACAGAACCGGTAGTAAAAAAGTTTGGATTTAACCACTGCCTTGAAGTATATGAGATGATAGCAGTCTTCCAATATTTGAGGTGCTGTCACAGAGAAGAGGAGGTTGAGCTAAAGCACCTGAGGGCAGGACAAGAAGTAATGGATGGGAACTTATCAAGAAGAGTTCCAACCTAGAACTGAGGAGAAATTTCCTAACGGTGAGGGCAATTGGCCAATGGAGCAACCTGCCTTCAGAAGCTGTGGGTGCTTCATCACTGGAGGCTTTCCAAAAGAGATGGGACAGCCATTTGTCCAAAATGGGGTAGGGTTTCCTGCTTGAGCAGAGAGTTGGACTGGAAGACACCCAAGGTCCTTTCCAATGCTGTTATTCCAATTCTTTTTTTTTTTTTTTATGAAATTTTATTGAATTAAGAACATATTACAATTCAAACTATACGGTTCGGTAACGTGTAGTCATATTGTATATTTACAAGTGCGGTATCTAGTCAATTATCTAATTATTTATATAGTTTGTACAAAAATTCTTGTGTGTAAAATTGATTACTGTTTAATTAGAGTACAATAATATATAAGGTTAACTAATCGTTGTGCATTATTCCACATGAGTATTAATTGGAATCGCTGTTATTCCAATTCTGTATTCTATGTTCAGAAACCATTATGTAAACATGAATGACAGTTTCATAATTATATATCGTTAAATCCTGATCCCTCCTTGACACCTTGGGTACAAGAAGAGAGAAAGCCTTGTTGACAATTCAGAGAATAATATGCACCACAGTGTATAAGAAGGAGAGAGAGGGAGGGAGGGAGAGGGAGGGAGAGAGGGAGGGAGGGAGGGGGAGAGGGTGAGGAGAGAGAGAGAGAGAGAGACCGACTGACTTTGACTTTTAAGGAGAGGATTGTTGATAACTTAAAGGCCAGCTATTGAAAAAGGTCAGAAATACATCAGAAGCCAAACAGATCATCAAAAATGGTGACAGCGGAATGAATATTAAAGAAGGACCTGGTAAATGCCAAGCGAAAGGATGAATTCTTTGTGACTGATTTTACTGCTGGAATGTAGAGGAACCTGAGGAATGGAGGAAAGTAAAGTACGACTTAATTTACGACTGTAATGGAGCCTGCCCAACGTGTTGTCCACATGACTGACCTGATTTTATGATGATGATGATGATGATGATTTGCAGTGGTCTCTCAGCAAACCCATTGTTTGTTGTGGGGCATTTACTTACAGAAAATAAACACTGGATTTCAGCATAATTGTAAATTGCGGTCATGTGACTACCGGGGGGGGGTCATGTGACCAAGTGACCGTGAGCAAATGGCTGCAAATACAGGTAAGGTTGCATGAGGTCATGTGACTGCAGGATGGAGCCCAGCTGTCAGAACTTCAAAACCAGGTTGTAAGTATATTTTAAAGCAGGGGGTCCCCAACAGTCCGGGGTTATCAGCTGCAATGATTCACTTAATGGCAGTGGCAAGAAATGTCGTAAGATGGAGCAAAACGTGCTTAACAAATTCTCACTTAACAACAACAAAAAATGGGCTCAATTGTGGTCGTAAATTGAAGACTATCTCTATTTAAATGGTTCCGGCAACAGATAAAGTCCCTAGACAATCTTCCTGTCTTGGAAGTATAAGTAGTAATAGCACTTAGACTTATATACCGCTTCACAGTGCTTTACAGCCCACTCTAAGCAGTTTACAGAGTCAGCATATTGCCCCCAACAATATGGGTCCTCATTTTACCCACCTTGGAAAGATGGAAGGCTGAGTCAACCTTGAGGTGGTCAGGATCAAACTGCTGGCAGTGGGAATGTTTTTTATAGCAATAGCACTTAGACTTATATACCGCTTCACAGTGCTTTACAGCCCTCTCTAAGTAGTTTACAGAGTCAGCCTATTGCCCCCAACAATCTGGGTCCTCATTTTACCGACCTCAGAAGAATGGAAGGCTGAGTCAACCTTGAGCCTGGTGAGATTTGAACTGCCAAATTGCAGGCAACCGGCAGTCGGCAGAAGTAGCCTGCAGTACTGCACTCTAACCACTGCGCCACCTCGGCTCTTCAAATAGAATCATCAGAACTGTGGACTAGACCAGGGGTCTCCAAACTTGGTGACTTTAAGACTTGTGGACTTCAACTCCCAGAATATTTCACCCAGCTATGCTGGATGGGGAATTCTGGGAGTTGAAGTCCACAAAGTGGCCAAGTTTGGAGACCCCTGGTCTAGAGTTAAGGAGTTGCTCCTTTTGCCCACCTCCCAGTAATGCTAACTAATTTCTCTACTGCTACCAAGAAGATTGTGTAGAGACCACCATAAGTCATAAACAAACAAACTCCATTCAAAGGAGGTTACTTTGATCAGCAGGTGGTTTTCAGCCGGTTCGGATCGGTTCGCCTGAACCGGTAGCGGAAATCGTGGATGCCGCCTCGGCTCAATGCCATCCTATGTGGCATGTTTTTGAGGCTGGGTGCATGCGTGGAAGGCGCATGCACGAGCAAAGCACATGGATGGAAGGCAGGTGCACATGCAAACCGGGTGCATGCACGCATGACGTGAGCATGTGCAGGCACAGTGAACCAGTAGTAACATAAATTGAAACCCACCGCTGCCAGGAGGCACCATCTGATTGGGATTGTCCTTCAGGCACTCATCAGATGTGGATAGCAGTTGTTATTTTATAGGGTTCAAGCCCTCCAGATTTTATCTTGCGTTATTGAAATGACTGCTTCCTTTCATAAATCCTCCCTGAATTTTAGAGAAATCGAGAGACATTCTCCTTCAACTCCAAGAGCCTTGGTAGTACAGGGGTTTAAGGCACCCTGTTATTAAGCTGGTTATTAAGACCAGCTGCCTGCAATTACTGCAGGGTTCGAATCTCGCCAAGGCTCAAGGTTGACTCAGCCTTCCATCCTTTCTAAGGTAGGTAAATTGAGGACCCAGTTGTGGGGGCAATAAGCTGACTTTGTATAAATATACAAAAGGATGAAGGCTATTGCTGAGCACATGGTAAGCCGCCCTGAGTCTTCGGAGAAGGGCGGCATATAAATCAAAAGAAAAAAAGAAAAAAAACTCTTCCTCAAGAGTTGAAGAATTTTTCCCCCCAGAGGGCCTGGTGCAGTGGTGGGTTGCCCCCGGTTCGCACCGGTTCTATAGAACCGGTAGTAAAACCGCCGGGAGGCTCCGCCTACTGACCCCGACATCATAAAAATGCTTCTGCTCATGCGCAGAAGAGCGTGCGGCCCCACTGCGAACCGGTAGTAAAGGTAAGTAGAACCCACCCCTGGCCTGGTGGCCTCTCCAGTTTTGGAAACTTCTCTGAAGACATGCTTGTTGTCCCTGACGTCTTCGTTAAAAGTCTACTTGTTATGAATACGTCCTCCATTTCCTCCAGCCCTTTGAAGATCATCTTTAATACTTTTAGCTTCTTTTAATTAAGGTGATGAATATTTCAGTCTCTCCTTTCAATACAGCCGGAATTCATTTTGGCGTTACTTTTTGCTCTTTAAACTTTCTAAGCTGGCTGTTTTTGTCTAGAGCTGTGCCACAATCCGGAATCCAAAGACAAGTAGGATTGAGAGCATTTGTGGGTGCCTACCCAGAACACTGCACAAATCTAGAAAAAGACGCAGCTATTTTAATAAGGTTTCCAATAGATCCTGGGCTCTAAATCACAGGTTCGTTTCTCAGATCTAGATTGTTCCACAGCTTTGTTCCTGTTTTGTAACCTTGCATTTCTCTCTCTCTTTCTTTGTCTATGACTTTATAGGCTTACTTTTACAGACTGTTAGATGTTTTAAAAGCCGCTCTGTTTGTCCTATGAATCTAGTGATTTTTCTTACTGCAGCCTTTATTGAAAAAGTGGGACTTGTCAACAATAACAGAAGAGATGTTTTTAAATACAAAACTATCTCCTCTAGTATCCAGCCAGCTCCCATTCTTTGTTTAAGTTGTTTTTGGTGTCTGGAGTATCTGCCCACAAGCTCCTTACTTAACTTAAGTGGTGATTTTATGTGACGTTCCAAAGTGGTTATTTTTCAATATGATTTATCCTCTGGTATGTATAAGTTGCCGGACAATGAATATTTTCCCCATCTGGCCCAGATCTTCCAATTAAAACAATTAATTACTATTAATTAAACTAACATATCACTTTCATAAATTGTGTAAGTTAATTATTTGCATTAATCATTTAACTATCATTAAAAGCAGTGACTATGAAGTGCTTTCATTGCATTCAAAATACTAATTAACACTGATAAGAGATTTCCCCCCGCCCCATCTGTTCTTTTATTGAAACCTGCAGTAGCATCACACAGAAGCATTGAAGCCAAACAGTTGTTTTAAATCACATTGAAATGAAGCTAATAGGCTTAACTGTACTTGCCTTTTCAGAATGGTGCAAATTGAATCTCTATTCAAGATGTAACTTTATGGATGTTTTGTAGCTGGGCTGCCGGCTTTTAGCAGAAAAAAAATAGAACAGAATAACAGAGTTGGAAGGGACCTTGGAGGCAGTGGTGAAATCCAAACCAGTTTGCTACTGGTTCGCTGGCTGCACATGCCATGTTGCTTGTGCATGCATTTGGCGCAGGATTTCCTGCTTTCTAGCAAAGCTAAACCCTACTGCACAGCTGATCTCCCCCACTATTCTACTTACCTTCCCAAGCCTCCTTTTGGTGTGTGCTGCGTGCATGTGCAATACGCACCAAAAGGAGACTTGGGAAGGTAAGTAGAACAGTGAGGGGCGGGATCAGCTGTGGCACGCAAATCAACCTCTCAGCTCCAACCTACCTCACCAACCTGAGTTACATATAAAAATCACAACGATAAGGGGGTAAAAAAATCTAACATTTCCAATGTCTTGGTGGTCCATAATTAGTAACAGGACTAACAGTAGTTGTTGTGGCCCGTCAGCGGCCTGTGCAGCTAGTAGCTGATTCCGACAGCGAGGAGGCTGGTGTGGTGCTGTGCCAGCAGCCTGTGCAGCTGGCACTCGAATCAGACAATGAGGAGGCTGGAGAAGATGTGGTGCCAGAGGCGGAGATTCAGCCAGGGCCTTCAGAACCTCCAGAAGCTCCCATACGTGAAGAGGAAGAAGAGGAGGAGCCTCTTCTCGATGCACGAGCACGCAGAGCTGCCAAAAGGCAGGAGTGGCTCCTCAGGAGGAGGTCTCCTCGAGAGTAAGGCTTGGGGCTAATTGGCCACTCCCTTAGCCTATTTAAGGAAGGACGACGACTGAGGCAATTTGCAGGAAACAACTTTGTTCACATTCCTTCGCGTCTTGATCTTGTTTCTCTTATCAGTTTCCTGCAAATTGCTTCTGGGCATTCTGCCAACCACAGTAAGATTATGGTTATTATTCTTTGGATTCTTGTCGGCTGATAATGAAGTTAATTTAACAGCCTTTGTTCAGAAAAGACTGATTTAAACTAGTAAACTAAGGTTTGAACAGACTTTGTGCGTGCTGCGTTCTTTGGGATCCGTAGCTGGGGCAGAACAGTAGTTGGTTTTTGTTTTTTTTAAAAAACTTAGCGGGATTAAACCAGTTTAGTATTAGGATTGTAAATATCCTGCCTATCCTAAGTTGTAGTTCAAACTGAGAAGTTGGGGGAAAAAAGTCACACGTGAACATAACAAGTAAGCCCTATTTAAGTCTTCTCAGGTTTCAATAGCGCCAGTCAATTTTTTTTTATTTTTTATTTTTTTAAAATTGATGAGATTGAAATAGATACAGGAAAATGGAATATTAAACTGACCATTGGGGAGTCCATTAATGAGAGGCAGTGGGAACTCTTCCGTTGATATTGACAAGAGTGAAGGGTGTGATAGTCAAGAGAAATGAAGAGCTGCAATCTTCGAAGAAATCTAGAATATTTTGTGAGACCAGCCATCCCTTTTCCAAAAGTCATCTAGACTTTGAAAATGGAAGCTGCAAGTGCGGGCAATATTAGTTGGGTGTCGTTTAGTGTAAAAACAAGACAAAATAGGAGCCTGGTTTAGCTCAACAGACAGAAGCACTGTAATTTAACACTAGCTGTCTGCAATTAAAGTAAGATCGAATCTCGCCAAGCTCAAGGTTGACTCAGCCTTCCATCCTTTCTAAGGTAGGTAAATTGAGGACCCAGTTTGTGGGGGAAATAAGCTGACTTTGTATAAATATACAAAAGTATGAAGGCTATTGCTTAATGCATTGTAAGCCGCCCTGAGTCTCCAGAGAAGGGCGGCATATAAATCAAATTAAAAAAAAAATATGGGACAGAATCGGTGTGATAGTTGCAAACAGAATGATCTTGCTTAGCCAAACTCTGTAGATATTAATGGACTTTCTACAAATGCATGTCGGACTAAACATTTGGAACTTATATGGGGAGAATATGTGAAGAATAACAAAATAACAGAAGAGTCATATAGTCCAATTCTCTGGTCAAGCAGGAGTCCCTGTGCCATTTCAGATATTGGAATGGTTGTCCGATCTCTTCTTAAAATCCTGTAGTGTTGGAGCACCCACAGCTTCCGAAGGTAAGTCATCCCACTGGTTAATTGTTCTGTCAGGAAATTTCTCCTTAGTTCTAGGTTGCTTCTCTCCTTGATTAGTTTCCATCCATTGCTTCTTGTCCTGCATTCAGGTGCTTTGGAGAGGCAGACATTTTAACTCCACTCAATGGTGCTTCAATCTATTTTAAGGAGTAAATGAATGCTAGAATTTTTGTTGTTGTTGTTAGTTGTGAAGTCGTGTCCGACCCATCGCGACCCCATGGACAACGTTCCTCCAGGCCTTCCTGTCCTCTACTATCCTGGCCTTCCAAAAAGCAGTGAAGACCTGGCTTTTCCGGCAGGCCTGGGGCCGTTGATCTCGCTGTTGCGATCTTGTGAGATCCGGCCATAAATGTATGAATGGGTTTTAATATTTTAATTTTTAAATGTTTTTATAATGGTTTTTTAAAAATGTATTGTAAGCCGCCTTGAGTCTCCGGAGAAAGGCGGCATATAAATTAAACTAATAAATAAAATAAATAAATAAATCCTCTGGAGTCCATTTAAGCTCACGCCGACAGCTTCAGTGACTCCATCCATCCACCTCGTGCTCTGTCGTCCCCTTCTTCTTTTGACCTCAATCGTTCCCAGCATTAGATTACAGATTATCATAGTTGGAAGGGACCTTGTAGGTGATCTAGTCCAACCCCCCACAGAACCAGGACACCCTACACCATTTCTGACAAATGGCGGTCCAGTCTCTTCTTGAAAGCCTCCAGTGATGAAGCTCCCACAACTTCTGAAGGCAACTTCTGTTCCATTGGTTGATTGTTCTCACTGTCAGAAAATTTCTCCTTATTTCCAGGTTAAATTTCTCCTTGTTCACTTTCCATCCATTATTCCTTGTCTGGTGCTTTGGAAAATAGATTGACCCCTTCCTCTCTTTTAACAGATTAACAGAGTTGGAAGGGACCTTATAGGTCAGGGATGGCGAACCTTTTCCGAACCAAGTGCCCAAAGCGCACGTATGCGTGTGCAAATTTGTGCCACGTGCCCAAATCCAAAAAATGCAATGTGTGCACAGCCCCATGCATGCGCCCCACCTCTGTGCATGGGTGTCTGGGCCCCATGCATGCACACATGGGCCCATGCATGCACACGTGGCCCCCCTGCAAGCACCCCACCCCCTGCGCATGTGCGGCAGAAACCCAAAGACCAGCTGGCCAGCGGTAGGCACATGGGCATGCACAGTTGACTTGGGGCAACAGCTCATGTACCATCAAAGAGGGTGCTGCATGCCACCTCTGGCACACGTGCCATAAGTTTGCCATCACGGTTATAAGTCATCTAGTCCAACCCCTCCAGGGCTCAAGCAGGAGACCTTACACTCGTGATGGCGAATCTATGGCATGGGTGCAACAGGTGGCACATGGAGCCATACTGGTGGGCACATGAGCTCAGCTCCGGCACCCATGTGTGCGCTGGCCAGCTTATTTTCGGGCCTTCTGGGCCCACCAGAAGTCAGGAAACACACTATTTCCGGCCTCCAGAGGGCCTCTGTGGGGGTGGGGAAGGCCGTTTTCACCCTCGCCAGGCTCCTAGAAAGGCCCTGGAGCCTGGATTGAGTGAAAAACGGGCCTACCTTGCCCACTGTGTCATCGTGTGCCAAAAGAGGGGGGAGCACGGGGGGAGGGGAGGGGCGCATAGAATTATGGATGTGGGCATGCGTGCGTGTGACCCCACCATGCTCTCCCTGCTTTTGGCACGCAATGGCAAAAAGGTTAGCCATCACTGCCCTACACCATTTCTGACAAATGGCAGTCCAACCTTTTTTTGAAAGTCTCAAGTGATGAAGCTCCCACAACTTCTGAAGGCAACTTCAGAGCCTTCAGAAGTTGTGGGAGCCGAGGTGGTGCAGTGGTTAGAGTGCAGTACTGCAGCTCCAGTAACTAGCAGCTACTGACTGCTAGTTCAGCAGATCAGTGGATCAAATCTCACCGGCTCAAGGTTGACTCAGCCTTCCATCCTTCCGAGGTGGATAAAATGAGGACCCAGATTGTTGGGGGCAATATGCTATTTAGTATACTGGCTTTGGTGTAAGCCGCCCAGAGTCCTCGGAGATTGGGCGGCATAGAAATATGAATAATAAAAAATAATAAATAATAATAAAACTTCTGTTCCATGGGTTGATTGTTCTCACTGTCAGAAAGTTCCTCCTCATTTCTAGGTTGAATCTCTCCTTGGTCAGTTTCCATCCATTATTCCTTTTCTGGCCTTCAGGTGCTTTGAGAAACAGCTTGACCCCCTCCTCTCTGTGGCAGCCCCTCAAATATTGGAATACTGCTGTCATGTCTCCCCTGTCCTTCTCTTCACTAGAATGGCCATGCCCAGTTCCTGCAACCATTTATCGTATGTTTTAGTCTCCAGTTCCCTCACTGGCTCTCCTCCAGTGAATCCTTCCTTCTCATTAGGTGGCCAAAGTATTTGAGTTTCATCTTCAGGATCTGGCCTTCTAAAAAGCAGTCAGGTTTGATCTCCTCTAGGACTGACCGGTTTAGAATAAGGTTTGGCAATTGGTCTCAGTGGCCCAAGCCACCAAAAATTACCATACATTTTCACAACAGATGAAAAAAGAAGAAAAGGTTGGCCGATTTTGGACTCTCCTGTATGAGCTGGAAATGGAACTCAGACATTAATACTGATAGAGCTTTCTTGCTGCTGTAATAACAATAATAATAAAAGTATAAAATGCTACAGAATGGATAAAATGTGCACTAGCAGAGTTATGAATTATAGATGGCACTTCTTCCGTAGGATATATAGAGACAGAAGATGCAGTTTTTATTTATTTTATGGGATCTGCTCTTTCCGGTTGCAGCAGAAAATGATTAATTTTGTATGTTTATAGAAAATAGTAATAACCAAAAGACGGGAGTGTAATTTTCTCAACATTCCTGACAGATATTAGGAGGATTGGGAGAAAAAAAACAACCCAAAATCAACAACCCCAAAACTCCAGAGCTCAGCATTTAACAACCCAGCGTGCTTTAAATTAAAACTGCAAAAATATTTGGACGATTGGGATGAAAATACTTCTATTTTCATTTACTAATTCTGCCAGCAAGCCAGCCACACGAACAAAGGGAACAAGGGGGAAGTATTAGAAAAGGAGAAGAAAATGATGGTGACTATATAAGCGTGCAGGAATGAAAAGGGATAGAAGGGGAATTCATCAAATTTGCAGATGATGCCAAATGGGGGTGGGGGGTGGGGGGGTGGAATAGCTGACACTTTAGAAGATCCAGAAGGATCTTTACAGTCCTGAGCACTGGGCCTTATCCAACGTGATGCAGTTCAGTGGTGTGAAAAATAAGATCCTGCACTTATGCAGGAAAAACCAAATGCACAGGTATAGAATAGATGCTGTGTGGGTCAACAGCAGTAACTGTGAGAGCCAATAGTGTGTTGCAGCTGCGAAAAAAGTCAACACAGTCCTAGGCCGCATCAACAGAGGAATAGTAATCAAGGTCAGATTATTATTATTATTATTATTGGTTAATCTTTAGTGAGATTCACAGCCTTTGAGGCTGGTTAATAGCTCAGCAGCTCGAGTCCTAACCAAGGACCTAGGAACTGTTAAGGTATCGTCGGAGGATGTAAGCTGTTCTGAGTAAGGTGGTTTTTTGTAGAGTCAAAATGTTCAAGTCCGGCAAATTTAGAATTTCTAAATAGCGGGGTAGCCCTTTGGGTATTGCTCCAAGGGCTCCAATTACAATCGGGAGAACACACCATTTCTTTTTCCACAGACGCTCAACTTCAATTTGCAAGTCCCAGTACTTTGTGATTTTTTCTTGCTGCTTATCTTCAATCCATGCATCACCAGGTATTGCAATGTCAATGAACCATACATTTTTCTTTTCAACTATTGTTATGTCAGGTGTGTTGTGGGCCAAGTGCCTGTCAGTCTGAATCCTAAAGTCCCACAAGATATTATTATTATTATTATTATTATTATTATTATTATTATTATTATTATTATTATTATTATTATTATTATTTGTATATCGCCCTTCTCCCAAAGGACTTGGGGCGGTGAACAGATTAAGATTTCATATACATATAATATTTTTTTTTATAAACAGTAAATAATAAATTGAGTCAACTTAGTGTATCTGCGAAGACCTTGGCATAGAATTTAGATGTTTATGCTAGCCCTGATTGTTGAAACAGAAAGGTCAATGACTCATTCCCAATAGTTAGTGATGGGACTAACTGGCTGTACCGGGACGCCGGCAGCCACAGCCACTCAGTCTTGGAAGGGTTGAGTCGAAGCCTGTTTCTCCCCATCCAGACCCGTATGGCCTCAAGACACCGGGACGTCACTTCAAGGGCATCATTGGGGTGGTTTGTGGTGGAGATGTACAGCTGAGTGTCATCAGCGTACAGATGACATCGCACTTCATCGTATTAAGATGAAGTCTTAATACCACTTTATACTGTTTGGATAAGACAACTCTTGGAATACTAGGTCCAGTTTGGGTCATCATGATATAAAATGATATTGAGATTAGCAAAAGAGCCACACAGATGATAAAGAGTCTGGAGGCTAAACCATATCATGAACAATTCAGAGGACTAGGTATGTCTAGTCTAATGAGGAGAAGGACTGGCGGGACATGATAGCAGTCTTCCAGTACTTCAGGACCTGTGATGAGGACGTAGTTCACCAAAGCACCTGAAGGTAGGTCAAGAAGTAACAGGTGGAAGATCATTAAAGAGAGACCCAACCTAGAACTAAGGAGAAATTTCCTGACAGTAAATTAGTCGCTTGCTTCTGGAAGTTCTGGGTGTTCCATCACCGGAGGTCTTCAAGAAGAGAGAGTTGGACAAGAAGACCTCCAAGGTCTCTTCCAATCCTATTATTCTATGTTCAAGCTATGTGGACATCTCTTACATTAAGGTGTCATAATGCAAACAATGAGAATTTCATCCAGTCATGTAACTCATTAGGATTCAGGTGATGACACTTGCCTCCTCTCTCTAGTCCACCCCTCTAAGCTGCCCATAAGTTTATTTAATTTATTTATTTTCGTCGAGCATGTATTAGATAACAGATAGAAGTATAAACATGATCATGAACACATGAAATGGATACAAATAAATGGGGACATTAGGACAGGACGGTAGGTGTCCTGGTGCACTCATGCACGCCCCTTACAGACCTCTTAGGAATGGGGTGAGGTCAACAGTAGGCAGTCTAAGGGCAAAGTTTTTGGGGTTTTGGGATGAAACCACAGAGTCAGGTAGTGCATTCCAGGAATTGACCACTCTGTTGCTGAAGTCATATTTTCTGCAATCGAGTTTGGAATGGTTTACTTTAAGTTTGTATCTATTGTGGGCCCATGTATTGCTGTGGTTGAAGCTGAAGTAGTCATTGACAGGTAGGACATTGTAGCAGATAATTTTATGTACTACGCTTAGATCGGACCTAAGACCTACTTAAGTTGTTAGTTGTCTAAGCCCAAAATTTCAAGTCTGGTGGCATAAAGTATTCTGTTGAGAGCAGAGGAGTGGAGGACTCTTCTCGTGAAATATCTCTGGACTGGTTCAATTGTATTAATGTCTGATATGCAGTGCGGGTTTCAGACAGATGAACTGTATTCAAGAATTGGTCTAGCAAAAGTTTCGTATGCCCTAGTTTGCAGTTCAATATTACCAGAAGATTAGGTTAACAACTCTTGATGCTTTTTTGGCAACGCTGTTACAGTGAGCTCCGGCACTTAGATCATTTGAGATGACTACTCCAAGGTTGGTAGAAAGTAGTGTGGTTCTTCCTAAACTTTGGGGTACTACAGAGATGAGGCTATCTCCAGCCCAAATGAACTAGAGAAGAATCTGAAAAGACTGATAGAATATTTGTAGCTTGGGGGTTCCAGCCTCCAGGCCCCCAATCATCCTTGCTGTTCTCCTTTGCACTCTTTCCAAGGAGTTGCTTCTTGTCCTGCCCTCAGGTGTCTTGATCCCATCTTCCTTGTGGCAGCCCCCTAGATTTTGGAAGACTGCTATCAAGTCAAACTACAGAATCAACACAGAATCAATACAGAAGAAACCTATAAGTGAGTAAAGGCAAAGATAAAATCTCTCTGGATCCCAGCTGGACTCCTGATGACCTCACGGGATGATTGGGTGTGTTCTTGGCAATAATGTATTTCCCCAAGACCTCAAAAATTGGATTGAAGTCACTCCAGGAGCATCCACAGCTGAGGGTGAAGTAGAATCTGTGTGTCTCTATTTTGTTGCACCATATGAAGCATTGGAAGCTTAAGACGTTGTTGATGGTGGCTTGTTCTCTGAGTTTGCTGTTCAGGTTTCGAATGTTTTGTCACCAGGCTAGGAACATCATCAGTGGGACTTCAGTTGAAGCATCTTGTTTCAGTTCTCCTCCATGGCAATCAATCAGCTCTATCAGTTCTCCCTCCCTCCTGCTCATGGCAACTTGAAAGCTTTGCAAGTTGACAATCCACTTACATTGGTCTTAAGTGTTGATGTGGTTGGCTGGTCATTTGATCGACTGGTTGCGACATGCTTAAGGATTTGAGTTTGGCTAGTCTAGAGAAAAGAAGGACTAGGGCAGTGGTGAAATCCAATTTTTTTTACTATGGGTTCTGTGGGCGTGGCATGGTGTGGCGTGGCTTGGTGGGCGTGGCAGGGGAAGGATACTGCAAAATCTCCATTCCCACCCCACTCCAGGGGAAGGATACTGCAAAATCCTCATTCCCTCCCCACTCCTGGGGGAAGGATATTGCAAAATCTCCATTCCCACTCCACTCTGGGGCCAGAGGTGGTATTTGCTGGTTCTCTGAACTACTAAAAATTTTCGCTACCGGTTCTCCAGAACCTGTCAGAACCTGCTGGATTTCACCCCTGGACTAGGGGTGACATGATAGCAGTATTCCAATATTTGAGGGGCTGCCACAAAGAAGAGGGCGTCAACCCATTTTCCAAAGCATCTGAAGGCAAGACAAGAAACAATGGATGGAAACTAATCAAGGAGAGGCACAACCTGGAATTGAGGACAAACTTCCTAATAGGGAGACCAATTAAACAGTGGAAGAGCCTTCAGAAATTGTGGATGCTTCATCACTGGAGGTTTTTAAGAAGAGACTGGACAGTCACTTGTCTGAAATGGTATAGGGTCTTCTGTTTGAGCAGAGGGCTGGACTAGAAGACCTCCAAGGTCCCTCCCAGCTCTATTCCGATTATTTTTAAGTTCACTCGGTGAACAAGTGGTCACTGCTGTCGTTGGTCGGTCGCTTGATTGATGCAGCATCTTACGGGCTGATGATGTTACCTCGCCTGATGACGAAACGTTCAAAAGATGAACAGCAATCTCAGAGAACAAACCGCCGCCAACATCTGCCACCCGAGCTAAAAATATGTTCCATCCTTTCAAAAGCCTGAGACATTATTTCATGTGGCTCGACGTTGTTTAGCTAAAATTTGCCCCATTGTCATTCAGCAGCTTGCCACGAAATATTGGCAGTGCAGTCTTGGGTCTCTTAAAAAAAAAAAAAAAATAGGGTTGACTGCTCTTTCATTGTATAAATAATCTGAGCCGAGTTGATTTAAGGCGTGTGATTCATTAGTTGACTTGCTGGAAATCTGTGGTCAGAACTAAATTCAAGCTAGGGTTTCTTTCTTACTCCGTGCATTTGACTGCGAGAGTTGGGCCGGTTTGCAAGCTTTGTGTGGCTGTCAAGAAGGGGGGAAAAAAGACCCCGAGAGTTTCTGTCGAGATGAAAATTTGAAGTTACCTTCGCATTAATTATTCAGCATTTTCTTATGACATTGTACGACTCACGCCTGGCGCTTACCATGTTCCGTCTGCTGAATAATGCATCGGGAGGAGAAAAATGAGTGCGTGGAATGTTAATATGTAGTGTAAGAGCACAGCCTGGTGGCAAACTAAGTGGATAATTCCTAGAAAATGACCCAAACCAGGTTGACAGATTGTCAAGGCAAAAAAAACCCTGCTGAATTGATTATCCCAAAAGTGCTTTTTCAGGAGGCAATTGGACTTTCTTGTTTTTTTCTTTTATAATATAATATAATATAATATAATATAATATAATAATATAATATAATATAATATAATATAATATAATATAATATAATATAATATAATATAATATAATATAATATAATATAATATAATACAATACAATACAATACAATACAATACAATACAATATAATATAATATAATATAATATAATATAATATAATATATAATACCATACCAATATAATGATATCATATTAGATATCATATCATACCATACCAATATAATAGTATAGTACAGTACAGTACAGTACAGTATAGCATAGTATTGTATAATATATCAATACCAATATTGACTGTTTCCCTATGACTATCGTTAAGTGTTGTACCTTATGATTCTTTATTTTTATTTTATTTTAATTATTTTATTAGTCATATTTCTATGCCTCCCACTCTCCGAGGACTCTGGGTGGCTTACACCAAAGACAGTATACTAAATAGCATATTGCCCCCAATAATCTGGGTCCTCATTTTACCCACCTCGGAAGGATGGAAGACTGAGTCAACCTTGAGCCGGTGAGATTTGATCTGCTGATCTGCTGAATTAGCAGTCAGCTGAAGTAGCTGCAGTACTGCACTCTAACCGCTGCGCCACCTCGGCTCTTGACGAATGTATCTTTTCTTTTATGTACACTGAGACCGTATGCACCAAGACAAATTCCTTGTGTGTCCAATCACACTTGGCCAATAAAGAATTCTATTCTATTCTACCAATACAATACAATACAATACAATACAATACAATACAATACAATACAATACAATACAATACAATACAATACAATTCCTTACATTCCTCCACTATTCTGTCAGAGTTGAAGAAGCTTCGTGGATGAGAAGCGAAACATCTTCAAAAGAAAAAACAAGAAAGTCCAGTGGCCTCCAGAAAAAGCACCTTTGGGACAACCAAGATGGATGACTGAGAATCTCTATAGACTTTTAGCTATACAATTTGGGATGAACATCCTTGGAATGGGAGTAGGGATGGATTTCCAGAGGAAAAATTGCGGACTACAGGAACCATTAGCACTACTCAGGTGACCCTGAGGACACAGATAAACCTCCAAGTGCTTCAACGACCCTACAAAAGGATGCAAATGACCAGCTGTATGCAAGGAATATAAATCCTTCCATTCCCCCACCATCCAGTCAGAGCTGAAGAAGCTTCTTGGATGAGAAGCGAAACGTCTTCAAAAGAAAAAACAAGAAAGTCCAGTTGCCTCCTGAAAAAGCACCTTTGGGACAACTGTGACCTGGATGACTGAGAATTTCATTCAGAATTTTTGCTGAATTTGGTTACGAAATGAAGCACGATATCAGTTTTTATCTTCAAGCCGGGTTGAGTTTCAGAGGCTGATCTTTTCAATAGCTTCAGCCTAAATCTCAGGTAATGTTTGACTGTGACCATAATTAAGCTCAAAAGTATTATTGCTAGGTGAAACAGCTGTTAAATTTATTTTGCCCCCTTTTACGACCTTTCTTGCCACAGTTGTTAAGTGAATCACTGCAGGTGTTAAAATCAGTAACACAGTTGTTTAAGTGAACCTGGCTTCCCCATTGACTTTGCTTGTCATCAGGTCGCAAAAAGGAATCACGTGACCCTGGGATCAGTGGTGGGATTCAGCCAGTTCGCACCTATTCGGGAGAACCGGTTGTTAACTTTCTAAGCAGTTCGGAGAACCAGTTGTTGGAAGAAAACTTATTTTGTTTTTCTCCCACTTTACAGAGCTAATCCTGTAAGGAAGGCAGGAAGGAAACATTCTGCTGTGTTTCTAGCCTAATCTTTATTGCACTGCTTATAGAAACTGCCTCTCTGTTTAACCCTTGTTACATTGTAACAGCTAAGGCGAAGCGCCCATCGACGTGAGTGACGTTGAGTAAGCTACACCCACACGGTCACATGACCACTGAGCCACGCCTACCCAGCTGGTCATTAGGGCAGAGAACCGGTTGTTAAATTATTTGAATCCCACCACTGCCTGGGATACTGCAACCGTCATAAGTACGAGTCAGTTGCCAAGCATCCAAATTTTGATCACGTGACCAGGAGGATGCTGCAATAGTTGTAAGTGTGAAAAACAGTCATGTGTCACTTTTTCGGTGCCACTGTAACTTTGAATGGCCACTAAGCAAATAGTTGTAAATTGAGGATTATCTGTAATGAGTTTTCCTGGCATGTTATGGAAGGGGTGTCCTAGTGGTGAAATGTAAAATTTGTTACTACCGGTTCTGTGGGTGTGGCTTGGTGGGTGGGGGGTAATGTGACTGGGTGGGCGTGGCCAGCTTTTTTCTTTTTTCTTTTACTTTTAAAAGCATTTTTTCGGCTGAAGAGGTTGTAGAAAAAATGCTTTTAAAAATAAATTTAAAAAAGCCTCTGATGATCGCGTGGCTCAGCTGGGCATGGCGGGGGGCAGGGATGTTTGTTTCTGGTTCTCCGAACCACCAACCACCATCGCTACCGGATCGGGTGATCCGGTCCGAACCCGGAACATTTCACCCCTTGAATGTCCCCTTCTTATTCTCCAGTTCTGTGATTTCCTGGTGGTCTCCCATCCACATGCTTACCAGATCTAAACACACTTAGAATCTGAGCTCAGGAATAATTAACATTTTTTGGGTGAGGGATGGGGGATTCAGGAATACATTTTTTAACAATACCATTAAGTATAAAGCATTATAACCAAGCAACTCACACAACATAATTAAGGTTGATTTTGCCAAAGCTAACATGATCTAACACAAAGCTAACATAATTAAGCTAGAGGGCAGAAATTAATGACTCAGAGATAAAAGAAAAAAAAATGTGGAATAAACCTATCTGTAAGGTAGACTCACCTGAGGCGATATTGGAAGGTGCACCACCCTTAAACCCAGATGGCCAAGCTGCAATTTTTAATGTGACAACAAAGAGAAATGATTAAATTGCAGAGCGGGTGAGTCGAATTAACGCCATTTAGGGAAAACAACCTCTTGTCATAGACAATAGCTTCATTGAATTAAATGACCACTAGATGGCAGCAAATGAATAACCAAAGCTTCTTGGCTGCCCCTCAGTGGTGGCCTTGATTTTTTTCATAAGCCAACTCTGATAGGGTGGGTTGGGGTTCACATAACATGCTGCCTTGGACTGAACACAGAGGTGGGATTCACTACCAGTTTGCAAATGTGAGTGTGTGTGCCTTCCGTGCATGCGCATAGCCTCCAAAACATAGCTAAATAGGACATCATTACATCTGGATGGGTGGGCGAGGCCTACCACAGTCAGCACTACCAGTTCGCCCGAACCGGACAAAACCGGCTGAATCCCACCACTGCCCAAACAGATGATTTTACAGGTTCACAGGATACCCTGATTCATACAATCTGCTAAGATTGTTCTGTCCTCACTACACGTTAGTCTGTGTGCAGCTTGACATGCAGCTAAACACACCTATCCTCCAATAAAACAGACGGTGTAGGTAGATCTGGATGCTCTATTGAAAGAACAGGATATGGTGAGGCTGGGGAAAACAGGGATACATACAATGAGAACCAAATACAAGACAGGCAGTATTGAGTTACTGCCGAACATAACAATGAATAAATACAAGTAATTTAAATCTCACCAGCGATGCTCTGTGTGTGGGATGTGGGTTTGTCCTTGCATGACCATGTGCCACAGATTAAGATGGATTCTTCTCTGTGCTTCTGCCTTCTCCAAATGCTAAAGGAAATGGAGTCTGGCTTCCCAGCGTGCACTTGTTTTGAGAGTGTGGGCTGATGGGCAGGGGTGAAATGTAAAATTTGTTACTACCAGTTCTGTGGGCATGGCTTGGTGGTGGTGGGGTAATGTGACTGGGTGGGTGTGGCCAACTTTTTTTTTTTTAACTTTTCAAAGCATTTTTTCTAATGCTTTGAAAAGCCTCTGCCCATCAGGCAACACAGCTGGAATTGTCAGAGACTTTTCAAAGCATTTTTTTTACCACCTCTTTGGCCATTTTTTTTTTTTTTTTTGCAAAAGAAAGTGCTTTGAAAATCCTCTGACTATCCCAGCTGAGCCACGCGATCATCAGAGGCTTTTTTTTTTACTTTTAAAAGCATTTTTTTTTTGGAAGAGGTTGTAGAAAAAATGCTTTTAAAAGTAAAAAAAAAAGCCTCTGATGATTGTGCGGCTCAGCTGGGCATGGGCGGGGGGGGCACAGGGATTTTTGCTACCGGTTCACCGAACCACTGGCCACCATCGCTACTGGATTGGGTGATCCGGTCCGAACCGGAAGCATTTCACGCCTGCTGATGGGTAATGAAGTCGGGTCAGCTTCAAACAATATACTTGGTATTTTGTCTCTCTGGCCACTAGATGGGGCTAGCGTGCAACAACAGTATATAAAAGTTATATGCTGGGGCATGACAAAGACCATGGCCTTTTTTTTTCTTCTGTCTTTTGAAGGTGCCGAACCATAAACCACCAAGCTCTCATGTGGGCTAGTCTAGCACACTATAAGGCAGGGGTCAGCAACCTGCAGCTCTGGAGCCGCATGTGGCTCTTTCACCCCTCTGGTGCGGCTCCCTGTCACTCAAAATATGCGTCAGAACCACCAATGTGCGACACCTGCCGGCACGCGATTTATTAAGCTTTTCAACCCCCGGTAGGCCAACCATGGATAAATCCAAGAAAAGTTTCAGAAGAAAACAGAACATTTAATTCAACTACATATGCTAGTTTTGTGGCCGCTCAAGAAATCGTCAGGCACAGGAAGGGTTTTGTGGCTCCCGGTGTTTTCTTTTCTGTGGGAAACGGGTCCAAATGGCTCTTTGAGTGTGTAAGGTTGCAGACCCCTGCTATAAGGATATATAGTTGTACACCAAGAAAGATTTCCTAATGGTACGAGCTTTTTTTCAATGGACCCAATTGCTTTGAAAGATCTTGATGCCTCCTTTGGAGGAGGTTTCAAGCAGAGACTGGCTGGCCCATTTGTGTGTGTGTGTATGTGTCTGTGTGTGTATGTGTCTGTGTGTTGATGTAACCATAGATTCCTTCACTCGAAAACATGAGCCAGCAGTGTGTGCCAGCAGCTAAAAAAAGGTAATACAATCCTTGGTTGTATAAACAGAGGCATAGAATCAAAATCATGTGAAGTATTCGTACCGCTTTATGAAGTTTTCGTAGGGCCACATCTGGAATACCGCATCCAGTTTTGGTCACCACATTAAAAAAAAAAAAAAGATGTCGAGACTTTGGAAAAAGTGCAAAGAAGAGCAACTAAGATGATGAAAGGCCTAGAGACTAAAACGGTTGCAGGATTTGGGTTTGGCTAGTCTAAAAGAAGAACCTCGGGGGTGCAGCGGACTAAGTGCCGTTAAGTGCTAGCACTTAGCTGCCAGCTGCCTGCAATTAGTGCGAGTTCAAATCTCACCAGGCTCAAGGTTGACTCAGCCTTCCATCCTTTCGAGGTAAGTAAATTGAGGACCCGGATTGTGGGGGCAATAAGCCAGCTTTGTATAGAACAACACCGCTTAGGGGGGCCCGAAAGCCCTAATAAGCAGGTATATACATAAAAGTATGCAGACTATTGCTATAATGCATTGTAAGCCGCCCCTGGTATTTACGAGACCACCTTCTGCCACCGATAACCTCCCACCGGCCAATCCACTCCCACAGAGAGGGTCTCCTCAGGGTGCCGTCGGCCAAGCAATGTCGACTGACGACCCCCAGGGGGAGAGCCTTCTCTGTGGGGGCACCTGCCCTCTGGAACGAGCTACCCTCAGGAATACGACTGATCCCGGACCTCTGTACTTTCCGTCGAGCTTTGAAGACCTTCCTATTTCAGCAAGCCGGGCTGGCTTAAAATTTTAATGGGTTATTTTATGGGCAAAGGGTTTTAAATTTTGGGAAGCCAATTTGATTTAATTCTGTTTTCATTCATCTTAATTTTTCTATTGTATGTATTTTAATTTTGGCTGTTCACCGCCCTGAGTCCTTCGGGAGAAGGGCAGTATACAAATTTAATAAAGCTAAACCTAAACCCGAGTCTACGGAGAAGGGCGGCATATAAATTGGAGGGAGAAAGAAAGAAAGAAAGAAAGAAAGAAAGAAAGAAAGAAAGAAAGAAAGAAAGAAAGAAAGAAAGAAAGAAAGAAAGAAAAGAAAAGAAAAGAAAAGAAAAGAAAAGAAAAGAAAAGAAAAGAAAAGAAGAATTAGGGGTGACATGATATCAGTATTTGAGACGCTGCCACGAAGAGGTCAAATTATTTTCCAAAGCACCAGAAGGCAAGGCAAGAAACAATAGATAGAAACTAATGAAGGAGAGAAGCAACCTGGAACTAAGGAAACATTTTCTGACGGTGAGGATAACTAACCAGTGGAACAAAAGTTGCCTTCAGACGCTGTGGGTGCGCCATCACTTTTAAAGAAGAGACTGGACAGTCACTTGTCTGAAATGGCATAGGATCTCCTACTTTGAGCAGGGGGCTGGACTAGAAGACCTCCAAGGTCCCTTCCAGCTCTATTCTGATTCTAGGTTCTCCAAGATCCCTTCTGTTCTACGATCCAGGTACTATAGAAGAACAATACAGAGAACTTGATTGAAATATCTCTTTACCCATTAAAGATCAAGAACCATCCCTGTTTTGCTTTCCCTCCCCCTCCTTCAAATCTTTTACATTGTAAGCCTGAGGGAGAGGGTCTGACTAGATATATTATTGATTTTGCTAAGCTACTCTGAAAGCTTTCTTCTTCTTTTTTATTTGGCTGAAGACTATATAAAAATGCTTCCCATAAAAAGAAGAAAAAAAAGAGTTTGCAGCCAAATGTTTGGGAGAACGGAATTGCCTTGCGCTGAAACTGTGCGAATAAACAACATCTGACTGGATTATCTTTTAAAGCTCCACAGAATTTGGTAGATCAGCAGGGCGGAAAACCTCAGCTATATGGGGAGAAGGTCGAGACCAGAATACAGGTAGTCCTCAATTTACAACAGTTCATTTAGTGACCATTCAAAGTTACAATGGCACTGGAAAAAGTGACTTATGAGCATTTTTCACACTTAAAACCGTTGTAGCAGCCCCATGATCACTTGATGAAAATTCAGATGCTTGGCAATGGGTTCATCCTTACGACCGTTGCGGTGTGCCAGATCATGGGATCCCCTTTTGCGATTTTCTGACGAGCAAAACCAATGGGCAAAGCCAGATTCACTTAACAACCGTGTCACTAACTTATCAACTGCAGCGATTCATTTAACAACAGTGGCAACAGTACCAGGAGCCCTGGTAGCGCAGCAGACTAAAGCACTGTTATTAACATCTGCTGCCTGCAATTACTGCGAGTTCGAATCTCACCAGGCTCAAGGTTGACTCAGCCTTCCATCCTTTCAAAGGTAGGTAAAATGAGGACCCAGTTTGTGGGGGCAATAAGCTGACTTTGTATAAATATACAAAAGGATGAAGACTGTTGCTTAACGCATTGTAAGCTGCCCTGAGTCTCCGGAGAAGGGCGGCATATAAATCAAATTTAAAAAAAAAAAAGGTTGTAAAATGGGGGCAACATTCTCTTAACAAATGTCTCACTTAACAACAGAAATGTTGGGCTCTATCATGGTCGTAAGTTAAGGACTACTTATAGTGACATAAAAATGGTCCCTTGATGGGTTTTGCTAGTTAAGAAGCAGCTCTGAGGATCGTAATTCCGTGATGTAGGAAAAATTTGGCATCCAAATGTTATAGCTTCCATCTCCGGGTTTTCCAGTTTGAAAAAATCATATTATATAGAATAATAGAGTTGGAAGGGACCTTGGAGGTCTTCTAGTCCAACCCCCTGCTCAGGGAGGAAACTTATACCATTTCCGACAAACGGTTGTTCAATCTCTTCTTAAAAGCTTCAAGTGTTGGGGCACCCACAACTTCTGGAGGCAAATGTGATGACCCGGGACGTGGCACGAATGCAACACAGCCAGAGAACTGGTATGAATCCCTTTATTGGCACCAACTCTGCCCCCCAACGTCCCTTTTACGGCCTGGAGAAAAGCTCTCCCACAAACCTGCAGATTCTCCAGCCCAAACACTGTAAACAGAATGACTGCAATCAATCATTCCAGCATGGCAAGATAATGAATTCCCAGACGGGAAGAATAATCCCAGGAAGACAAGATAGGCACACAGTAGCACGGCAGTAATTCAAACAGTCAGGAGGGAATGCCAGGAATGCAGGCCACAACTCTCAACACCAGATGAATTCAGTGTTTGTTCCCTTCAAACGCCCCTCCCAACTGCCTCTCCTTTAAACTCCATCCCCAGGTGTGCCTTGTGAAGGGAATTGGGGCCCTTTCCTTTCTCGTAAACCGCACAACCCACATTGCTATCTTCTGCATTCTTCCCTGCGTGTCCTAAAATGAGGAGTGGGTGGGCCTTGGTCTTCATCAGAACCCCCTCTCCCTTGTTCTACCTCTCCCCTGCTCTGCCCAGCCTGACTTTGCCCTTCCCCAGTTTCCTCCGCAGCCAATGGAGCCACTCTCTCTGTCAGCTGTTTGTCTTCCATCTCAGATTCAGACTCCGGCAGGGGCATGACAGCAAGTTGTTCCAGTGTGAAGAGACTGTGAAAAGCAAAGACGCTGGTCGCATGTGTTGTCAACCCAAGAGGCAACATTCAGTTGCCCACTGCAACTTGAACGTATTATCCCAAAAGCGTTCTTGCAAAAGGCAGCTGGAGATTCTTTGTTTTTTCCTTCCTGGAGACGTTTCGCTTCTCACCTAAGAAGCTTCTTCAGTTCTCTTTCCCAGAACCGAAGATGCTTCTTGGTCGAGAAGCGAAATGTCTTCAGGAAGGAAAAAACAAAAACCCCCAGTTGCCTTTTGAAAAAGCAATTTTGGGACAACCATGACCTGGATGGCTGAGAATCTCCATAGACTTCAACGTATTACCGTGTGACATGGAACTCCATAGGTGGTTTCAAGGAAGCTGTGTAACATTTACAAAGTCACAAAGATTGCTACCTGTTGAATCATTTAACAGTAAGAGCTAACAGGACTTTGCTAGAGTTATGCATATATTTGTCAGATGTACAATCTGTAAAATCAAATATGGAAGAGAGAGACTAACTTTATTTTTAAGAGCCGTGCGAGGTGAAGAAGGCAGGGGTCCCCAAGTCTCGGGATTCAGCCCACAACCTGGCCATGGCCTGTTGGGAACCGGGCCATCGATGGGACGGGCGAACACGGGTGAAGTTTCATTTCCGCATATGAAGGATTTAGGTTGGATTTAGGGGTGTCAAACTCGATTTCATTGAGGGCAGCATCGGGGTTGTGTTTGACCTTGGGGGGGCCGGTGTGGGCGTGGCCAGCTTGACATCACTTGTGTCAGGGGCACCTGTGGTGCCCCGAGCGCTCTGCTGGGCTCCTGAGCTCCGTTTTCGGCTGACATGGCTGTTGTGGCCTGCCAGCGGCCAGCAGAGCTGGTGGCAGACTCGGATAGTGAGGAAGTTGGGGAGGAACATGGGCCAGTCCTGGAGTCTCGGGAAGGCTCATACGAGGGTTCTGTGTCGGAGGCAGAAATGGGGCCAGGGCCATCCAACAGTTATCAGCTGCCTTTGGAGTCAGAGATAAGTGGGGCTGAAGAACAGCTGGAGCCTGTTCCCGATGTGCGCATGCACAGAGCTGCCAGGAGAAGGGAACAGCTAAGGAACAAGGGCCGACTCAGGAGTAAAGCCACAGGTAGACGGTGAATGGCCCCTCTCATGGGGAATAAAGGGGAGCGAAAGGGGAGGGGAGTTTGCAGGAGACAATTAGTTCATTTCATTAGTGTGAAGATCTGTTCGTGACTCTCAGAGACTCCTTGCCAAGTCTTTTCTTGTACAGCTTTGCGTTTGGAAGATATCGGTCTGGCAGCTCTCCAAACCTGATAAGGTCTGTGGTTGTAAATTCACCCTTGAAAGACTTTTTGCCGGGACTTTGCTGGATGTGAATGAGACAAATTCACGTTAGCTTAAAAAGGGGGGTTTTTTTTTGGGACAAGGAGTTTGCTTCATGTTTTTGTGAAGCCTAGGTAAGAACGACGACCTCCTGAAACCCTCTGCCAGTGAAAATGGAGGCATCGTGGGCCAGTCCTTCACCGTTTCTAGGGTGGACCCGTTGGCCAGATCTAAGTGACCCACGGGCCGGATAAAGCCCCCGGACCTAGAGTTTGACACCCTTGGGTTGTATGCATGAAACCATCCTCTCCTGCCACCGAAACTGTTAAAACCGCTGCTGCCAGGCCATGGAATAAAAAAAAGGTTGGGGACCCCTGCTTTAAGGGATGTATTCTGAGAGCTGCTGGTTGCTTTATGGACTTGATGGAGTGACCGGGTAAGCAGAGGCTTTAAAAGGAACATAAGCCCCCCCCCCAAGCGAGCGAATTCACTGAGCATGCAAACAGGATTTTCAAGAAAAAGTGAAAAGGAGTTTTGTCAGGGGATTTTAACAGCAAAATTTCATAGGGGGTCCCTGAGAGATTTTTCCCTCTAAGTTTAAGAGGTTTTTGCAATTTTTTCGCCCCTAAGGAGAAAGCAGGCTCTGTTGCTGAGAGAAATACCCAGTAGTAAAAATTTAGCTCTTTACCTCTTCTAGGAGATGATAGATGGATGGATGGATAGATAGATCTAGATAAAGAGAGAGATCTGTGTTCTGTTGTTCTATTCTATGTTCTATTTATTTTATTTATTTTATTTTTATTTGATTTATATGCCGCCCTTCTCCGGAGACTCAGGGCGGCTTACAATGCGCTAAGCAATAGATACAGATGTTCTAGATACAGATGATAGATAGATAGGTAGATAGATAGATAGATAGAAAGATTGATATAGCTAGATGATAGATAAATGATAGATGATAGATATAAATAGATATAGATAAATGATAGATGATAGATAAATGATAGATAGATATAAATATAGATAAATGATAGATAATAGATAAATGATAGATAGATATAGATGATAAATGATAGATATAAATATAGATAAATTATAGATGATAGATAAATGATAGATAGATATAAATATAGATAAATTATAGATGATAGATAAGTGATAGATAGATAGATAGATAAATGATGATAGATAGATAAATGATATAGATATAGATGATAAATGATAAATGATAGATATAAATAGATATAAATGATAGATATAAATAGATATAAATGATAAATGATAGATATAGATGATAGATAAATGATAGATATACATAGATATAAATGATAGATGATAAATGATAGATAGATATTGATGATAGATGAGATAGATAAATGATAGATGATAAATAGATGATAGATAGCTAGATGAGATAGACAGACAGACAGAGACAGACAGACAGATTTCCCAGCCTAGAGTACAATCTTAGGATTTCTTGGTGGTCTCTCATCCAAGAAGAAATCAGATTAGATCCCCCTTTTTCTCAAGACCAGCCAAGATAAGTTATAGACTAACAGAGTTAGAAGGGACCTTGGAGGTCTTCTAGTCCAACCCCTTGCAAAGTTAATTGCAAACTGCATTCAATATACTTTATTGCAGTCTATTCATCTAGAAAAAATGTTTGCTTTGCGCGCACCAATAGTTTTGCTTGTTTTATAATTAACGAGAGCAGTTTGCTATTCTGTTTGCAAGGAAGAAAGGAGGAATTTACATTGGCAAACCTTTGATTTTACTAGAGGAAAGCATGCAAGAAACTTTCCATAATTTATGAGCAGAAACCAAACGAAAAAAAAGTGATCCTGGTAAGGGTAGGCTATGGAAAATTAATTAAATGTTATGACCGGCATTTGTTAGCTGAAGGATAACATTTTGCACACCAATATAATTAACTGAATTTGAAAGGAAGATGTGCTTGCTTAGAGTGCATTGTATTTTGGAAATTCAATGAACCATGAGACATAATGAGGTCTTAGTAGGTGGCAGCAGTTAAGCAACCTGGGCAAATATTGGAAGCCATGCAGGGTTATTCCTGGTTAGTGTAGGAAGTTAGCACCCACCCCTCTCCTGGAAGAATGAAATATTCTAGGAAATATTAAAAAGGCAGAATGAGCCTTGGTGGCGCAGCAGACTTAAATAACACCAGCTGCCTGCAATTACTGCAAGTTCAAATCTCACCAGGCTCAAGGTTGACTCAGCCTTCCATCCTTTCGAGGTAGGTAAAATGAGGACCCAGTTTGTGGGGGCAATAAGCTGACTTTGTATATATATATATATAAAAAAAGGGGGGGCGAAAGCCCTACTAAGCAGGTATATACAAAAGTATGAAGGCTATTGCTTAACGCATTGTAAGCCGCCCTGAGTCTCCGGAGAAGGGCGGCATATAAATCGAACCAATAAATAAATAAATAAATAAATAAATTATACCTCCCTGGATGAGAAATGGAGAAACTTGTTTTTTAGACAGGAAGCAGACTCACTCTTAATAGCCCCACCCTCCTCAATAGCCCACAGCAGATGTCAGCACTTAAGAGATAATTAGGTCTATTCTTTTTTTTTAATAAAAAGTTTTTTTTTATATTTTTTAAGACAAACAAACATTTAATACATCATTCATTTCTTCCATGTGACATTTTGGTGTTATCTTCAAAGGTTTCTTCTCTTCTCTTATCTCTTCTATCTTCAATCTCACCAAGTCCATTACAAAGATTTTCCACTAATATAATATTCTAGTTACATTTTGGCTACAGAGCTAACCAATTAGGACACAGTGTGATGCAATACAGCAGTCTTAAATAATAATAAATGGCAAGAAGGGTCGTAAAATGGGGCAAAATTCACTGGACAACTCTCTCACTTAGCAAACTTCATTGTGGCCATAAGTCGACGGCTACTTATATTTCGGGAATTAACTTCCTAACAGTGAGGACAAGTTGTGGGCGCTTCATCCCTGGAAGGTTTTTAAGAAAAGCCTGGACAGGCCACTTGTCTGAAATGGTATGTATACTTAGGGTCTCCTGCTTGAGCAAGGGGGTTGGGCTAGATGACCTCAAAAGGTCCCTTCCAGCTCTATTCTGATTTTCTTTTTTTTTTCTTTCTCTGAGGAGCTAGCCAACTTTGAACAACCTGGCAGTCGCAGTTAGGTAATATAACCTACCAAAAAAAAAAAAAAAATGAGCATTGTGTCTCTTTAGGGAAAAAAAAAAAGTATAAAAGAGACAAAAAGTCAAAAAGTTCTTGCCGCGAAAGTGTGGGAAGGCGCGCGCATGCGCAAACGATCCATTCTCAAGGTGGTTTTTTTTTTTTTTTAACTCCGCTCCCTCCTCGCCCCGCCCCACCTTCGAAAGCGGCCACTTCGGAGGAGGGCGTTCCCCACCACGCCACGCCCCTCGGCTCACGCCTTCCTTGCTTCCTTCCTTCGCTCTCCCCCCCTCCCCTCCTCCGGGAGCGTGCGTCATCCGAGCTTTGCTGATTGGGTGCCGCCCTCCAGGTGGGTTTTTTTTGCATAATTTCGCTCCTCCTCCTCCCTCCTGCAGCTTGAAGCGGCGCGCGCGCAAGCGCGAGCGCTTTTGCGGTGGGGGGGTAGGAGGAGGGAAGTGAAGAGAAGAAGAAGAAGAAGAAGGCGGGGGGGGAGAGCGCGGATTGGTTGCTAGGACGGTGACGTCACCGAGCCGGGGACGAGGGGGAGCGGAGAGAGACGCGGAAGAAAGGTCAAACTGAAGGCGAGCCGGAGAAGCGGCGGCGGCAGCAGCAGCGGGCGGCGGGAGCGGCGCCCCTTCCCGGCAGGTACGGGCGGGGGGCGGGGAGGGAGGGAGAAGCGGGGGACCCGTGGCCACGCCCCTTCGCCACGCCCCCCTCGCTCACCTTGGGGAAAGGGCACGAGGGTCGCCCCCAACGTGGGCCGGGATGTTCCATTCTCCCCCAAAGTGGGGGGGGGTGCTTGTTCTTGCCTGCCCCAAAAGTTGGGTATTCCCCCCCCACCCAAGTCTTCCCCATGTGCCTCCCCCCCCATGCAAACCTTCTCTATGGGGTAGTTTGCCCCCCCCATATGCTCAATCTGGAAGTCACCCCTGTTTCAGCATCCCTATAACCCCCCCCCAAAAAAAAGTCTAGGAAGCAGCACTTTCCTTTTTTTGCGGGGGGGGGGTCAAAAGCCCCTTCCCACTGGGTAATGGCTACTTCTTCCTCCCTTCCCTAACTGTCCACCTTGGTCTTATTTTTTCAAACTTGACAACTTTTAACTTCCAATTCCCAGAATTCCCCAGCAGGCATGCAAGGAATCCTTGATGCCTTAAAACAGGGGTCCCCAAACTTGGCAGCTTTAAGACTTGAGGACTTCAACTCCCAGAATTCTCCAGCCAGCTCTGCTGGCTGGAGAATTCTGGGAGTTGAAGTCCGCAAGTCTTAAAGCTGCCAAGTTTGAAGACCTCTGCCTTAAAAGAAATGCAGAGTTCTTGGTGGTGCAAAATGCTTTAAAAAGAAGAGAATCTCAAGCAAATGGCTCTTAAGAAAGTGTGGCCTCTCCCTCCCTCTCTCTCTCTCTCTCTTTTTTTCCCCTTTTGCCCTTCAAGGATCCCGTGGGCTTCCTTAGAGATGGAGTTCTTCTTCCTTTTCTTTTTCCTTCTCCCTCCATAACAAGAAAAAGAATAGACAATAACTTTTCCTTTTGGCAGGCTTTTCTTTTGATTTTCCTCTTCGGGGCTGCCTTTCCGGACTTTTTCAACCCGGTTATCGGTACTCTGTATTGAAAACTTCCTCTTTAAAGGTTGTCCTGCCTGACATTTGGAAAAGTGGAGGGCAAAAAAAAAAAAAGAGTATTGTTTGGATATGGTTTCTCCTCCGGATGGGTGGATAAGAGCTGCTGGTGGTTTTTTTTTGTTTTTTTTTTCTCAAGCCAAAGAAGGCCACAAATGGAGGCCAAAACCCGTGGCTTTGGAAGGGGATGAAAGTCAAGTTGGCCTGGAAGAATAACAGAATAACAAAGTTGGAAGTCTATGGAGATTCTCAGTCATCCAGGTCATGGTTGTCCCAAAAAGTGCTTTTCAGTCAGAGCTGAAGAAGCTTCTTGGATGAGAAGAGAAACGTCTTCAAAGGAAAAACCAGAAAGTCCAGTTGTTTCTTGAAAAAAAAGCACTTTTGGGACAACAAAGTTGGAAGGGACCTTGGAGGTCTTCTAGTCCAACCCCCTGCTTAGGGAGGAGACCATGTCAGACAAATGGCTGTCCAATCTCTTCTTAAAAACTTCCAGTGTTGGAGCACCCACAACTTCTGGAAGCAAGTCCTTCCACTGATTAATTCATCTCACTGTCAGGAAAGAAATGTTTTTAGTGTCTGTAGATCAGCCCCCTGAAAACATTTACATGGGGAAAGGCCAGGTTGGATCCTGTTTTGGCTCTAAGCAAGTTGTAACATCATTCTGTCCTGCATTTTGTGCGTGCAATATTAAAACTGGATTTTCTTTTCTGTCTTTTCCATTTACTATGGAAGAACTGAGCTGTAAGAAGTTGGGTTTAGGCTTGGTAGCTTCTGTTCATTAAAGATAAGATAGCCCTCAAATTACAAGCATTCGTTTAGTGGCTGTTTGAAGTTACACTGAAAAAAGTGACTTATGACTTGTTTTTCACACTTACCACCATTGGAAGCATCCTACAGTCACGTGATCGAAATTTGGACGGGCTGGCAACTGGCCTGTATTTATGACGGTTGCAGTGTCCCGGGGGTCAAGTGTTCACTTTTGCGACCTTCTGACAAGTCAAAGTCAATGAGGAAAACGGATTCCCTTAACAACCGCGTTACTAACTGAAATTGCAGTGATTCAGTCAACAACTGTGTTTCAAGAAAAGTCGTAAAATGCAGCAAAACTCACTTAACAGCTGTCAGGCTTAGCAACAGAAATTCTGGACTCCATTACGGTCGTAAACAGGATTATTTTATGTACTTGGGAGAGAGAGAAAGGTTTGGTTGTTAGCCTGGTGTTTACATAATATTGTGGAAGTGTTATGAAGTTGAAAGAGATTGCAAGGTTGCAACGACCGTTTATATACCTGGATTGAAGTTGTAATTCAGCGTGTTTGTAAAAACATCAGTTCTATATAGTGAAACAGATGGAGAAACATCAGATACCAGGGATCAGCTCTGTATAATAAGCTCTGCCTTCCTTCCTGAATGCAAATGGTAAAAAGTCAGATGTTGGGGTTTTGATTTCAGAAAGATTACGTGCGGGGAAGACGCATGAATATTTTTGTTGTTGGGGGGAAAAAAAGCCCTTTTATGTCTGATAAGGACAGATTAGGCCTTAAAAAAAAGAGCGCTTTGTTCACAGATGGTAAAATCCAGAGTAACTAAAAAGAGAGGTTTTTTGTGCAAAAGGAAGGCTTGAGTTTACTTTTAAAAACTTTCTGCTGACAGCAAGTTTTTTTTTTTTTTTAAAGAGGAAACTGAGTGAACCTTGCTGTTTAGAACGAACATTTTAAGAGTTTTCTGAAATGGCTTCATTACAAAGGCTTCACGCTCAGATCTCTGAAGATTATTCCTGGGGGGTTTTTTAAGGCGTGCGTGTGGCCCTTTTTAAATTCATGTTCCCAAATAAACCACACTGATGGATCCACATGTAATTTACGTGGAGCTCAGCACATCTGAAAATTGCCTTTATTTTTCGTTAACGTGAAGCCACCATATGTATGCAGCCTGGCGATGACACATTGGCACGTTTAGGGAGGAAAGCATCTGGGTATGCAAGTGAACAATGGTTTGAAATGAGATTGAAGTGTTCCTAGGGTGAGAATGGATGAAAAATGCTGTGTTCAGCTAACCACAACCTGACTCCTCCAGAGTCAGCTGAGGGTTTTGTCACAGCCTAATCTTAATTTGTTCCCCCCCAAGATTAAGCTTGCTGACTTCAGGTTATTTTTCTATCTCCTCCCTTCTCCCTACATCTCCATTTGCAGGACAGCTATAAAGAACGCTGATGAGATCAAATGGAAAATAAACTTTTTAATATTTTCACTTTCGGGGCAAAGTTTCCTCCCAGCTGGTTTGCCTTCGGAGACTTTCCCAACGATTCCTGGAATAAAGATTGACAGATGATTGATTCATTTAATTACTATATAAAACGCTTCAATCGTTTCCTACTCTGGATTTCTTATTCCTGAGGATATATTACCATAGATTCTGCTTAATGAGACTGGGCTATGACTAATTAGCAAAACTAATTAGCGGGAATTTAATCTGGGGGAAGAGGGAATCTCTTGGAATTTTTTTTTTTTTTTTAAAGAGTGTGACTATCACCGAGATGAAAGAAAGTGCTCTTTAATCATTGTGATTTAATGCGATATGGTGATTTACGGTACATTCCCAGAGAAAAGTTAATAGGTACTGTTATGTCCCAGAACAGAGGAATGATTTCAGGAAAGGAAGTGAAAGTATTAAGGCTCAGCAGGCTGAATTAAAAAATAAACAGCTGTTCGTTTATTTTAATTTGCTCTGCAAAAAATGCAGAAGCAGTTTCAAAGTTATACCTTGGGGTATGTACAAGAAGGCGTTGCTGAATAGTTTCAGATATGATGGATTTCAAACATCAATTTTCCAAGCTAATTGACTCTTTATAAGATCAATAGGTAAGAAATCTCAGGGCATAGCGGCTGAATTTGAGTGATAAAATAAGAATATAAAAAGCTTTACCAAAGGTCACTCAACTCAAGAGATTTTCTATTATTACTCAGTGGAAGTAATTGTTACTCAATGGAATAATAGAATAATAAGCCTGCGTAGGTTTATTAATTCTACTTTTGCAAGTCAAAGTGTAATTTGCATGGAAAATGGTTGAAAAGGAAAAATGAAGAGAGTTGTGGTAAAATAAAATCTGAAAAAAAGTAACAGACCTCTAGGCTAAACTTTATTTTGCAATATAGATAAGAAATATAATATATTGTTTGATTGTAGAAGCAACAGAAATTTTGCTTACTCATGTGGGGTTGTAAGTTGAGGAGAACCTATATTTTGCTTTCGTTTTTGTTTTAACTATGTAGTATCACTATTGTAGATTATCACCTTTCATAATTTCAGATTTTATGGTTAATTTCTTTTTGACTTTGAAAACTGATATGTAATACAAACTAGTGGGATGAGAACTCAATAAGTAAAGGGAGGGGGGGAAAGTTAGAGGAGCCCCTGGACTTATGGGGCCTCAGGAAGCCCATAGTTTTCCCACCAAGCTTTCCAGTTTTAAGGAATAAGTATTTTGAGATTACACCATTGAATAGTTGATAAAGTTGGATATAGTTCTTTAGTTTGCAATAATTAACTTTATCTCTACTTCTCTAATGTCTGAAGCTGGGAAAATAGTCTTGTTTTTCCAGCTTCAAATATTAGAGAAACAAAGATAAAAGTTAGATAAAACTGATTAGATGAGAACATTACAAATTTTGAAAGTAGTATTTTATACATTAAGAGCGGCATGGTGGCTCAGTGGATAAGATGCTGGGCTTATTGGCCGGAAAGCTGGCAGTGAAGTTTCGAGACCCGGGCACCATGCAACGGGTGAGCTCCCATCCTCGCCCCAGCTCCTGCCAACCTAACAGTTCGAAAGCGTTCAAATGTGAGTAGATAAATAGGTACCACTTTGGTGGGAAGGGAACAGCGTTCCATGATGTCATGCTGGCCACATGACCACGGAAATGTCTTCAGACAGTGCTGGCTGAATGACCGTGAAATGGAGTCGTAAATAACTAGTAAAGTAAAATCCACAGGGACACCTTTACCTTTTTACTTTACACCTTTTGTTTTTCTTGGATAATTTTTCAGAAATCCGGAAAAATGAAATCTGACTTTTTTAAAAAAAATGTTAGCACCTAAACTAAAATGATTCTGAAAATCACTTTTAGAATTTATAGCAACACTTATTACCCCCCAGGTATATATAATTAAAAATATTTTTAAGGTTACGTATTTTAGAACACATTTCAGCTTCTCTTAATAAAAATTCATCTTGAAACATGTCACGTTTCATGTAGATCAATATAACCTCTTCTGTTATCTTACTTCTGACCTTACGGCGTTCTAAAACTCGTGATTGGGGGACAGCTGCGGGAGGGCATTCGAGATTCATTTTGAAGTTGCAAAACCTGTTCAGCCACATCTGCAGTTAACCTTCACCGAGTGGTAGTTGCTTTATTGCAAATTAAAGGAAAAAGGTAAGACAGAAAAAGCGTGTCCAGTTGGGATGGTTGATAGAAAGAAGGAGAAATCCTCATCTCTTTATTTATCCCGTGCTGTGTGCCCTAATTAGTGGGTGATACTGGAAGGTGCGTTCTTGTGAAAGAATTAGAATATCAGTAGGTGGATCCGTTTTCTCTGTTGATGGAACAGGCCTTGGGAACTGCTATATCTTGGCATCTTCTTCCCTTGGGGAAAGAGAGAGAGAGAGACAGATGTTTTATCTCCTCCACCCTTCCAGGTGTGGCCACTGCCCCATAAGCAGTATCTGTATACCTTGTGCAGCAAAATATCCCCCACGGCGTTTTCAAGAATCGGATCTGTAATTTCAGGTATTCCCGAAAATAACTCCGTTGTGCAACTTCTGTAGGCTAGCAACAAGTACTGACAGTTCCCCTACAACCATTCCTCATTGGTGAGTTGAAAGTCTTCTCCTTCCATCCTTGAAACCTATTCCGTCACAAACTTTGCTATCCCCGTTACTGATCCCTAACCTTCCTCTGTGGTCTTACTTTGTGGTTACCTCACGCGCTTCCATGATCAGGTGGTAAAGCCTAGGACCTTCTATAGGATAGAGTACAGTATTGTGTTTTGTTACAGAATAACAGAGTTGGAAGGCATCTTGGAGGTCTATTCCAACCCACTGCTCAAGCAGGAGATGCTATCCAGGGATCGGCAACCTTAAAAGCTCAAAGAGCCAGAAAGGTCCTAACCGGAAGCCCCCATTCAATTCTGGAGCCAACCGGAAGTCTGGTTACCCCATCATAGTCTCCTCCTAGCATGGTGTCCTTTCTCCTCTCCCTGTCCTAACCAAAAGCCCTATCAATTGTGGAGCCGACCAGCAACAGAGAGCCGCAGCAGAGGGATGAAAGAGCCACATGCGGCTCCAGAGCTGTGGGTTGCTGACCTCTGCACTATACCATTCTAGACAAGTGGCTGTCCCATCTCTTCTTAAAATCCTCCAGTGATGAAGTACCCAAAACTTCTGAAGGCAACTGTAAAGAAATTTCTCCTTAGTTCTAGGTTGCTTCCCTCCTTGACTAGTTCCCATTCATTGCTTCTTATCCTGCTTTCAGGTGCTTTGGAGAATAGGTTGACTCCCTCTTCTTTGTGGCAACCCTTCAAATATTTTAATACTATCATGTCACCCTAGTCCTTCTTTTCATAAAACTATACAATGTCAGTGATCAACAGAGTGGAGATTTTGTACATGTTAAGGCTGTCCTCACATGGTGTCAGAATAAGCAGGAGCAAGAATTGAATTATTTTAACATTGGGGCAACTATGGGAGATATCAAGTGTGACTCACTCATCGGGTAGAGACCATCTGAAGACAGCTTCGTAGAGATATCGTAGAACAAACAACTTGCTAAGGAATAATTGTACCCTGATTAGGTGCATGTGAGAACATGACTATGCTAAATGTTTGTGGGCTGCATCTTAGAAAGTGCCTGTTTCTAGGCAGAGTTGTGCAATAATGAATTTGGGGCTTAAATAGATGAGTCTGAAACGTGTGTGAGAGTTTTATTGTGTTTCTAGTCTAGAATTTACTGTCTGGACATTTAAACTTTAAAGCACATTGCCGCCTTATGAAAGGTTGTACTAGCACATGGTTGGCAGCCTTAAACACTAAAAGAGCCACAAAAGTCCTAACTGGAAGCCCCCCACGTTCAACTCTGGAGCCGACCAGAAGTTTGTTTCCCCCACCATAGAGTCTCTTCCTAGCACGGTGTCCTTTTTCCTCTACCTATCCTAACCGAAAATCCTATCAATTGTGAAGCCGACTGGCAACGGAGCCGCAGCAAAGGGATGAAAGAGCCACATGCGGCTCCAGAGCGGCGGGTTGCTGACCCTTGTACTAGCACAATGATAAGGAGGCTGAGGAATCATTGGAAGTCTTCTGAGCAAAGGAGGACAACAATTTGGCCCTTTCAAGACATTTTTTTCATTATCCGTTAAATGCAAGAAGTGCTTGGAACCTACGTGATTTGTTCATTCCTTCTTCGTAATCTTTACCGTTTCTGATTTTGAAAAAGAAATATTGCCTTATACCTTTCTTTCCTTCTCCATTAGGGTTGCACAGACCTATAAATTCAAAGGAGAGAGGAATATTAGGCATATTTCCTGCCTTGAGTTATTTTTAAAACAAATAAAGGTGGAATTACAGGTAGGCCTTAAATTACAACCACAATTGAGCCCAAAATGTTATGTTGTTAAGTGAGAAATTTGTTCAGTGAGTTTTGTCCCACTTTCGTTGCCACATTTGTTAAGCGAATGACTGCAGTTGTTAAATTAGGTTGTTAAATGAATCTGGCTTCCCTATTGACTTTGCATGTCAGAAGGTCGCAAAAGGGAATCACATGACCCTGGGACACTGCAGCCGTCATAAGTGTGAACCAGTTGTCAAGCATCCGAATGTAAATCTCGTGATCACGAGGATGCTGCAACGGTCATAAGTGTGAAAAATGGTCATAGGTCACTTTTTTCAGTGCCATTGTAACTTTGAACAACTAAACAACTGTCACTAAACAACTGTTGTAAGTCGAGGACTATCTGTATTAGTCCATTGTTGTACTGTTCCTTGCTGCTGTTTGGTTTAAATCTTTCCTATATTAACTGTATCAAGAAAGGTGTAAGTCAAATAGTTTGAATTTCCTTTCTGTATAGAAACACAAATGCACCACAGGGAACAAATATTTTATTAATGGTGTATTATTCCTTAAAAAGGAAAAGGCTTAACCTGTATGCATCATCTTATACATATTGTCTTGTTTTCTGGCCTATACATAGACATACTAGGCAACAAAACAAACAGTTTTCTGTACACCTACTTCTGTAATTTTTAATTGAGATCCCAATTTAATTTTTGGAATGTCCTAGTAGTGTTTGAGCCTCTCCTTGGTTATTTTCAGCATCATCTGATTGCTATCATCTTCTATGTGTCAGGCTCAGGCATGCAAGGCCATGTCCACACATGAATTAAACTGATGTGTTGCTAACCAGCCTATGCACAGGAATCTTCTCAACTCATGGTTAGCACCTGTTTGGAATTAGATAAGGGTCAGCGGAATTCAACGGAGGTTGGATTTTTAGTCCTGCTTGTGGCTACGTAAGGATTCTAGGCTGATCCCTCTTTTAACTCCGCCCCTAGTTTCTACCACTCCTGTTCCTATACTATATTTTGTCAACATCCTTATTCCTGTGTCTCAGTCAGGGGTGGGTTCTACTTATCTCCGCTATCAGTTCGCAACGGGAGCACGCACATGCACAGAAGCTTCTGCGCATGCGCAGATCGTTCATGATGGCGTCCGGGCGGGTGGGCGGAGCCTCCCGCCACCGTTAACTACCGGTTTGCAAGAACCGGACCGGACCGAACCGGGAGCAACCCACCACTTGTCTCAATGCTCTTTAAAAGTATGCTATAGCCTCAAAAGTAATTTATTTACTTCCATTTTGCCATTTCCTGACTCTGGAATATCTCTAAGCAGCTCATTATATAAAACAGAATATAGAAACGTTACGGGAAGAGCTCGCTTACCGACCGCCTGGTTCAGGGACTGTTTGGGCTTCATCCCAGAGGGAGGGGACCATGGCAGAGAAGCCCTGCTTTCTGGGTATGCTTACTGCACACCTACTCCCTTGGTCCTTACCAGCTGGGCAGAAACCACAGGAGGTAGGTAGTCCTTCAAATGACAGGGTCCAGAGTGGATTTGATTTAAATCAGGTCGATTTAAAATCACGATTTAAATCATGATTTAAAATCACGAGTAAAAAGGCTTGATTTAAATCGACGCAATTTAAATAATAATTTTTAAAGAGCAACCTCTGACCTGCTGTTGACTTGCCGACAGTCCCAATATTGCAGAACATAACAGCCTCACGCTACATGCATGCATGCAGGGGAACATCATGATATCTCCGTCAAGTGATTAGGAACTGAGGCTGATTAGTCAATGTTTAAATTTTACAAGGCCTGCCCTATCCTCCTGTAACCATTTTCCTGGTCGTAAGTGATGTTTCTTGGAGGAAAAAGTATGTCTGGAAGATTTCGTATCATACTAAAAGCTACGGAGATGAATATCGCCAATGCTGAAAGCCAACGAGTTAAATGAAATTCCAGCTGTTCTAGGATAAGCCATCATTAGCCAGGAAGGACACAGGAAATTGCCTTTTCAGTCAAATTGTTATTTGTGGCCCTTTGTTTGTAGTGACCCATATAGTTGGGATGAGTGTAGATTTGATGCTTTTTTAATAGAGCCTGGCTATGAGCGATCTACTTGATTATCAGAGGTCACACAACAACTTGTCTGTAGAATAGGGCAGCCGTTGAAAATTCAGATGTTATCCACTGCTGTTCAAGAACAGGGAGTGTATATTTAGAAATTACAGTACAATGAAGCTGTAGTATGACGTTATACACAACGGCAGCCTGTATTTGCGACCTCCTTCCCTCTGGCCTAGATTCTGACTGCAGTTCTGCTGTGTAACAAGCTGTTTCCTTTTCAAAAGGGATAAGGCTATCTTTCAAGGAAGCGGTCAATGGATGGAAAGTAATCAAGGAGAGAAGCAATCTGGAATTAAGGAGAAACTTCCCAACAGTGAGGACAATTAACCAGTGTCACGACTTGCCTCCAGAAGTGGTGGGAGCTTCATCACTGGAGGTTTTTAAGGAGAGACTGGACAGGCGCCTGTCTGAAATGGTATAAGGCAGTGATGGCTAATCTTTTTGCCATCGAGTGCCAAAAGCGGGGAAGTGCGGGGGGGGGGGGTCGCGCGTGCGTGTGCCCACACGTGCATGTACCCATACCCATAATTCTATGTGCCCTGCCCCAAGGTGGATTTGATTTAAATCGAGTTGATTTAAATCACGATTTAAATCATGATTTAAATCACTAGTAAAAAGGCTTTTTTTTTTTTTTTTAATTTGATTTATATGCCGCCCTTCTCCGAAGACTCAGGGCAGCTTACAGTGTGCTCAGCAATAGCCTTCATCCTTTTGTATATTTATACAAAGTCAGTTTATTGCCCCCACAAACTGGGTCCTCATTTCACCTACCTTAGAAAGGATGGAAGGCTGAGTCAACCTTGAGCCTTGGGGAGATTCGAACCCTGCAGTAATTGCAGGCAGCTGGTCTTAATAACCAGCTTAATAACAGGGTGCCTTAAACTCCTGTACTACCAAGGCTTGATTTAAATCAACTTGATTTAAATCATAATTTTTAAAGAGCAACTGTCATCTCTGCTACTCCTTTGACCCACTGTTGACTCACCGATAGTCCCAGTGTTGCAGAGTATACAGCCTCATGCTACATAACTAAGCTCCATTTCATGCTGAATAAACTAAATGATTTATGTATCTTAAATAGAAAACTATCTTACGATAGATTTTTACCCCAAAAGTTTTTTATTAAAATAAATTCGATAAAAATCAAAAAAATCCGATTTAAATAAAAAAATCTGATTTTTTTGATTTTTTTAAAAAAATCATTGATTTTTATCCACCCTGCCCTGCCCCCTGCGCATGCGTGCATGACCCCCCACAAGATCCCCCCCGCTTTTGGTACGCAATGGCACGTTGGGCCAGGTAGGCCCGTTTTTCGCCCTCCCCAGGCTCCAGAGGCTTTCTAGGAGCCTGGGGAGGGCGAAAACGGCCTTCCCCACCCCCCCGGAGGCCTTCCGGAGGCCAGAAACGGCCCATTTCCCAACTTCCAGTGGGCCCGGAAGTCCTGAAAATCAGCTGGCTGGCATGTGCTTGCGTGCTGGAACTGAGCTAGGGCAACGCTCGCGTGCCCACAGATATGGCTCCACGTGCCACCTGTGGCACGTGTGCCATAGGTTCCCCATCACTGGTATAAGGTCTCCTGCTTGAGCAGGGGGATGAATTAAAAGACCTCCAAGGTCCCTCCCATCTCTATTTTGATTGATTGAATGAATGAATTCACCTAGCCAGTTCTGCAAGGATAACCATTTTCTAAGTTGTGCCTTTCTTTCCGGAAAATTAGATTTTAGATTTTGGTGTTCAGTATTTGGATGGCGTGAGTTGTAGTATATAAGAAAATCAACCAAAATGTTGGTTAAATGCAGGTAGTCCTTGACTTACGACCACAATTTAGCCCAAAATCTATGCTGCTAAGCGAGACATTTGTTAAGTCAGTTTTGCCCCATTTTACGACCACTCTCGCCACAGTTGTTAAGTGAATCATGGCAGTTGTTAACTTAGTTACTTAGTTGTTAAGTGAGTTTTGGTTTATCCGTTGACTTTGCTTTTTCAGAAGGTCACAAAAGCTTGATCACATGATCCCGGGACATTGCAACCGTCATAAAGGTGAATCAGTTGCCAACTGTCTGGATTTTGACCCCGTGACTATGGGGATGCTGCAATGGTCATACATGTGAAAAATGGCCACAAGTCACGTTTTCCAGTGCTGTTGTAACTTTGAAACGGTCACTAAATGAATTATAAGTCGAGGACTACCTGTAGACTACCTGCCTGAGATTTTAAAATTTTAAAATGATTTTAAAATCATCTTTTTCCAACCCAGCCTGTTTTTTAGTCGATGCATCCTTTCTTTGGAGAAAGCTGTGTCTTTGTGCCCACACGCCTGAGAAATTGTGCGTGCATCAGTCAGGAAAAACATGTCATTTTATTTGCTCAGCCTCTGTAAGAAATAATAATAATAATAATAATAATAATAATAATAATAATAATAATAATAATAATAATAATAATAATAATAATAATAATAATAATAATTTTATTTCTATACCGCCCTTCTCCCGAAGGACTCAGGGCGGTGTACAGCCTATTTAAAAACACAGACAAAACAATATAAAATTTAAAATAATTAAATAAATTGGCTCAGATTTAAAACCCCAAAAAATTTAAATACCCCAATTTAAAACTATTGTGTTGATAGTCCGGCCTGGCGGAACAACAGGGTCTTCAATGCGCAGCAAAACACCCGGAGGTTGGAGATCTTACGAATTTCCGGGGGCAGTTCGTTCCACAGGGCTGGAGCTCCCACAGAGAAGGCCCTCCCCCTGGGTGTCGCCAGCCGACATAACTTGGCCGATGGCACCCTGAGGAGACCCTCTCTGTGGGAACGGACTGGTCGGTGGGAGGCTATTGGTGGCAGAAGACGGTCTGCCTGTTTCCTGAAATATATCTCTTACCAATTTTCAGAGTGGCCTAAATCTAGGCAAAGTTAAGGGTAGAAGCACTGAGTTATAAACATTTTCCCTGTCTTGGAAGCTTTCCTTGCTTGTCTTAAACGGGACCGCGGGGATGACATGAAATTACTTAAGGATTGTACTACGGTGACCTCCTCAGCCGGTGATGGATGGCTTTACACAGCTTTGCCTGCGACCTTGGAGATCAAAGCAAAGATATCATCTGTTCTCTTAGGTAGATATTCAGTGTTGGGCCCTGAATTCCCAGAAGAGGCATTTTTTTACAAGCACGCAGTCTTCAACATATTACTTTTCCTTTTTATCTGTCTCGTTGGATGCCGACCGTTCCTGACTGGTACTGTAATTGTTGCTGCCAGCAAAGCTCCTGTGGAAGAGTCTAATTTTAAAGACGTTGGATGGAAGTTTATATTTTCCTCAAGGGATTATAGAGCAGCAGCAGAAGAGAAAGCTAACAGAAAAGTGTGGAAGTTCACTGATCCCGATGAAATTGTGTCAGGAAAAGACATCATTGCGCTAATAATTTAGATCCCTCACCAAGGAATCTAGTTTTGTGCAGGGTGGATAAAAATCAATGATTTTTTTTTAAAAAAATAAAAAAAATCAGTTTTTTTTAATTTAAATCGGATTTTTTTTTATTTTTATCAAATTTATTTTAATAAAAAAACTTTTGGGGTAAAAATCTATCGTAAGATAGTTTGTTTGTTTGTTGTTCAATTTATATGCCACCCTTCTCCAGAGACTCAGGGCGGCTTACAATGCATTAAGCAATAGCCTTCATACTTTTGTATATACCTGCTTTTGGCCCCTCCTAAGCGGTGTTTTTTTTTAATACAAAGTCAGTTTATTGCCCCCACAATCCGGGTTCTCATTTTACCTACCTCGGAAGGATGGAAGGCTGAGTCAACCTTGAGCCTGGTGAGATTTGAACTCGCAGTAATTGCTGGCAGCTGGCGACCAAGTGCTACTTTAACAGCACTTAGTCCACTGCGCCACCAGTGAGGACGTTACCTAGTTGGGTAATGAAATATCTGCAAGAAAACAACCAAGCTCAGAGAGCGCCAAGGACCTCACAGTTCACCTCTGAGCTACAAATATTCTCTTCTACCCACATAAACCAATTTTTTTCAGGTCTTCAGTTATTTTTAAGGCCAGTTATTTTTAAGGCAGTAAAGGCATCCTGAGGCTACCATGTTTGAGAACTGGTGGTTTGTGGGACATTAACCAACTATAGTTGCTGCTCAGTTAGAACTTATTAACAATATGTTTGAATTCTACAGATAACATAATAATGCAAATTTATGCAAAAGCTAAATTTAATATTGAAACAGTCCTAATACCAAGATGTAAGTTTTCTACGTATACCCTGTTTTCCCCCAAAATAAGACATCCTCTGATAATAAGGCCAATTGGGCTTTTGAGCGCATGCGCTAAAATAAGCCTCCCCCTCAAAATAAGCCCTCCCCAAAAATATTTTAAATGCAGAGCTGGAAATCGGGTAAGATGGCAAGAGGAGCCCCATCTTGCTCCACACGGCCCAAAATAATAAGATCTCCCCGAAAATAAGGCCAAGCGTTTATTTCGGGGTTCAAAAAAAATATAAGACAGGGTCTTATTTTCGGGGAAACACAGTATAGATTCTTAGTCATCCAGGTCATGGTTGTCCCAAAGGTGCTTTTTCAAAAGGAAACTGGACTTTGTTTTTTTTTTGTGAAGATGTTTCCCTTCTCATTCAAGAAGCTTCTTCAGTTCTGACTGAATGACTCAGGATGGAAGAATTTGTATTCCTTGCAGTCATCTGGTCATTAGCATTCTTTCTAAGAGTTGCTGAGGCCACTTGAAGGTTTTCTACATTTGGCACCTGTCACGAAACTCTCGTTTCCTGACACCTAGTCCAAAATGTGGCAATATGGATTTTTGCCGTGCTGCTGGACTGAACCAAGAAACCATACATACTGTATTTTTTGGAGTATAAGACACATCTTTTTCCCCTCCCCCCCACCTAAAAGTGGGTGAAAATTTATGTGCGTCTTATAGTTTTAGTTTAGTTTAATTTTATTAAATTTGTATACCGCCCTACTCCCGAAGGACTCAGAGCGGTGAACAGGCACAGGATAAAATACAGAAATACAAAAGTTAAAAACAATTTAAAACCAAATTAAATAATTTAGCCCACGACAATTAAAATCCCAATAAATTTAAAACAAATTAAAATTTCAATTTAAAAGAAAGGGGAGAAAAATTAGGCCAGGCCGGCTTGTTGCAATAAGAGGGTGTTAATAGCACGGCGGAAAGTGCGTAGATCCGGGATCCTCCGTATTTCCGGGGGGAGCTCGTTCCAGATAGAAGGCCCTCCCCCTGGGGGCCGCCAGTCGACACTGCTTGGCTGACGGCACCCGGAGGAGCCCCTCTCTATGAGAGCGTACCGGCCGGTGGGAGGCGATTTGTGGTAGTAGGCGGTCCCGTAAATAACCAGGTCCTAAGCCATGGAGCGCTTTAAAGGTGGTAACCAAAACCTTGAAGCGCACACGGAAGATCACCAGGAGCCAGTGCAGCTCGCGCAGGAGAGGTGTTACATAGGAGCGCCATGTTGCTCCCATAACCACCCGCGCGGCCGCACTCTGCGCCAGTTGGAGCCTCCACGTGCTCCTCAAGGGGAGCCCCATGACCAAATATAGACCAAATATGGGCATTTTTGATCTCCTGAACCCACTGTGTGTTGCATTTTCGCCCTCCCAGGCAGAAAGCTCTCTGCAGGCCAAAAACCGGCCTGATTTTTGCGAAAACGGGCCTTGTAGAGCACTGCAGAGTGCTTCTGGGGGTCTGGGAGGGCTAAAACGCAACTTGCGGAGGCCAAAACCTATTTTTTTCTTGTTTTCCTCCTGTAAATTTAGGTGCGTCTTGTAGTCAGGTGCGTCTTATGGTCCGAAAAATATGGGTATATTCATTTTCTCATTGTTAGCTCAGATTGAATCAAAGTAGGAGAGTTATCATCTTCTAAATGGTTGGATGTTTCTAGAAATTAACTTTCTAAACTGCACGTCTAGGGCTGATTCATCCATCCATCATCACAGAAGGCTTCAAATCTCCCCTGTCGTGAATTGACTCATCTCTCACCTAAGAACAATATTGTATGCATCAATGAAGTTTGCCTTTTAATGTCAGGTGAGGAATCTGTTTATGCTAAATGTCAACTGCATGCGGAAAAGCCAATCGTGGTGAACTTTCACTGCCTCCTATCTCAAGGTTAAAGAGATGATGTCAGAAATAGAACACGGGATTTTTCTTTTGCACATGAATCATCCTTTCTTTTGCCTTGTTTTTTTTTTTTTTTTTTAATTTGATTTATATGCCGCCTTTCTCCGGAGACTCAGGGCGGCTTACAGTGCGTTAAGCAATAGCCTTCATACTTTTGTATATTTTATACAAAGTCAGCTTATTGCCCCCACAAACTGGGTCCTCAATTTACCTACCTTAGAAAGGATGGAAGGCTGAGTCAACCTTGAGCCTGGCAAGATTCGAACTTACTTTAATTGCAGACAGCTGGTGTTAAATTACAGTGCTTAGTCTGCAAAGCTATCCAGGCTCCTTTGTTGCTGTCTGTCCATCCCTCCATCCCCCCCATGAAGAAATCTTCTAAAAAATACAACTTTGACTTCTTTTAAAGAAACAGCAGTTGGAATGTTTGCCAAGGAGAGAGAGTGTGTATAGATCTTCTGGCTAATTCAGCTCTTCAGATGACTCGGAGGTCAGAATAATTTTATTAAAGAACACAACACGTTGCATTTATGTGCTGCTGGGTTCCACGTCAAGTCCCAGCAGTTGACAGGGATAATTAAAAAAATAATAATAATTGGAAAAATACAAAGTGGAAATCAGTCAGAATATACAGGTGAGCAATATGCACAGTGAAGTCCATTCATCTGCTGAATGCCCATTGGAAGAACTCAAGTCTTCGGTAGCTTCTGAAAAGCCATCAACAAAGGGGCCCATCTATATTCCAGAGGAAATTTCCAGTTGGAAAGGTTTTGTTGTTCTTGCTGTTGTTGTTTTGCATCCATCCATACAACATTCTTCCAATAGTCTTCTGCTTTATTGTGACCTGAATAAAGTAATATTATTGTAATGACTTACAAGACACAATTAGTTCCAAACAAACCTATTTTATTGTTAACAGCTGAGAATTACGTTCATTCCCAGCTGAGTCCCAATTAGTTGCAAAACAAGTCCTTTGGAAGGAGTCATTTGGTATAATCACCAACCTTTATCTTCTTTGACACCCTGCCAAAGGCCTTACTTGGCAAAGCCCCACAGAGTTCAGAAACAAACAAGAGATGCCGACTGGAAACAGAGTTAGCAATGTTGCTTTCCTGCAAAAGGCCCAAGTGCCTTTGTTTCTCTTTTAAGCCTTATGGGAAGGGCCAATCATCTTCTGGCCTTACTCCCGAGTCGTCTCTTTTGCTTTAGCTGCTCTTGCCTTCTGGCAGCTCTTTGTATGCATGCACTAGGAACAGGCTCCTCCTGTTCCTCTGCCTCTTTGCTGTCCGACTCTGGGGGCTCCAGAGTCTGCACATCACTCCCAAATGGCCCTGGCCCCATCTCTGCCTCTGATGCAGAGTCCTCATCCGGGCCTTCCCCAGACTCCAGGACTGGCCCATGTTCCTCCCTAGCCTCCTCACTGTCCAACTCTCCTGCCAGCTCTGCAGGCTGCTGGCAGACCACAACTTTAAGAAGAGACTGGACAGCCACTTGTCTGAAATGATATAGTTCTGCTTGAACAGGGAGCTGGACTAGAAGACCTCCAAGTTCCCTTTCAGCTCTATTCTGAATCACAGATGACCTTTCTGAAGTGTAGATGGGTAGTAGTGTTCTTTTCTGGGGATTAGAGGTGTTCTTGCAACTCTGCCAGGAACACCATTGGTGTTTGGTATTCTGTTGATGGTAGTCTGACACTAACATAAGACAATGCAAGAGAGGTCTTTATTTCTTTATTCACTGATTTGATTTCATTTTATAGCCGCTTATCACAGCAAACAACTCAGAATTCAAGTTCTTTACAGTTGCCTTGGGATTCTCTGAGAGGCCTTGCTCTTGGAAATGGTCTTGGTTGGTTGGTTGGTTGACCACTCCCAAGGAGAATACAGTTAATCCTCGACTTACCACCATTCCTTTAGTGACCATTTGAAGTTACAATGGTACTAAAAAAAAGTGACATGACTGTTTTTAAGAACTGTGGTGGCACAGTGGTGAGAGTGCAGTACTGCAGGCTACTTCTGCTGACTGCCGGTTGCCTCCAATTTGTCAGTTCACATCTCACCAGGCTCAAGGTTGATTCAGCTTTCCATCCTTCCGAGGTGGGTAAAATAAGGACCCAAATTGTTGGGGGCAATATGCTGACTCTGTAAAACCGCTTAGAGAGGGCTGTAAAGCAGTATATAAATCTAAGTGCTATTGCTATTTTCACACTTACCACAGTTGCAGCATCTTAATAGTCATGTGATCCAAATTTGGCTGCTTGGGTATTGGCATGTATTTATGGCAGTTGCAGTGTCCCGGGGTCAGGTGATCCGTTTTTGGGACTTTCTGACAAGCCGAGTCAATGGGGAAGCCAAATTCACTTCACCACTGTGTTACTAACTTAACTGCAGTGAATAACAATTGTGGGAAGAAAGGTGGTAAAACGAGCCAAACTCACTTAACGACTGTTTCCCTTAGCAACGGAAGTTCTGGGCTCCAATTGTAGGCACAAGTCAAGAACTACCTGGAAGAACAGTGTTGAATTGACTCCATTTGGACACAGTCTGCGCGTGGCAGGGAACATGCGGAGTGCAAACTCTTAGGAAATCGTTTTGGAATCCTTTCCAGCCTGTTCAACATCAACCCCTGTTTTTTTTTTCCTGAGGTCTTCGGGAATTTCCTTTGTTCAAGCCGTGACATGCTTCCGCATAATTGTGTTGTGAAGATCAGACTTCCCTAGTGAACACCCAGAATTCTGTTCTTTAAATAAGGCAGGACGTCCCATACACAACACCCATTGTTAACCTCATGTTGGAACACTGCTATTATGTCACCCCTAGTCCTTCTTTTCCTGCAACCGTTCTTCATATGTTTTAACCTTCAGGCCCCCCCACCCCATCATCTTTGTCATTCTTTTCTCCACTTTTTCCACAGTCTCAAATCTTTTTTTATATGGTGGTGAGCAAAAGTGGATGCAGTATTCCAAGTGTGGTTTTACCAAGGCATTGTAAAGCGGTATTAACACTTAAAATAGGAATAGAATAACGGAGTTGGAAGGGACCTTGGAGGTCTTCTAGTCCAACCCCCTGCTTAGGCAGGGAAACGCTACACCACTTCAGACAAATGGTTATCCAACCTCTTCTTCAAAACTTCCAGTGTTGGAGCATTCGCAACTTCTGGAGGCAAGTTGTTCCACTGATTAATTGTTAATAAATTAAGCACTTCACGAGATCTTGATTCTATCCCACTGTTAATACAGCCTAGGATTGTGCAAAGTATGTCAGTGAAATTCCTAGGTTCAGTTTTGTCCCCTTTAAAACCATCTGGATGAAGAGCATTGGAAACGGAAGTTTGCAGGTTTCTTTTTTTCTTTCTTTTTTTTTTGGTTTTTGCAAACCCTGAATTAAACCTGACTATTTTTCCAACACGGAACAAAAGTATTTTACTCTTGAAGGACAATATGTCTGTCAATCTCAGCTTGCCTTCCGCTTGTAGAATCGGATGCCTAGAAATAACCCTCTTTTCCTATTTGTGTAACAGTTGTGTGTGTGTGTGTTTTTTTTTTTAAAGAGAAAAAAGAACGTTAATTTTTGGAACACCCTTGGAATCACTTGCCAGTCATCCAAACCATTTGTCACCTCGCAACCATCCTTTGAAAGAGTTATCTTTGGTTCCTGTCTCGCCTCCCTTTGTCCGTTGCAGCTGTTGTTGTTGGCAGTCCCTGAGCTTTGTCCTTCAGCCTCAGCTGTTTGTGTCGGCAATCTTGCTGACCTCCCTGTGATCTCTTCGGCAAACAGAGTCAGTTGCAGGAAAACCGCTGCAACTGACTCTGCTAAGTTCCCCGTAACTCAGGAGCTTGCCTATAGATCACAAATCCTATTGGGAATCTGTGTGCACTCGGAGACCTGTCTTTGACTCCCCTACGTCTAGCTATCACAGCAGTTCTCCGTGCCTTATGTGCAAAGATCAGATAGTTGCTGAGATGACTGGACAGGCGTCCCCAAAGCAGGAAGCTTTACAGTAGGATTTGTCAAGTTTTCCGCACTTGTCAACCGCTCTTAGCCGTTGCAGCCGGCCAACAGGATGTCACAGTTGGTGGAATCAAGGCAACTGAGATTTGCACTTCCTATCCTGATTTGTCTCAAGAGTGACCAGCGTTTTTTTCCTTCCCATCCCAAACTTGAACGCCAATGAAAAAGGATCACATTTCCTATTTCTACTGGGGAACGGAGGTCATGCGACTTAGAATGTAGAACACAGAATAATAGAATTGGCAGGGAACCTGGGGGTCTTTTAGTCCAACCCCCTGCTTAAGCAAGAAACCTTATACCATTTCAGACCAATGGCTGTCCAAGCTCTTCTTAAAAGCCTCCAGTGATGGAGCACCCATGACTTCCGAAGGCAAGCTGTTCCATTGGTTAATTGCTCTCACCAGTTAGAAAATCTCTCCTTAGTTCTAGGTTGTTTCTCTGCTTCATTAGTTTCCATCCATTGCTTCTTGTCCTGCCTTCAGGTGCTTTGGAAAATAATTTGACTGCCTTGTTTTGTTTATGTTTTATTAAATTTATATACCGCCCTACTCCCGAAGGACTCAGGGCGGTGAACAGGTACAAAATAAAATACATAAATACAAAAGTTAGAAACATAATTAAAACCAAATTAAATAATTTAGCCCAAGACAATTTAAAAAAACCCAATAATTTAAAACAAATTAAAATTTCAATTTAAAAATTTAAAAGAAAGGGGAGAAAATTAGGCCAGGCCGGCTTGCTGGAATAGGAGGGTCTTAAGAGCACGGCGGAAAGTGCGCAGATCAAGGATCCTCCGTATCTCCGGGGGGAGCTCGTTCCAGATAGTGGGTGCCCCACAGAGAAGGCCCTCTCCCTGGGGGCCTCCAGTCAACACTGCTTGGCTGAAGGCACCCGGAGGAGCCCATCTCTATGAGAGCATACCGGCCGGTGGGAGGCTGTTTGTGGTAGTAGGCGGTCCCGTAAATAACCAGGTCCTAAGCCATGGAGCGCTCTAAAAGTGGTAATCAAAACCTTGAAGCACACCCGGAAGACCACCGGGAGCCAGTGCAGCTCGCATAGGAGAGGTGTCACACGGGAGCACCATGTTGCCTTTGTAGGAGCCCCTCAAATACTGGAACACTGCTATCCTGTCTCCCCTAGTCCTTCTTTTCATTAGGGTAAAAGGTAAAGGTTTCTCTCGCACATATGTGCTAGTCATTCCCGACTCTAGGGGGCGGTGCTCATCTCCGTTTCAAAGCCGAAAAGCCAACGCTGTCCGAAGACGTCTCCGTGGTCATGTGGCCGGCATGACTAAATGCCAAAGGCACAGGGAATGCTGTTATCTTCCCATCAAAGGTGGTCCCTATTTTTCTACTTGCATTTTTTACATGCTTTCGAACTGCTAGGTTGGCAGAAGCTGGGACAAGTAACGGGAGCTCGCCTTGTTACGCAGTGCTAGGGATTCGAACTGCTGAACTGCCGACCTTTCGATCGACAAGCTCGGCATCTTAGCCACTGAGCCACCATGTCCCTTCCCTTCATTACACTAGACATGCCCAATTCCTGTAACTCTTTTTCGTATGTTTTAGCCTCCAGCCCCTTAATCGTTCTTGTTGCTCTTCTCTGCTCCTGATATTGTTTTGCCAGAAGAATCATTTGGGTTTCCAGCTTGAGCCGGGGGTTACATAAGAACAAATCAAAATGAAATCCAGATATGCTGCGAAGAAAGGAGATTTATTTATTCCCCAAAGCAAAGAGGTTTGCTTGTGGGGGAAAATGAGGCACGAAGGGTTGTTTTATAAAAGAGCTTGTCCTTGGTGGGTCTTGAGGGGTTTGGATGTGTGTACATACTTGTTCTAATGTGTGGCTCTGTCACAAGGTCAATCTTGATTGCCCTTCCTTGTGTCTGTCAGCTTGCCTTTGTTGTGTAGATCAGCGGTCTTTGTGGCTGGGCAGCCTGGCTGGGAGAGGAGGGGAGAGAGAGGGGAACTGGGCTGCGCAAGTGGCACGCCGGTGTGCACGGGCATGCACACACAGCTGGGCTGCAAGTTGAGCTGTGTGCATGTGTGCCAGCCTGCCACTTGTGTGAGTCAAGCTGCGGCCCGGTTGCGAATAGGTCGCGGTCTGGTTGCGGGTCGCAACTTGGGGGTTGAGGACCCTTGGTGTAGATGGTGTCTGGGCAGCCCACTTGTGGGTTTGGGAAAGTGTGAATGAACAGATTTTTTTTTTTTTTGTCTGCTTATTTATTCTTGCCCAGGTAATTGGTCTTTCTTTCTTTCTTTCTTTCTTTCTTTCTTTCTTTCTTTCTTTCTTTCTTTCTTTCTTTCTTTCTTTCTTTCTTTCTTTCTTTCTTTCTTTCTTTCTATCTTTCTATCTATCTATCTATCTATCTATCTATCTATCTATCTATCTATCTATCTATGCAAAAAGTTAAAATCTCTGGTGTTTTCCCGTGTCATTATAAATAAGTTGGTTAAAATATTTAAAATCCTGGTTAAAATCCCAGCTTAAAATCTTCTAAAAATCCTTACAGAGCACTCTACAAGGTCCCTTAAAACCTCAGCTAAAATCCTACCAGTGACTTTAAAAGTTTTTCTTAAAGCAACGTATCTATCTATCTATTTTTTGTTTGTTTGTTTGTTTGTTTGATTTATATGCCGTCCTTCTCCGGACACTCAGGGCGGCTTACAATGCATTAAGCAATAGCCTTCATACTTTTGTATATACCTTCTTAGTAGGGCTTTTGGCCCCCCTCAAGCGGTGTTCTATTTTATACAAAGTCAGTTTATTGCCCCCACAATCTGGGTCCTCATTGTACCTACCTCGGAAGGATGGAAGGCTGAGTCAACCTTGAGCCTGGTGAGATTTGAACTCGCAGTAATTGCAGGCAGCTTACCCGTGGATTGAACAATTTTAGCATCTAATCTTTGTTAAAATGTACCTTTTTGATTGCACCAAAGCTCTGACTGGATGGTGAGGAAGAGCGGAAGAAGCTTCTTGGATGAGAAGCAAAACGTCTTCAAAGAAAAAGCAGAAAATCCAGTTGCCTCTTGGAAAAAGGCATCTTAGGGACAACCGGGACCTGGATGACTGAGACTCTCGATAGACTTTTTGATTGCAATGTATTTTCCAGCCTGAGTTAATTATTTGAAATTATTTGGGGGAAATAATCTTCTATGATTATTACTGATTTAATATTAAAATTCTTCCCACAATGTCAAGAAACTGGTTTTTTCAAACCCTGGTGCAGATGGAGAGTTGAGGGCTAAAAAGATGAATGCATCATGGCCTGTTAATTTGGACAGATTTCAGTGGATCACCTGGTGGGTTTCAGAATCCCTGTTTTGGAGCTTAAATACAGTCCCTGAAAAAGCTCTTCCTTTTTTTTTTTTTTTTGCAAACTTATTTAGCAATTTAGCAACTGAAAGCTGGTAAAACCTAAAGGAGACCAACTCTTTCAGTTCATAAAACATGGATGATTTTGTTGGGCAAAGTTTTTGAGCTTCCCTGGTCCTAGGCTATAAGGGTTCAACTTGTGGCTATAAAGGTTCAATAGTTTTGAACGGGAAAACAAATACAGCTAATCATCATCTTCGTTTAATGACCCCCATAATCCCTTGCGGGGTGGAGTCTGGCCAGCTGAACGGAGCTGAGTGTTTACTGGCCGGATGCCCTTTCCTGTCGCCAGTGCGGAGTTATATTCAGCAGATATATTCTCATCGTGCCCGGAGAGAGAAATATCTGCCTCTACCTAGGATCGAACTCACAACCTCCTGAGTCTGAGCTCCACCTCTAGACCACCGCACCATTCGAAAACAAATGCAGCTAATATAATAAAATAATCCTTGTTATCCAGTTCCAAGCAAGATTATATTGCAGATGTGACATTCTGTGAAGTTCCAAGTGATAGGCTGCAGAAGCAGCCAAATTGGTACCTTCCATTCCCTGCAAAAATAGCATCTGATGGGGGAATATATATATATAAAGATGCTGGAACTTTCTGTGCTATACTCGGGAGTGTTGTCCTTTCTATTTTCTTAGGGAAAAGGATTCGGTTATTTTCCAGGGCAATCTTGCGTGTATTTTACTCCGCCCGAGGAGCCAGGGACTACGTTCATAGCATACATTCCAAGATTGCAGAATGGCAACTGGTACTTAACAACATTCCTTCTTTTCCATAATGTTTTGGTTTTGCATAGAAAAAGCGAACAATCCTGTTATAAAAGATCCACTAAACTTTCATGCTCAGGCAGATTTGTTCCATACCATGTGCTTTCTTCTGCGTGAAAAATCCCTTTAACTCCCAGGTTCTCAGTTCTAAAAATACCTTCTTTGTCTTGAAAAGCAATAAAAGTCAGTTTCTTATCCATACTAAATGCTGCAGTTCCCTCCTTCTAACCACAGCATGGTTGGTTGTAAGAATTACAGTTGGGAGATGCTTTTAAAACAAATGTGTTTTTAGCAGCGGAATGCCAGGTGAGACAGTGAAGGTGTCTAGCAAAACATCAGCATATGTTCCAGTGATGAAATCCAATTTTTTTTTACTACCGGTTCTGCAGGTGTGGCTTGGTGGGTGTGGTGTGGCTTGGTGGGCGTGGCAGGAGAAGGATACTCAAAATCTCTATTCCCACCCCACTCCAGGGGAAGGATATTGCAAAATCTCCATTCCCACCCCACTCTGGGGCCAGCCAGAGGTGGTATTTACCGGTTCTCCGAACTACTCAAAAATTTCCGCTACTGGTTCTCCGAACTGCTCAAAATTTCCGCTACTGGTTCTCCAGAACCTGTCAGAACCTGCTGGATTTCACTCCTGATATGTTCCCTATCTCCCATGTCATTACTCAAAATGCCGTTCTAGATAGTTTACACCGGGGGTGTCAAACTCAAGGCCTGCGGGCCGGATTTGACCTGCGGGGTACTTAGATCTGGCCTGTGGGGCTGCTCTGAAACATCAAAGGACCGGGCCGCCGTGCCTCTGCCAGTAAAAATGGAGCTCAGGCGGGCCACGTGCATCTCGAGGGTTTGAGACGGTTGCGCATGGAGCTCGGAAGCTCCGCTTTTGGCTGCGACGATGGCCTTCTACAGTGTTCTGCCAGTGAAAACAGAGCTCGGGAGGGCCGCGTGCGGTCTTCCCGAGCTCCATTTTCACTGGCAGAGCATTGCCGGAGGCTTTCGCAGCTGAAAACGGAGCTTGGGACTGTGGGGCCCCAGTGTCCTGAGAGCTCAAGGGCCAGACTGGGCGCTTGCCTTCCGCTGGCTAGGGCTCTGGACAGCCTGCGCCGCCGACTGGGTGTCTTCCACATGTTCTCCTCTGGAGGACAAGGGTTTGGCGCTCTCCCTGGTCTCGCCTTCCTCCACTGGAGACAATGGATTCTCCCAGCCCTGTCCAAGCCACCACAGGTGCCCTCTACACAAGTGATGTCGAGCTGGCCACACACACCACACACCACCCCCTCTGAAGTCAAACACAACCCTGATATGGCCCTCAATGAAATCGTGTTTGACGCCCCTGGTCTATGCTCTATGAGTAAAATCTTTATTTAAATAAACCACCATGCTTTATTATTTGGGAAAGAAGGACCAATAATGGTTCTGTTCCATAAGTTTGAGTCCAGTTTTTTAAATGTTATTTTCCCCGCCTTTGGTACCCTGTTTCCCCCAAAATAAGACATCCCCTGATAATAAGCCCAATCGGGCTTTTGAGCGCATGGCAATAAGGCCAAGCGCTTATTTCAGGGTTCAAGAAAATATATTTTCGGGGAAACACGGTAGTAAGCCCCATGTTAATAGACATGCATAATGTCACCTGCTTAACCTTCTGTTTTGGTTTTTTTAAAAGAAGATCTTGAAAATTAATACATCTTGATCTGAGTTCCACCTCTTTTCCACATAGGTTTTGTACCGAATTTAACTGGCTCAAGAAAGCAATGGCAACTTATTGAAATGTAATGTATTCAATTCAATTTAGGCATCGCCCCACTCCAACTGGCTCCGGGCAGGACACAATATAACACCGTACAGACCAATACCAGATGGGATCCAATCACCGTAAGGAGACAAATTGCAAGATTCAGGTATTTGTGATCAAATAATCCTGATAAAAGCTTTCCAGAAAATACTGGATTTTTTTTTTCTTGGACAGATGATTTGCTGTTATTTGCCTTTTATGTCTGAGGTAGTAACAAAGAATCCTATTGTACATAATCCTATTGCACATAATCTTATAGTGATTCACTATAAAAAAACATACTCTAACTTAACCGCAAGTTCAATGGAAACTTTTGGACTAACCAAGATCTTATTGTAACTGGTCCAAAAATTATACTGCCTAAGTCAATTGGCTTAATGTAACCCAGTTCCTTCCCATCTCCTAGGGGAGCACACCTGTCTTTAAAATGTTTTCTCTAAGTTGCTCTTAAGAGTTTTTTTTTTTGTTGTTGTTGTTAAAAAAAAAACTTATTTGTTTAACTTAAGCATTTGGATAAAATTTCGCTAATTAAATATCAGGTCCCTTGAGTTGATAAAAAAAATCTTGGAATGTGCCGAGATGGGTAAACTGACAAAAGAACTTAAAAAAAAAGAGGACACAGAATATTATATGATTTGGCACAAATGGTATAAGTGGTTGGAGGGGAGGAAAAACGAAGAAGAAAAATAGGGGGGGAAGATAGAAATATTAAAAAATAAAGAAGGAATATGCTAAAGTATAAAAATAGGAAATTGATATGAATGAGAGAAATATATTGTATATATTGTTATTAAAATGTTGGAGACAAGTAGTAAATCAGAATAATATAAAGAGAAATAAGGGGAAATTGTGAATAACAAAGAAGACCACTATGAAATAGGTGTAAAGAGAGCTTGTTTATAAATGTTGTATGTCTTGTATTGTCACATTGTGTTATAAAAATAATAAAAATTATTTATAAAAAAAATAAAAATAAATATCAGGTCCCTCAACCAAGTCCATGAATAGACTGATATCACGATCAATATCACATCAGTAATGACCACTTCCATAAGTTCCGTGCAGGTAGTCCTCCACTTACAACAGTTCATTTAATGAACTGTTTAAATATGTACTTTAGCATTAAAGAACGAATAAATATTTAAAGGAAGAAAAAAAGATAACAGTATCCATTTTTTCGCTGTTTACAAAAATATCTTTTGCTTTAAATGTATAGGTATAGCAGTTCATTTAATGAACATTCAAAGTTATAACGGCACTGAAAAAAGTGGCTTGGGATCATTTTTCACAGTTATGACCATTGCAGCATCTCCATGATCAAAATTCAGACACTTGGCAACTGACTGACTTATGACAGTTGCTATCCTGGGGTCATGTGATCCCCTTTTGACAAGCAAAGTCAATGGAGAAGCCAGATTCACTTAACAACCAACTGAACCAACATTGCAGCGATACACTTAACAGCTGTTGCAAGAAAGATTGTAAAATGGGGCAAAATTCACTTCACGGCTGCCTCACTTAGCAACAGAAACGACCTTAATTGTGGCTGTAAGCCAATGACTGCCTTTTACCAACCATTTATGCTTTCCCCTCTGCATAGGGTAGTTGTGTTATACATAATATGAGCCGTGGTGGCGCAGTGGTTAGAATGCAGTATTAGCTCACTGTGAGAAGTTCGATCCTGACCAACTCAAGGTTGACTCAGCCTTCCATCCTTCCGAGGTTGCTAAAACAAGGACCCAGATTGTTGAGGTCACTATGCTGAATTTGTAAACCGCTTTAGAGAGTGCTGTAAAGCACTGTGAAGCGATGTATAAGTCTAGGTGCTACGGCTAACTGAACTCACTGCCAGGAGTTCGATCCTGACCAACTCAAGGTCGACTCAGCCTTCCATCCTTCCGAGGTCGGTAAAATGAGGACCCAGATAGTTGGTTGCTTTTGCTAATTTTGTAAACCGCTTTAGAGAGTGCTGTAAAGCACTATGGACTTTATATGAGTTTAAGTGCTATTGCTGTTGCTATACTGTTATCAGTATGTGTGCTGAAGGAGACCTAGAAATGTGTTTTTCACCTACCTTTAATTTTCTGTCTTTTTCCAGATGGGCCCTTCCCTGCAGCCCAAAGAATGGTAGTTTGTTGTTGTAAACATCCCCGACTGGAAGCTGGAAAACGTAGCTTTCAGTCCGATGTTTGCTGCCGCCAGCTACTCATAAACAACGCCGGAAGGAAAAGATCCATCATCAAGAGGCTTTGTTTCAAAACTGGCAGGTACTGCGCTGTCGCTTCTACCGTGTTTCCCCAAAAGTAAGACTGGGCCCTATATTAATTTTTGCTCCAAAAGACGCATTAGGGCTTATTTTCTGGTTAGGTCTTATTTTGGGGAAAATACAGTACTAAATGCATCCATCTGGCTGCCGATCTTAACTGGGTCTTATTTTAGGGGTAGGGCTTATATTACGAGCATCCTAAAAAAAACCATTCTAGGGCTTATTTTCTGGTTGGGTCTTATTTTTGGGGAAACACAGTAGGATCTGTAACACAGGCTTTTGGTTGAGAGGAGGAGGGGAAAAAGCAGAGGTGGGAAACGATGGCCCCTTTATGACTTTTGGACTTCCATTCCCAGCATGGCTGGCTCAGGAATTCTGGGAGTTGAAGTTCCCAAGTCATAAAGGGGAACCATCGTTCCCTACCCCTGCCTTAAAGAGAATGTCAGTTTTCTCTGGACAAGTGCATGAGTGATCAATCCCTGAGGGTGGAAAGGGGGAAGAGATCCATTTTTCCTCCCTTGGATTTACCAATATCAGTAAATGTGGTTAACACACACAGGTAGTTTTCAACTTCAAACAATTTGTTTAGTGACCTTTCACATTTACAACAGCCCTGAAAATAGTGACTTACGGCCATTTTTTCCAACTTACAACCATTGCAACATCCCCATTGTCACGTGATCAAAATTCAGACGCTTGGCAACTGTGTCATGTCTAGGACGGTTGTAATGTCCCGGGTTCATGCAATCCCCTTTTGCGACCTGGGAAGCAAAGTCAACGGGGAAGCCAGATTCACTTAACAGCCGCTTTACTGATGTAACAGTTGCGGTGATTCACTTAACGGCTGTGGCCAGAAAGGTGATAAAATTGAGCAAAACCCGCTTGACAAATGTCTCAGTGACGGAAAATTTGTCAGAGTTGCAAAATCAAATCGAGGAAGCACACACAGGTCAACTGATTCAGCAGAATTCATTAACTTCTTTATATACATAATAATACATGAAGTGAATTTACAATACCAACAGCAGATTTCTTCCAACCTGGTAGCAGTTACAAGCAAAACCACAAGGCAGGAGAGAACAGTTAGTTTCATTTCAGCAGAGTTCAGAGCAGGCAAGCCCAGACTTGTTTAGTTCTCAGCACAGAATCAGACTCAGAGCTTAAAGCTGCAGGGCCCTGCCACGCCCAGACTTCTTACTTAACTTTCTGTTTCTAAAAAGTCCCCATTGGCTGACCTGTTACTATGCCTATTCATTGGCTGATCTATTCCAGTCTATGAATATTCATACTCTGACAAATTTTGGGCTCCGTTGGTCGTAAGTGGAGGACTGTATAGGCCATTGATAATTATGGGCAGCCAAAGCCAACTGCAATGCTACTAGACCTGAGCCAGAGATTACTGTAATATCTATCCATTTCTTTTCTTTTTCATGATTTTTGCTTTAATATGTTCCCTCTCGGACTGAGCAGTGCTGTTTGTTTTATTTTCTTAAATAGGAGCTCCTCAGCATTTCTGCTTCTTAAGACTACAGTTTTGGACAACTTGAGAAACACCCACCCACACGCATTCATACATTCATTTAAGCTTCTTGGCATTCCGTCGAGAGCTGAACGGTTAAGGACGATGAGATATAAAAGAGGAAAAATTTCAAGGTGCCTCTCTGGCATCTGAAAGTTAAGAATAACGCTCTATGCTCCTGAATATTGGGGTGCGTCCTATAGTTTCCTCTTATTTGTTTTATGTTGTCAGACTTGTAGGCTGCCAACTCTTTTATAAGTTGACTTATAAGTCAGCTGTGTTATTGTCAAGATCAGACTAAAAGGACATCTCTCTCGAATCGGTGCGTCTCGGCTCAGCTTAACCCCATCGAGTTTTCGTTGTGGGGGTAACATAGAAAAATAGAAAGGGGTAGCTGCCGTTTGCTCTTGGGGAAGGGGAAGATACTAAACTGAACAAATAAACAAGGAGCCCTTTCTGCTTTTGTCCGAAGACAAAATGTTCTAGTCACAGAAAGGCGAAATCAAGTGCATCTGAAATCCAAATTTAGAAGAAGAGCTGGTGATGACCAATTACAAATCAGATTTGATATAAATTCAAAAGGTTAACATTTCGGGGGCACCTCCAACATAGCCCTACTTAAATACCCAAAGCATTATCCTCGTTTAATTGGAAGGACAAAATATCGTTCAATCATTATTCATTAATTATTAGAGTTATAGCTCATTTTTGGGTGCTTTGTCTTCGAGCCTCCTAGTAGCCCAAGTTATGTCTTGGCTTGTCCTCATGCTTCTGTTAGGTCTACTGTATCTATGGTTTACAGAAACCTTCATGTTTTATTTAGTGGCCGAGCATACTTTTTATTCCTTTGTTCTTGCTGTGATGTTGTTTTTAAAATACGTTCTTCGGCGTTAAGAAAACTAATAAATATTTAAAGAAATAAAGAAAAAAGTACAGTACCCATTTTTTTTTTTGCTACTTACAGAAGTATCTGTTGCTTTAATTGTCCTCGACTTGAACAAGAGTTCATCAAAGTTCATCAAAGTCACAATGGCACTGAAAAATGTGACTTATGGCCGTTTTTCATGGTTACGACCTTTGCAGCATCCCCGTGATCATGTGATCAAAATTCAGATGCTTGGCCAACAGTTCATCTTTATGACCATTGCTGATTCCCTTTGGCGACCTTCTGATGAGCAAAAGTCCATGGGGAAGCCGGATTCTCTTCACAGCCGGGTTACTAGCTTATCAACTGCAGTGATTCGCTTAACAACTGGCAAAAAAAAGGTCGTAAAATGGGGCAGAACTCACTTAACAAATGTCTCGCTTAACCACAGACATTTAAACTCTGGTCATACGTCAAGGACTGCCTGTATTCTGAATGTTACGGTCGCTTGTTAATTGCATTCAGGGGAAAATTTGGGTTTGAAAACGGAGGCTTTGCTTTCTTTCTTTCCATTGCATTTGAAAATATTGAAGGCCAGGCACTGGTTGCCACTGATTCCTAGTTAGAATAACAGAATAACAGAGTTGGAAGGGACCTTGTTTGTCATCTAGTCTAACCCCCACCCAATACCAGGAGACCCTATACCATTTCTGACAGATGGCAGTCCAGCCTCTTCTTGAAAGCTTCCAGGGATGAAGCTCCCACAACTTCTGAAGGCAACTTCTGTTCCATGGGTTGATTGTTCCCACTGTCAGAAAATTTCTCTTTATTTCCAGGTTGAATCTCTACCTGATCAGTTTCCGTCCATTATTCCTTGTCTGGCTTCAGGTGCTTTGGAAAATAGCTTGACCCCCTTCCTCTCTGTGGCAGCCCCTCAAGTATTGGAAGATGGCTATCATGTCTCCCCTGGTCCTTCTCTTCACTAGACTAGCCATGCCCAGTTCCTGCAACCGTTCTTCATATTAGCCTCCAGTCCCCTAATCATCTTTGTTGTTTTTCTCTGCACTCTTTCTAGAGTCCCAACATCTTTTTTTACGTCGTGGCAACCAAAACTGAATGCAGGATTCCAAGTGTGGCCTTACCAAGGCATTATAAAGTGGTATTAACACTTCACGTGATCTTGAGTCTATCCCTCTGTTGATGCAGCCTAGAACAGTGTTGGCTTTTTTGGCAGCTGCTGCACACTGCTGGCTCATATCTAAATGGTTGTCCACTAGGACTCCAAGATCCCTCTCACAGTTTCTACTATTGAGCAAGGTACCACATACACGGTACCTGTGCATTTTGTTTTTCTTCCCTAAATGTAGAACCTTGCTTTTTTCATTGTTGAATTTCATTTTGTTAGATAGTGCCCAATGTTCAAGTCTGTCAAGATCCTTCCGTATCTTGAGCCTATCTTCTGGAGTGTTGGCTATTCCTGCCAGCTTGGTGTCATCTGCAAATTTGATGAGTTCCCCATCTATCCCCTCGTCTAAGTCATTGATGAAGATATTGAAGAGCACTGGGCCTAAAACAGAGCCCTTGGGTACTCTACTGCATACTTCATATGCAAAGGCAAAAGATATCATGTTAGTTGGAAGACATCATGTCTCTTGCTGATGCCTTCCAAGTCTCACCGGCACAAGTCTCAGGACAACAGAAAAAAATTAGCGTTGAATATAGATAATATTCACCAGAGGTGTGGAAAGGACTACTATATCTGGATTGCAACAATTCAAATGGCTACTAGATGCCAGTCAAGAGATACAAAAATTGGGCTGTTGGTTAATATTTCAGATTTTGTGTGTGTGTGTGTCTTTTAATGATCCCATAATCCGTTGCATTGGGGTGGAGTCAGGGCAACTGAATGGAGCTGAGTGTTTAAGCAGACCATGACTTTGAGGTGGCTCCAGACAATTTCTGATGGTAGATCCTGCTATGCCGAAGTGGAAACACGAAGAAGAGAGACTTAGTGCCCTGGGAATGGAGGTGGCATCCGTTCGCCTGGTTGGAGGTGTCTCATAGAAGCCTTGTAGATCTGTCTATTAAAGCAGACTTTCTTTTGAGTGCCTGAACTGAGCAGAAATGTGCAAAGTCCAGGAGGCTGGAGAAAAGCCCAGGTAGATTTCTGCAGGTAAGTTACCGTATTTTTTGGACTATAAGACACACCTAAATTTAGAAGAGGAAAACAACAATTTTTGGCCTCCGTGCACCCCATTTTCAGCTTTTTTTCAGGCCGTTTTTGAGGCCTTTTTCAGCCCAGTTTTGAAGCTTTTTTTGGCTCGTTTTCCAGGCGTTTTTGGCACATTTTTGGAAAAAAACGGGCCGAAAAAAGCCTCAGAAATGGGCTGAAAAAAGCCTCAAAAACAGGCTGAAAAAAAAAGGCTTGAAAAGGGGGTGTGCAGAGGCCAAAAATTGGCCGGTGGGTGGGCGGGGCTTCAGCAATATTCAGTCTATAAGACGCACAGACATTTTCACCCCCTTCTGGGAGACATAAAAGTCCGTCTTATAGTTCAAAAAATATGGTGCATCTCAACAGCATGCTTATATTCTTTAAAATAACACAGGTAATGTGACACTTGTGATTAAAGCTACAGACAGTAGAAGCCAAGCCAAGAGGACAAGATAGGTCTCTAGAGAGGAAGAAATAATATTATCATCATTTAATGACCTTTGCGGGGTGGAGTCTCGGCAACTGAATGGAGAGCTGAGTGTTTACTGGCCCGATGCCCTTCCTGTCACCAGTGCGGAGTTATATTCAGCAGATACATACTCATCGTGCCCAAAGAGAGAAAATATCTGTCTTTATCTAGGATCGAACTCACAACCTCCTGATTGTGAGGTGAGAGCTCTACCTCTAGGCCACTGCACCACTCAAGAAAGAAATAATAGCATAGTAAAGGTTAATTAGTTAGGTCTAGAATCAGCCATGGGGGGAGGGAGGGAGGGATGCAAAGGCAACCAGCTCTGAAAAACTGCTGAAAAAATCCACATTTAACCCCGTGTTTGGTAGACTCTGAAGTATCAGAATATGGTTCAGTCTTTGTGAAAATGGCTCTTGGTGGTGTCCATTTGTCCAAGCACAGACGCCTAATTCCGTGTGTTAAGAGCTGCCCTATGGAAGTTAATTACAGCCTCCGGGGTTGGCTCTAGCGTTATAAGGAGCCAGCCTTGAACTCTGCAGCCTGAATCTGGGGTGTTGGACACACCACCCTAAAGTGTTTATGGGCTGAGAAAGGTTTTTAACTTCACTGGCCTGCTTTCAGCAATATTAGAACAGCTTACACGCTAGTAAATGCTGAGGGAGGGGCAAAATGTTTCACAGCATTGCCATTCTGTGCAAGGAATAGGCGATTTGGGAGGATTTTATATACACTAGTGGCCAAAATTGGGGAAACCTTTTGGAAAAAGTGTATTTTTGAGGTTTGATGGCTAATAACACCTTTTTTTTTTGGAGTTTCAAGATAATCATATCCCACTGCTGGAATGGCCTGGGAATAGCCCAGACCTTAACCCAACTGAAAATCTATGGAGCTGACTAAAGAAACTTGGTTGTCAGAAGCGACTCAGCAATAAAACCCAGTTAACAAGCAATCATTCAATCTTGGTTTCACATGATAACAGCTGCAGAACTAAAAGCCTTGGTTCACTCCATGGGAAGACCTTGTAAGGCCGTAATTCATGCTAAAGGTTACCCAACTAAGTATTAACTGACATGGGGATCATTTTTGTATATCTTGTTTTTCTATGGTGATAATTTTTGTATATCTCGTTTTTTTCTACGTGTTTTACTTTTCTTCTTTATACTGTAACTGCTATTCTAATAGCAAATCCTTCATAAAAGTTATTGCATTACATTCTTGATTAAATTATCTTTATGGTACTACTCCCAAAAAAAAAAAAAAGTGTCATTAGCTAGTTTTAGAAAATACACTTTTCCCAAAAGGTTCCCACAATTTTGGCCACTACTGGAAATCCTTGTTTTTGCTTTGAATTTAAGTTTTGTTTTGTTGTTTTGAGTACCATGTTTCCCAAAAATAAGACCCTGCCTTATATTTTTTTTGAACCCTGAAATAAGCGCTTGGCCTTATTGCCATGTGCTCAAAAGCCCGATTGGGCTTATTATCAAGGGATGTCTTATTTTGGGGAAAACAGGGTAGCTTTTTCTGAGATGATTTCCGTTAAATATGAGACCTGCTTGTCTTGCAGGCCAAAGACTTTTGGTCAACAGAAATCAGAATCCTTGGTGTCTTTAGTCTGGTCTCTGTGAAGCCCAAATGTTGCAAATTATGTTAAGCTAGCTTCCAGCTATAAGCTCTTATTGGAAAGTTCATGAACTTGCAAAAAAAAAAAAAAAAAAAATTGGCCAAACTCTTACTTGGCAAGTTTTAAGATGGAGAATCTTGGGCATTGAAATCCAGTCATCTTAAAAGTTGCCAAGTTTGAAAAACACTGCTCTAGGGGAAGGATTAAAAAAACTCAACCAGGTCACAGTGCTATTCAGAATTGGGTTATGTTGTTGTTGTACAAATTCCATATTGCTCCTTAATTTTTGTTTGAAGTAAACTCAAGAGGCTCAATAAAGAGCTGTTCACCGCCCTGAGTCCGAAAGGAGAAGGGCGGTATAGAAGTTTGAATAATAAATTTGAACCTTGAACCTGGTCATTTGTACCTCAGTTTAGAGGAGCCTTTCATTTATTTTCCCTTTTTGGTATCCTGTTTATATCTAAAACTGTTCCGAAAAGTCATTTTGTTCCTTAGAGTTTGTTATCACATAGATCAGGCATATCCAATCTGCAGCCCACGGACCACATGTGGACCTAGCTTGTAATGCAGTTCCACATTATATAATAATAATAAAAAAAATTAATGAAGTTTGTTATTTATATACATTAATTGTATTTCGTATGTTGCTCAGGCAAACCAAAAGATTGGACACCCATCATGTAGGCCTTTCAGTCTTGCACTAAAACACTTTTGTGCTGGGATTGGCATGTCCAGAATTGCAGCTTAAGGAGAGAAATTTAAGTCATTCTGTGCGATTCTCTGTTGTAAACAATATTCATCCTATTGTTGTGCAGAGTTTTCTTTTATTAGCCCATATGCTGGAGACTGCCAGTTAGGTTGCAAGTTGCTTTCAGTTTGACTCTTGGAAACCCACAAGCACAAACCTGTGTACATAAAATGAACAATGAAATGATCGGCATATAAATTTAATAAATAAATGAGTATCTTGTGTGTTGTGTCTACATAAACATTTCCAAGGCAGCTCAACTCCTGAAAGTTTGCTGAACATTTGTACGTGGGTGTTTTTTTTTTTGGCAGTACAGAAACGTGAGAATTCACTTCGTTGCGTTTTGATTTAAAACTAACACTTCATTCAAAGAAGAGTTTGACTGCTGGTAACTACAGAGACACTTCCGTGCAGTTTTCTTGGCATTAAAGGAAACGGCTTCACTGATTTCTGGGATTTTCTGTTTCTTTATCACAGCCTTTGGATCTCCTAGTGGTCCCCCATCCAAGCATTTCCTTGGTTCTTTTGGGGAAACGTGGTCAACTAACTGCCGCCACCTGTTGTGGCATCTACACCCTTCCTAGGCCCATACATATGTTTACAAGAGCCACCCTCAGCGTCCAGAGGTTTGGGGAGCTCCAATTCCCAATCCGCAGAGATCGAGTGCAACTTTTCTCCGGCTGAAAGTCTGTAAATCCTTCCATTCCCGCAATATAGAATAGAATAGAATTCTTGTATTGGCCAAGTGTGATTGGACACCCAAGGAATTTGTCTTTGGTGCATAAGCTCTCAGTGTACATAAAGAAAAAAATAAAGTATATTCATCAAGAATCATAAGATACAACGCTTAGTAATAGTCATAGGATACTAATAATATCCTGTCAGAGCTGAAGAAGCTTCTCGGATGAGAAGCGAAACGTCTTCAAAAGAAGAAAAATCAAAGTCCATTTGCCTCCTGAAAAACACAGCACCTCCAGCTTTGAAACTTTCCAGCAGCCACTAGGGGGCGCCGTAGCCACGCAGGCGCACCAACAGGAGACCTGGCTCCGCCCAACGGCGCTGGAGAGACGGGGACGGCCCCGTCCTCCCCTCCGCGCGCGGCTCTGACGTCACTCGAGGAAGCGCAAGCCGCCGCCATGTCGGGCGCCGCAGATTCGCCATAATCCCCGTCCGGCAGCTTCTCCCGCCGCCATTCCAGAGCGGCCGCAATTAATATTTATACGGGTCGGGGCCGGCTTTTCCCCTTCCTTTCTTTTTTTAAAGGCGCTCCCCGCCCTTCCAGGGACTCCGGAAAGGCGCATCGGCGGGCGGCGCTTTCCCCGAAGGGACGGAAGTGCGCCGAGCTTTCTTTTCCCTTCTCTTTCTTCGCAGTTCAAAAAAAAAAAAAAAGGAAACACCCGGATATTTTTTTTTCGTCTTCCCGCTCCGCAGCCCGGGCTGCCATGGAGTCTCCTTCGGCCGGTGAGTGGGGTTAAAAGGGGCGTCTCGAGCTCCGTCCGCGCCACAACTGAGGGGAAAGGAAGGAGGCACGCGGCATAGGGGCCCCGTGCGGGTGGTGGACCGCCACGCACTTCCGGTTCTGTGTCGACCGTGCGGGACTAATTGAGTGGCAAGCGGATCCGATGTTGTTGTCGAAGGGGAACCGGAAGTATCTATATTCCCCCTTAGTGCGCAGACCTCTTTGGGAGGGGAATTTTTTTTTTTTTCTGCTCCAAAAAAAAAAACAAAAAAAAAAAACCTGGGACTCCTGTGCCCATCATTCCCAGCCTCCTTAGTCCATATTCAGGAGTCTGTCTAGCCTTTCAGACGTCCCAGGACAGACCACACCCAGATTTAAATCCGCCTCCCTTCCTCTGCTGTCCTTATTCAGCTGCTTCCACCGCGAAGGGGATTTCTTCCCCCCCCACTTCTTGTGGCGCGCGGCTTGCTGGGAGTTGGAGTCCGTCCCGTGGCATGCTGGGGCTTGAAGTCCGGCTCGCCTGGACTACAGGATGCAGCCTTCCCTCCATCATCTCTCCAGGATGCCCCCTTGGGAAAGTTCAAATTTGAATCCTGCAAGGATAGTTGAGCTAATCCATTATAATGGGTTGGTTACACAGTCAACCAAGGAGCTTAGATTGTATTTGGCTCATATTTTATTTTCCAGCTGTTGAGTTTTTTCCCAAAAAAATCTGGGATAGGCAGAGGGGGGGGGGGAAATGGTCCTTTGAGAATTTCTTTTTTTTTTTTTTTTGATTTTTTTAAACATAAACATAAAATACATCTTTTTAGAACGAAGCATTGATCCGGTCATAAATTGCTAACTCCTCTTTAACAACAACTTTTTTTCTAATCTCCACTAATTACCATTTTATAGAAAATAAAAAAAGAAAACAGAAAAATAAAGACTAACTCGTAATGATTTACTCAAAGCAATTGCCTTTCTATTATTTCACCTCAAATCTTAATTTCCAAATAACACTCCTTAATATTTTACACAATTGTTTCCCTAAATTCTATCTATTTAATAATAGCATTGTCCAAAAACCTGTTGCTTAAATCTTTAAATCCTAACCCAATATCATTTCATTTTCTTTTTTCTTTTTGCTTAGATAGATGTCGCTTAAAAATATAAATCATTACTATTATCATAAATATTTAAACAATATCTTAACTGTTGCTCCCAACATAATCATCTTCATTGCTGTTTATTTCAACATAATCATCCTAATCTTAACTATTAATCCCAGGTCCTTTGAGAATCAAAACCTCTTGAATGTCAAGCTTCAGAATGTATCACCAAAAAAAAAAAAATTCCTCATATCTCATTTACTGGATATTCATGTATGATGGTCGATGAACAAAATAAAAGTTTATTTTTTTTGCTCCTTAGACTTTAGGCAGTTATAGTATTAAAATCAGAATCATACACATATACAGTTATTCCTCAAGTTACAACTGTAATTTCGCTTAATAAGTCGTAATGGTCATCAAGCAGGACCGAAATTTACTACCTTTATTGCAATGTGCATGGCGGTCATTAAGTGAGCCTATTGTTTGTTATGGGGCAATTTTATTTTATTTTATTTATTTATTTTCATCAAGCATATCTTAGATCACAGATATAAGTATAAACGTGATTATGAAGACATGAAATAGATACGAATAAATGGGACATTAGGACAAGGGATGGTAGCAGAGGTGGGTTTCAGCGGATTCTGAACAGTTCTGGAGAACTGGAAGCGGAAATTTTAAGTAGTTCGGAGAACCGGTAGTAAAAATTCTGACTGGCCCTGCCTCCATCTATTCTCTGCCTCTCAAGTCCCAGCTGATCAGGAGGAAATGGGGATTTTGCAGTAACCTTCCCTTGGAGTGGGGTGGGAATGGAGATTTTACAGTATTCTTCCCCTGCCACGCCCACCAAGCCACACTCAAAGAACCAGTAGTAAAAATTTTTGAAACCCACCGCTGGACGGTAGGCATGCTGGTGCGCTTATGCATGCCTCTTACAGACCTCTTAGGAATGGGGTGAGGTTTATAGTAGACAGCCTAAGGTTAAAGTTTTGGGGATTTGGGGAAGAAACCACAGAGTCAGGTAGTGCATTCCAGGCATTGACCGCTCTGTTGCTAAAGTCGTATTTTCTGCAATCGAGTTTTGAGCGGTTTACCATAAGTTTGTATCTGTTATGTGCTCGTGTATTGTTGTGGTTGAAGCTGAAGTAGTTATTGACGGTTAGGATGTTGTAGCACATGATTTTATGTACCATGCTTAGGTCGGACCGAACCCGTCAAAGTTCTAAATTGTCTAAGCCCAAAAATTCAAGTCTGGTGGCATAAGGTGTTCTGTTGCGAGCAGCGGAGTAGAGGACTCTTCTCGTGAAATATCTCTGAACTCGTTTGATGGTGTTAAAGGTATGGTTGCAGGTAGTGGTGAAATGTAAAATTTGTTACTACCGGTTCTATGGGTGTGGCTTGGTGGTGGTGGGGGTGTAATGTGACTGGGTGGGCGTGGCCAACTTTTTTAAAAAAAACTTTTAAAACCATTTTTTCTCTTCAGCCGAAGAGGTTGTAAAAAAAATGCTTTTAAAAGCCTCTGACGATCCCAGCTGAGTTGTCTGATCGGCAGAGGCTTTTTTTCTTTTAAAAGCATTTTTTCTACAACCTCTTCGACCAAAGAGGTTGTTAAAAAAAATGCTTTTAAAAGCCTCTGCCATCAGGCAACTCAGTTGGGATCGTCAGAGGCTTTTTTTTTTAACTTTTAAAAGCATTTTTTTGGCCGAAGAGGTTGTAGAAAAAATGCTTTTAAAAATATTTTAAAAAGCCTCTGATGATTGCGTGGCTCAACTGGCAATGGGGGGGGGAGGGATTTTTGCTACCAGATCTCCGAACCACCCGCCTCCATCGCTACCGGATCGGGCGATCCGATCCGAACCGGGAGCATTTCACCCCTGGTTGCAGGATGTAAGCTGTTCCAAGCAAACTGCCTTTTGCGATTGACTGATGGTGATTTTGTCAATGCCGATGGTGTTCAAGTGGTGCTCCAGATGTTTTGGGATTGCACCCAAGGCGCCTATTGGTACTACCTTTGCTTGCTTTTGCATCAGTCTGCAGTTCTTTGTGGTTTGTGATATTCTCCAGTTCTTTCTTCTCTTTTCTGCTATCTCCAGGTACTGCCACGTCCATTAGCCAGACTTTTTGTCTTTCTTATTGAGACAGTTGTTAAGTCTGGGACGTTATTTGGAAAGTGCATGTTGGTTTGAATTCTAAAGCCCCAGAACACTTTATCTTCTTTATTTTCTATTTGTCTATTTTATGGTCCTCCAGTTCTTGCTTGCAGGCAAATCAATAATATATTTATAGTATATTGCATATCTATAATAATGCTACTCTTTTGATAGATAGATAGATAAAAAGACAGACAGACAGACAGAAAGAAAGAAAGATAAAGAAAAAAATAGAATAGAATAACAGAGAAGGAAGGGACCTTGGAGGTCTTCTAGTCCAACCCCCTGCTTAGGCAGGAAACCCTACATCACTTCAGACAAATGGTTATTCAACGTCTTCTTAAAAATTTCCAATGTTGGAGCAGTCACAGCTTCTGGAGGCAAGTTGCTCCACTGATTGATTGTTCTAACTGTCAGGAAATTTCTCCTTAGTTCTAAGTTGCTTCTCTCCTTGATTAGTTCCCATCCATTGCTTCTTGTCCTGCCCTCAGGTGCTTTGGAGAATAGCTTGACTCCCCCTGAGATATTTTTTTCATCAGACTAGACATACCCAGTTCCATAAATAAAAAGAAAGAAAGAAAGAAAGAAATAAAGAAAGAAAGAAAGAAAGAAAGAAAGAAAGAAAGAATATATTATTTCTAGAAAGAAAGAAAGTAAAAGAAAGAAAGAATATATTATTTCTAGAAAGAAAGAAAGAAAGAAAGAAAGAAAATATATATTATTTCTAGAAAGAAAGAAAGTAAAAGAAAGAAAAAGAATATATTATTTCTAGAAAGAAAGAAAGAAGAAAGAAAGAAAGAAAGAAAGAAAGAAAGAAAGAAAGAAAGAAAGAAAGAAAGAAAGAAAGAAAGAAAGAAAGAAAATATATATTACTTCTTTCTCCTCCTACTGTTGTCCTTAAAACTCAGGCACTGAAGTCGGCATAGAGCTGGAAAATATGTAGTCCCTGAATTTGTGAGATAATACCTTCGCAGAGTGACCTTTTCTCTCTCCTCACTCACCCCACCAATCCAAACCAATAATGATTCAGGCAAAGGAAAAACCATTTTATTAAGGGTATCCTCAAGTCTTTATATAGGGGTATATACATTTCATAGGTGTGAGAAAAGGCAAGACACCCTTCAACTAGGTTGCATCTCTTTCTTTCCCACCTGGGCTTGTTTCTTTCTTAACAATTGGACTTTAGCCAGGGACATCAATCTACAACCCTATTGTTCTTGAAAAGGCTCTGTTTTTTGCATATCAAAAGAAGTAGCTTTAGCTTAAAGGAGAAACTTCATTTCCCAACTTAAGTTTTGCTAAAATGCAAGTATCACCTTTCTTAAAGCGCTAATAATAGAGCCTAAAATTCTATGTAACTTTGTTTTCCCCACAACAATCCTGTGCGATGGGTTAGACTGAGAGTGAATGAGAGAGAGAGAAAGGAAGAGACTGGCCCATAGTCACCCAACCTTTCGGACCTCAGGGACCACTAAATTCATAATTTTAAATCCCACGGACCACTAATATGATCTGCCTAACGACCAGCTGGGTGTCTGTGGCTAGGTGGTCATGTGACTGGGTGGGCATGGCCAACTCGATGTCACTCACATCAAGGGACACCTCGCCGGCTTCTACTCACCCCTCTCCTGTCAGCCACTCCTCGCCTCCCCTCCCGGGTTCTTTAGGACCCCAACAGGAAGCAGTTGTTGGAGCTAAGCAGCCACCATGAGAAAGAGTTGGCAAAAGAGCCCAGTTCGAATTGAATCTGACCAAGAGGGAGGCTCAGCAGAAGCACCTCACTGAGGACTACAAAGATAGGCTTTCCAAGCAGAGGGAAGACCTGCGGGAGTGTAAGGCCAGGTACCAGCGCCTGGAAGCTCAGTGGGCTGAGATGGTCAGCCAGTTCCTGGCCATGAGGCAGTCCCACTGGAACAAGGCTCTCCGGCTCTTCACCACCAGCAGCGCTTCCCTCCAGCCTTCGCCCAAAGCCCCACACCAGGAGGCTGAAGCAGACCCCAATTCAGAATTTCTGCTCCCCTCCGACCTGCACAAAAAGACCCCGAAGGGGGAGACTCTCTGCAGCAACACAAACGTTCATTGCACGTATCCGGCCCAGGGGCCATAGTTTGAGGACCCCTGATTTAGTGCAATATAAAAAAATGCAAATAATTTTCTGCCGACCACCAAAATTTTCTCGTGGACCACCAGTGGTCCACGGACCACCAGTTGGTGACCGCTGATCCAGATGATATTCATGAATAACATCAGTTTAATTATTTAAAATAATTTAAAAAAAATATTTTAATTTTTGTCATTCACATTTCATTTTGTTCCTCCTTTTGCATCCTTTCTTCAATGATTTTGTTCCACCATTTCTTCGAAATGTATAACTCTTGTCCCGCAGCGAGTTGTTCTAGATCCCAAAGACCTCCGAGGTCCCTTTCAACTCTGCTATATTCTGATCTTCTGACACATGATAGAAATTGGAAATTAATATTCTTTTTTTTTATAATTCCCTCACATTTTCCTATCTTTTATTTATCCTACTGCCTGTGTCTTGTCTGTATATCTGTTTATCTTATCCATCTATCTCATACAAATGATTCTTGATGGTTTATAAGATTAAATCAAGCAAACTCACCAAACGCCCTCCCAGGCACTTAAGAGAGGAGTACTGTGGTTCTGAAGCAAAGGTGGAGTATTAATTTAACCAACATAGCAATATATTAGGGGACTGGAGGCTAAAACATGAAGAACAGTTACAGGAATTGTGTATGTCTAGTTTAATGAAAAGAAGGACTTGGGATGACATGATAGCAGTGTTCCGATATCTCGGCGGCTGCCACAAAGAAGAGGGAGTCAAGCTGTTCTCCAAAGCACCTGAGGGCAGGACAAGAAGCAATGGATGAAAACTAACCAAGGAGAAAAGCTTAGAAATAAGGAGAAATTTCCTGACATTTAGAACAATGAATCAGTGGAACAACTTCCCTCCAGAAGTTTTGAATGCTCCCAGCACTGGAAGATTTTAAGAAGAGATTGGACAACCATTTGTCTGAAATGGTATAGGGCCGTGATGACGAACCTATGGCATGCGGTGCCATATCGGTGGGCCCGCGAGCGTTGCCCTAGCTCAGCTCCAGCGCGCATGTATGCAACGGGCAGCTGATTTTCGGGCCTTCCAGGCCCACCGGAATTCGGGAAACAGGCTGTTTCCGGCCTCAGGAGGGCCTCAGGGGTGGGGTGGGGAATGCTGCCTGCCAATAATAATAATAACTTTTATTTGCGGTCACAGACCAAAATACAGATATAATTGCAAAACGGCGTGGGGAAAGTAACATCATAAACAGTTGGCTACCAGAAGCCTTGGCTGAGAGGAATTACATCGTTCTCCTCTAATAGTTACAGCTCTTAAAAAAAATTTAGAAACCTGAAAAGTAATGTGTGAGGAGCCATCCCCTAAACCAGTGATGGCTAACCTTTTTGCCATCGCATGCCAAAAGCGGGGGTCATGGGGGGGGGGTCGCGGGTGAGGGTGCCCACATCCATAATTCAATGCGCCCCAGCCTCCTGCGCATGCGCACGTGACCCCCCCACACTTCCCCCTGCTTTTGGCACACGATGGCCCGGTGGGCCCGGTAGGCCCGTTTTTCCACCTCCCCATGCTCCAGAGGCTTTCTAGGAGCCTGGGGAGGGCAAAAACAGCCTTCCCCATCCCCCCGGAGGCCTTCCAGAGGGCGGAAACAGCCAGTTTCCCGACTTCTGGTGGGACCGGAAGGCCTGAAAATCAGTTGGCCGGTGCGTGCATGCGCGCTGGAGCTGAGCTAGGGCAACACTTGCGTGCCCACCAATATGGCGCCGCGTGCCACCTGTGGCACCCGTGCCATAGGTTCGCCATCACGGCCCTAAACAATATAAGGTAAAATTACTAGCATTGGATCCAGAGAGATCTGTTTCTAAGAGAGACAGTAATTTAGTCCAAATGGGGAATGCTATTTTCGCCCTCCCCAAGCTCCTAGAAAGGCTCTGGAGCCTGCGGAGAGCGAAAAACGGGCCCTCCGGTCCCACCAGAAGTCGGCAAACGGGCCGTTTCTGGCCTCTGGGGGTGGGATGGGGAAGAAAGCCTTTGGAGCTTGGCGAGGGTGAAAAACGGGCCTACCAGGCCCACCATGCCATTATATGCCAAAAGCAGGGGTCGCGTGGGTGGGTCGCGCACGCATGCACGAGAGAGGGGGCTCATTGAATTATGGGTGTGGGCACGCGCGCGACCCCCCCCGCTCCTCCCGATTTTGGCCCGTGACGGCAAAAAGGTTAGCCATCACTGGTATAGGGTTTCCTGCCTGAGCAGGTGGTTGGACTAGAAGTCCTCCAAGGTCCCTTCCATCTTTTTTATTCTACAGTCAACTAAATTACATTGACCTCCATTTGATTGGTTTGTCCTCTTGGAACTCATTACCTGTAGACCCCATGATCCCAACATATATCCCTTGGTGCCTCCTGGTGAGCAACATACGTGGAAACACTACACAGACTATATACATTGGCTAAAAATGGAGAGATTTGGGTCATAACATACTTCTGCTCTGACAGCTTAAGGAAGCTGGTTCCCCTAAATGCCGTTTGGATATGTTGGAAGAAATATCCTTCTGGGTTCTGCTCCAAGTGGGGAAAAAGACACTGGAAACATGGAGACCGCTTGGAAAGATGGTTTAATGGTGGACAGGATCACATGGTTTGAGTTCCTGAACAGAAAAGGGGGCCGAGATGCAGTGAGTCCCCGGGTTTTATGCTTTCTCTGGCTTTGAACTTCCTGGGGCCCAGAAAGAGTATCCTGATTGGTTGTCAGACTTCCAGCGGGTGGGGGTCTTAGCTAGCCTTGCTGGCTGATGTAATCTTCCCAGGTGCCATGTGGTGAGTTTCTGTCCTAGATGGCTCCCATTGTCTTGCAGATGATGATCCTTTGACAAAGGATTGGGTTTCTGCCTCTGGCCCATTAACAAAGGGTGGGGGGCAGGAAGGTGGGAGCTGCTTTGTCTTTAAAACATGCTTCTCCATTTCTCATCCAGGGAAACATAATATTCTGCCTTTTTAATATTTCCCAAAATATTTCATTCTTCTAGGAAAGGGGTGGGTGCTAACTTCCTACAGATAGAACCAAAAAAACACCTGCTTTGAATATGCACCCCTTGCTTTCGTCTTCTCTCAAAATTCCTAGAATCAGAACCCAGCAAAGTTACTGTAAGACGCTTTGCAGTGCTTTTGAAAAAAAAAAAATCTTTTTCTCTCCCTTTCCTTCCATTTTCACTAGCTAATCTTGGTCAGTGTTTTTTTCTCCATTTTAGTAAGAGACCTGGACTTCAACTCCCAGAATTCCCCAGGCAGCATGAGAATTCTGGGAGTTGAAATCCAAACCTCTTAAAAGTGAACAGTGCCAAGTTTGAAAAGCACTGTTTTCAGTTTAGCATTTGCAGTTCGTTCCTTTTTAAAGTTTTCGTTGCAGTTGAGTTTTCTAACAGAAGTGGCCACTAGAGGCCGCTGTTGACATTCCGAAGAGAGCTACTTCAAAGGGACTCACTCAGGATTTAATTTAAAAATCCAGACTGTGTTTAACCAGTTAAGTTGTTTTAACTCTTTGTCAGGCTGTAAGATAAACGGTAAGGAATTATGCTTAAAATAAGTTTGCAATATTCCAGACATTTCAGGGTAGGTGCTTTTTTTTTTTTTTTTTTTAAGATGATTCTTGAGAAGCATTGTGTTAATTCTAGCAATGGCTGCAGGAATAAAGAATGCAGAGAGCCAGTTTGGTATAATGGTTAGGTTAGAAACTGGGAGTCTGGGAGTTCTAGCCCAGCCTTGGGCACAAAGCCAGCTGGGTAATCTTGAGCCAATCACTTTCTCTCGATCCTAGTTTTGGAAGAAATCTCCTTCTAGGTTCTGCTCCAAGTGGGGAAAAAGACACTGGAAACATGGAGACTGCTTGGAAAGATGGTTTAATGGTGGACAGGATCACATGGCTTGAGTTCCTGAACAGAAAAGGGCAGATACAGTAAATCCTCGGGTTTTTATGCTCTCTTTGGCTCTGCATTTCTTGGGGCCCCGAAAGAGTATCCTGATTGGTTGTCAGACTCCCAGGTCACATGTGCTTCCCAGGTCACATGTGGTGAGTTTCTGCTGCTATTGTGTAGAGGGCTAATCCTATCTTTGTTGGATCTTTGGCAATTCCTACTATGGCTCTGCCTGAAGGAGGTAGATCTTTGTTATGTAGAATAGACTGGCCCAGGCCTTAATGGCCCATTGACAAAGGGTGGGGGCAGGAAGATGGGAGCTGCTTCAAAACATGCTTATCCATTTCTCATCCAGGGAAATATAATATTCTGCCTTTTTCATATTTCCTAAAATATTTCACTCTTCCAGGAAAGGGGTGGGTGCTAACTTCCTACACTAGGAAGAAAGCAACCACTTCTGAAAAACCCTGTTGTGGCCTGCCAGCAGAGCTGGTGGGAGACTCAGACAGTGAGGAGGTTGGGGAGGAACATGGGCCAGTCCTGGAGTCTGGGGAAGGCTCTGATGAGGGATCTGAGTCGGAGGCAGAGAGGGGGCCAGGGTCGTATGCCAGTTATCAGCTGCCTTCGGAGTCAGACATCAGTGGAGCAGGAGAACAGCTGGATCATGTTCCCAGTATTTGCATGCGCAGAGCTGCCAGGAGAAGGGAACAGCTAAGGAACAAGGGCTGACTCAGGAGTAAAACCACAGGGGGATAGTGAGTGGCCATTCCCATAGGGAATAAAGCAGTGGTGGGTTCCTCCCAGTTCGGTCCGGTTCGGCCGAGCCGGTAGCGGTGATGACATGACATCACCGAACCAGTTCTCCCCCCCCGCTCTCCTACCCCCCCACGTTATTCTTACCTTTTATTTGGTCCCACCCCCAATCTATTGCTGCCTCCTGAGTCCCAGCTGATGACTAGAGGGAAAAAAAACTGTTTAAACTCTTGCCGCGGGGCTTCAAAGGGCCGTCCTACAGCTGATCAGTGTTAAAAAGTAAAAGCAAACAAATGAGTCGGGTCGTAAGTGCGAGGACTGGTCGTAAGTGTGAGGACCTTCCAGAAACGACTCTGACCAGCTAGCCACGCCCACCTAGTCACATGATCTCCAAGCCACAACCACAAAATAAGCCACGCCCACAGAACCGGTAGTAAAAAAATTTAGAACCCACCCCTGCAATAAAGAGGAGTGAAAGGAGTGTGGAGTTTGCAAGAGACAATTAGTTCGCTTAATTGGTTCGTGACTCTCAGAGACTCCTTGCCAAGTTTTGAAGATATCGGCCTGGCAGCTCTCCAAGCCAGATAAGATTTGTAAATTGCCCCCTGAAAGACTTTGCTGGATGTGAATGAGAGAAATTTACAGTAACTTAATAAAAAGGGTTTTTTGTCGGGACAAGGAGTCCGCTTCACACTCTTGGGAAGCCCAGGTCAGAACCAACCCTTGCAAAGAAAACTGCAGGGACTTATATAGATGGTCTCTGAAAATTGGAATTGATTGAATGAAAAGGAAAAAAAATGCAAAGAACTTACTGTCTAAGCTGGAAATAATTTACTTAATACTGTATTCATACATACAGTATGAAATAAATCTTGTACCAATTTTTTAAAGAAAAGAAAGCATAAAAAAAATACCTTTTCTCACCGGTATCTTTCTTGAATTGGGAAACGTTGCATGTAGCAGCCAGCCTTGAGGATTGAAGGCTACTGTCTGATTAGTAAAGTGAAAAAGGGACACTTGTCAAACAGGATACATGGATCATTCATTTGGTTTTGATGGAGACAAGGCTGAAAAAATAGCCGTCCTTAAGGCCAAAAGGAAGGGTGGGGGGCCTTGCTATTGTCTGGGCCACTAAGCATTGCATTAGAACTGTGTTTCTCAACCTTGGGAACTTTAACTCCCAGAATTCCCCAGCCAGCATGGGGAAATCATTGGCCCAAAGTCACCTAGCTGGCTTTCACAGCTAAGGTGGGACTAGAACTCACGGTCTCCTGGGGATTGGCCCAGAGTCACCCAGTTGGCTTTCATGCCTAAACTGGGACTAGAACTCACTGTCTCCTGGGGATTGGCTCAAAGCCACCCAATTGGCTTTCATAGCTAAGGTAGGACTAGAACTCATGGTCTCTTGGGGATTGGCCCAAAGTTACTCAGCTGCTTTTTAGGCCTAAAATGAAACTAGAATTCACAGACTCCCAGTGATTGACCCAAAGTCAATCAGCCGGCTTTCATGCCTAAAATGAAACTAGAACTCACAGATTCTTGGTGATTGATTAATCAAGGTATACACCCCTATTTTTCCCTATTACTATTGATACCACCTTTGCTTTCTTTTGCCACAGTTGTTCTATTTCTATTTGCCGGTCTGTGTATTTTGTTATTTTCTCAAGTTCTTCCTCTCCTCTTCTGCTGTCTTCAGTTACTACCACGTCCACTCTCTAGACTTCTTTTGTCTTTCTTATCGACAGTTTATCCTCCTTTCCAACAATTTTTTTTTATTATTGTAATTACCTTTATTGCTGTATTAGTCATTGTGAAATGAGTCTGATGTTAATCTTGGTTCGGGGGCTACAGCTTCCCCGAAGTAGCAGTGTCCCAATAGTTGAGGGGCTGCCACAAGGAAGGGGGGGGTCAACCTATTTTCCACCAGAGGGCAGTGCAAGAAACAATGGATGGAAACTGATCAAGGAGAGAAGCAACCTGAAACTAAGGAGAAACTTCCTAACAGTGAGAACAGTTAACCAGTGGAACAACTTGCCTTCAGAAGTTGTGGGTGCTCCATCACTGGAGGTTTTCAAAAAAGAGACTGGACAGCCATTTTTTTTTTATTTTTAATTTGATTTATATGCCGCCCTTCTCCGGAGACTCAGGGCGGCTTACAATGTGCTCGGTGATTTATCTGGAATGGTGTAGGGCAGGGCTCTGCAACCTTAAATACTCAAAAAGCCATTTGGACCCTGTTATGTCCTGACTAATCAGTGCATGGCAAGTAGAGCCGCCAGATGAGGGCGCTGTGCTGGCGGGAAATAAGGTGTATTCTCATTGGTTAAGACGATGTCAAGTGGTGGTATATAAGAGCTGTCGGTTTGTGAGGGAGCGCTCTCTCTCCCTCCCGTGTTAGCTGTTATAGCAAATTACTGTTGCTGAATGTTATTAATAAACAGTTAGTTGTTGTTATACGGAGTCGCCTCGAGTCTTGCCTGCCTTCCCACGAACACAACAGACCCGTTTCCCACAGAAAACACTGGGAGCCACAAAACCTGGATGGGCGTGGCCAGCTCGATGTCACTCACTTCCACCAGTCACATGACCCCCCCCAGCCACGCCTTCCCAGCTGGTCATTAGGGCAGAAAACCAGTTGTTAAAAAACACCGGGAACCACAAAATACTGTTGACATCTCTCTCTCTCCCCTCCCTCCCTCTCTCTCTGTATCTCTCTATGTCTCTCTCTCTTCCCCTCTCTCTCTATCTTTCTGTCTCTGCCCTGGCCGCTTCTCCATCCCCCGTTGTCACCCTTACCTTCTCAGGCTAGGAGAGGAGTGACTGGGAGGGGAGGGCGAGGGGCGGGGCCAGCCAGTGGTGGGATCACCTGACAGGGAGCCACAGCAGAGGACCCAAAGAGCCGCATGTGGCTCCGGAGCCACAGGTTGCTGATGTTCTGTCCCCGTCTCACACATGCACACAAATAGACAGCCGGGGGTTAAATAAACTGGCAGACAACCAATTCTTCCGATAAGAAGCTTGGCAGCAACCCAGTAGCTGCTTGCCAAGAACTTTACTCATAAACAAAATACACACAGTCAAGAATTGTCCAGTTCGTAAAATAAATCCAAGGCCGATAATGTGGTTTCCAAAGATGCAATGTGACTCGATAGTAGTTAGTTTTGTCCGTCACAGAGTCTGAATGGCCACCTCACCCCCTTTTATACCCTGTGGGGTGTGGTCCAGTGACTCAGCTTAATCTCTGGCACGCCTTTTCTTCTGTTGCGCGCGCTTATCTCTGCGACGCTGCCGAGGATCCAGCCAAGACTCATTTCCCTCATCACTGTCCACCTGTGGCTGTGTGGACGTGCTTGGCCCTGGCCCTATCTCTTGCCCTTCGGCGGACACCGAAGGCATTGCCAGAGAGGAGGGTCCTGGAGAGGGAGGCCTTGCCAACTCCTCTCCTTCACTCTCAAGTCCTCTCCTGCCAATGACACAGGCTCAGGTAACGGAGCCACAACAGCTGACCTCTAGTGTAGGGTCTCTGCTTGAACAGGGGGTTGGACTAGAAGACCTCCAAGGTCCCTTCCAACTCTGTTATTCTGTCACTCTGTACGAGATGAACAGGGCAACTGTGACCATCTTTACACAGAAGCGAGTCACGCTCTGTTCGTTGACGTTTCTTCTCCTAACAAGTTTGCCACAGGTTGTTGCTCTAGGTAGAGAAAATGTTACGATAATGCAGAGATAGTGATAGCAGATAATTAGATTTATTTTCCAAAAGCTTTCATGTCGTAAGGAAGTTGTCTGGAATAGTAAATAAGGCTTTAGGTTTGTAGGCGGCAAGAAAATCGCGTACAGCCAGCCGAAATATTTCAACCGGTTCGATGTCTCCTTAGCGTTTCTGCATACTTAATTGATTAACAGCTTCTTGGATCCTCTGCATATTTAATTCTTTGTCTAATTAATTGCTCTGTTGACTTCCCTCCTAATTAATTACCCGCAGCCTCCTCATCAATTCCATTCAGGCTTAATTTGGGATACTGCTTATTTGATTCTTTACCTTTAATTGGTTCTTTCACTTATTGTCCTGTAGGTTCCCAGCCTAATTATCAGCTGATTTATCCCTTACAATTCACATATTTATACAGATGCTACAGAGATCGGCAGCAACTTTTATTATTAGTAGCAGCAATAATTATTTATGCAGTGTGTAGCAAGATCTCACTTTTTAGTTACTATTCATCCTTGCAGCAAATCTGTAAATCACTTTGGCTTTTCTTTCTTTTTTTTTGGAATTTAGAGGCAGGGCACTAAATAGACCGAAGATGGGATACATGTCCCTGAGATAACAAGTAAAAAAAATAATAATCTAGTTTTGGCAGGTGATTTCTTGAGTCCACTTGAGTCCTTGTACTCCTGTTATTACATTTTGCGACTTTTGGGGCCATTTTCTGGCAAAAATCGTCTATTTGGTTAGCTGGATTTGGATTTCTGACCATATGATTTGCTTCATGACCACAGCGACTTGCTTAATGACCATTGTAAAACTTATTGTAAAATTGAATCCGGTCACATAGTGACTCGAATTTGCAACTGAAGTTCTGAGCTCAGTTGTGGCCATAAGTCAAGGACTACCTGTATCATCACCATCATTTAACAACCCCATAATCCCTTGGGTAGATGCTGAGCAAACTGAATGGAGCTAGCAGAGCGTTTTAATGGCCGGATGCCCTTCCTGTCACCAATGCGGAGTTTTGTTTAGCAGATACATTCTCATTGTGCCCAGAGAGAGAAAATATCTGCCTGTACCTAGGATCGAATTCACAGCCTCCTGATTGTGAGGCGAGAGCTCCACCTCTAGGCCACCGCACCACTCTATCAAGGACTATGTCAACTTGCAAAGCTTTCAAGTTGCCATGAGCAGGAGGGAGGGAGAACTGAAGTGAATTCCATACATTTTTCTGACCGCAATCAGGAGGGTGTTAGGTTTCACAGCCAGCCAAAGTGGTTAATTGGAGAATGTGATTTATGACATGGCCAGAGAGGAGGGGAGAGACAGGGTCATAGGGGAACGTAAATCTACGTGGGATCAGTCCTGACTGCATCTGAGTATTGCTGGAATGTTGCTCCTAATAAATCACTATATTTCCTTTGAAGTTTGGATCATGGCTCATGAATTAATTAGGGCATCTTTCAGAAACTTGACAGACTACCTGTATAACTTTATAGATTCCCGAGGAGTCCCAATTAAAAAAAATAACAATAACCAACATTAATTTTTTTGTTTTGTTTTATGTTTTCCAGGGAACAAATCCATCTTCATGTGTAAGCTGTGCAATCTGTTTTCCCCCAACCAGTCCGAATTGCTGTCTCACGCCTCCGAGAAACACTCAGAAGATGGGGCCAAGGTGGACGAAATCATTATTCCGCTCAGGCCTCTCACGACGCCCGCCAATCTGAATAAAAACGGAGAAGGTACCAGCCAAAGTCCGCCAAAGATGTGAATCCTCGTTGCGCTCCGCGGCTTGAGTTTGTCCTAAATTGCTTCAGGCTTAAAACAACCCAAGTTTCTTCTTAATTCATAACGGCAGCGAAGTCTTTGCGTAATTCATGAAATTCCAAATATAGTGATTAAATGTTCTCTGCGTAAGGCGAGGAAGGCTTTGATGGTCTCCTGAGCTTGCCAGAAGATTTGTTTTCTTTCATGAATTATAAGTACGGTTTAATGTCTACAGTGCCACATGTTTACTATCCCTGTCCTTTAAGGAGAGGGCGCGTACGCGCATGGATTTAACTACCTTTATAAATTCAGCTGGGCGCTCCGGTAGAAGTAACAAAGCTGAGCGTTCATGGTTTAGTCATTGATTTATTTCCTGCCTTTATTACTTTTGGAAATAATTCAAGGCAGCAAACTTGCCTAATATTCCTTCCTCCTCCTCTTTTCTCTACATCAACCTTGTGAGGTAGTTGGGCTGAGAGAGAGTGACTGGCCCAGTCACGCAGCTGATTTTTTTTTTTTTTAATTTGATTTATATGCCGCCCTTCTCCGGAGACTCAGGGCGGCTTACAATGCGTTAAGCAATAGCCTTCATACTTTTGTATATTTATACAAAGTCAGTTTATTGCCCCCACAAACTGGGTCCTCATTTCACCTACCTTTGAAAGGATGGAAGGCTGAGTCAACCTTGAGCCTTGGAGAGATTCGAACCAGCAGTAATTGCAGACAGCTGGTGTTAAATTACAGAGCTCTGTCTGTTGAGCTAAACCAGGCTCAACTTTTCATATTTAAGGTGGGACTAGAACTCATGGCACCCGGTGATTGGTTCAAAGTCACCCAGTTGGCTTTCATACCTGAGGCAGGACTAGAACTCACAGACTCCTGGGTTGACTTTCATGCCTAAATCTTCTTATAGAAGATTTTATATCTTCTATCTTCTTACAGAAACGTAGCCTTCGCATGTCATCGCTTCTCTTATATACAAGCCGTGATGGTAGAACAAAGGGCCCCCCCCATGCGGTAACTGCCCCATGCAAAGCAGCATGCCGTGGGGTGGGCTTCCATCACGAGAACAGAGCAGTATGGAGCCTCTCTTTGTAATGATGCTTATCACCTCCCGAGACTACAAACACATTCCAGGAACGATTGCTTGCCGCCCATTGGTTTTAAATATAAGCAGAGCTCTGCTTTGTTGCTAAAACCTTTATTTTGGTGCTCCACAGTTAAACTAGCTCTTAGAGAGCCATTATGGGAAATTTCCTTTGGAAAGCAGCCACCGCATCAGATAAGAGGCCGTAGTCATTTGGCAAGTCAATTGGCTGAATGCTAACTTGGCATTTGTCAAGTGAAAAAAAAAAAAAAAACCTCTTGTGATTCATTTTAGATAATAGCCCTCATTTTCTGTAAAGGCAGGACTGGGGACCATTCATAATTTATAATGGAAAATTAACACTGATGTATTAGCCAAAAAGCCATACAGCACAAAGGTTGAGTGGCTTAGCCTGTGATTGTTGTCTTAGCTAAACAGGATGACAAATACAATTTTCCTTTCATTTCTAAGAACGGTATTGTCCCTGGCGCTAAAATAATCGGAGGCCGGATGGCACTTGCTAAGCCCTTTTCTGACGCTTGGTTTCAATATTATTATAGCTGGGTCGAAGGGAAGGACAAAACAAAATTTTATTTATTTATTTATTTATTTCATTAAATTTCAAATACCGCCCTTCTCCCGAAGGACTCAGGGCGGTGAACAGCCACAAGATAAAACACATAAATGCAAAAATTTAAAATAAATTAAAAACGAATTAAATAATTTGGCTGGATTTAAAAATACCCCATAATTTAAAAACAAATTAAAATTTACATTTAAAAAGGGGAGAAGATTTAGGCCAGGCCAGCTTGATGAAATAAAAAAGTCTTAAGCGCGCGACGGAAGGTGCGCAGATCCGGGTTCCTCCGTATCTCCGGGTGGAGCTCGTTCCAGATCGTAGGTGCCCCCACAGAAAAGGCACTCCCCCTAGGGGCCGCCAGTCGACATTGTTTGGCCGACGGCACCCGGAGGAGCCCCTCTCTATGGGAGCGTACTGGCCAGTGGGAGGCTATTGGTGGTAGGAGGCGGTCCCGTAGATAACCAGGTCCTAAGCCATGGAGCGCTTTAAAGGTGATAACCAAAAGCTTGAAGCGCACTCGGAAGACCACCGGGAGTCAGTGCAGCTCGCGCAGGAGAGGAGAAGTAAAAGTTGCACGACTTATAAACAAAGCCTGCGGCTCAACTGTAGTGAGAGAGACAACCAATACTGTAAATCCAGCATCTCCATTATTGTAAGACCAGGCAGCCAGACAGCATCTAGTGCCGTGCTGGCAAACCTATAGCACATGTGCCCGAGGTGGCACACAGAGCCATCTTTCTGGGCACGCAAGCTGTCACCCAACTCACCTGCAGCTGCACCTGCGCCCCAGCTGGTGTTTGGGCCTCTGGTGCCCATGTGCACAATTCAGGGGACCCAGCTGGTCTTCAGAGCTCTCCTGCACACGTGCGTGCATTTGCGCATGCGCATGTGAGTATTTGGGCACAGGGCATGCATGCGCAGGCAGCATTCATGTGGGTGCATTGCATTTGTGAAAACCATGCACATGTGCAAAGGGTGCGATTGCGCAGTGCATGGGGGCCCGCATGAAAGCCGTGTGCCTGCGCAGATGGTGCAGTTGCGCACGCAGCGCATGGGGGAGGAGCCATGCATTAGTGTGGATGGCATGTGCGCGCGCAAAGCGCATACCTGTTCGGCACTCAGTGAATAAAAGGTTCGCCACCACTGATCTAGTGTATATCTTGTAAGTTTTATAAAATAAATATAAAATCATACACTAGAACCGTGATGGCGAACCTATGGCACATGTGCCACAAGTGGCACGCAGAGCCGTATCAGTGGGCACGCAAGCTCAGCTCTGCCAGCTGATTTTCGGGCCTTCTGGGCCCACCGGAAGTTGGCAAACAGGCCACTTCGGCCTCTGGAGAGCCTCCGGAGGGGGGGGGGAGGTCGTTTTTGCCCTCCCCAGTCTCCAGACGCTTTCTTGGAGCCTGGGGAGGGCAAAACATGGGCCTACCGTGCCATCACATGCCAAAAGCAGGGGGACATACATGATTAAACCGGGACAGGATGTGGATCACAAGTGGCAATTGGCTATGTCTTCTACACACTGGAGTTTATTATTGGGTTCACACAATACGTAAGATTAGGCTAAATCCAGTGGTGAAATGTAAAATTTGTTACTACCAGTTCGGTGGGCGTGGCTGGCTGGGTGGGTGGGGTAATGTGACAGTGGGAGTGGCCAACTTTTTTTTTTTTTTTGCTTTTAAAAGCATTTTTTCTACTACCACTTCAGCCGAAGAGGTTGTAAAACAAATACTTTTAAAAGCCTCTGACAATCAGGCAACTCAGCTGGGATCAGCTGGGTATATACGAGACCGCCTTCTGCCAGCAACAACCTCCCACCGGCCAATACGCTCCCACAGAGAGGGGCTTCTCAGGGTGCCGTTGGCCAAACAATGCCGATTGGCGACACCCAGGGGGACAGCCTTCTCTGTGGGGGCACCAGCCCTCTGGTACAAGCTGCCCCTAGAGTTCCGTCTTAGCCCCGACCTGCGCACTTTTCGCCGCGCCCTTAAGACTCTTCTGTTTCAGCAAGCCGGACTGTCCTAATATGAATTTTAAATGGGTATATGTGTGTTTTAAATTGATGGCCAAATTTTATATATCTGATTTTAATTGGTTTTAAATTTTATAAATTCATGTGTTTTAATATGGCTGTACACCGCCCTGAGTCCCTCGGGAGAAGGGCGGTATAGAAATTTAATAAAACTTAAAACTTAATCATCAGAGGCTTTTAAAAGCATTTTTTCTACAACCTCTTCGGCCGAAGAAGTTGTAAAAAAAATAGTTTTAAAAGCCTCTGACGATCAGGCAACTGATCGTCCGAAGAGGTTGTAGAAAAAATGCTTTTAAAAGTTTCTGACGATCCCAGCTGAGCTGCACAATCATCAAAGGCTTTTTTTTTTTTTTACTTTTAAAAGCATTTTTTTCGGCTGAAGAGGTTGTAGAAAAAATGCTTTTAAAAGTAAAAAAAAAAAAAGCCTCTGATGATCGCATGGCTCAGCTGGGCATGGGGGGGGGGCGCGCGCAGGGATTTTTGCTACCAGTTCTCCGAACCACCCGCAGCCATCGCTACTGGATCGCATTTCACCCTTGGCTAAATCTAACTGAAAAGTTAAAAATTGACCACAAGTGAGAAATACAATCACTGTTTCCTAAGGGTTGCATGACAGCTAAACTACCAGCTTTGCTAATTAACACTGTGCACCATTGCGGCAGGAATTGATGCAATAAATCTGTCTGGCCATTGAGATGTTCAAAAGATTAGCTGTTGGAGGTCTAATTAATATATTATAAAACCGTCTGTGGTTTTCTTTGCACAAATCAGATGGGAATTTCTATACTGTGGACATCCTGGCTGAGCCAAGCAAGGCTACGAAAGTGTATTTTAACTTCCATTTCAACTTTCTTCATATATTCTCCCCTATACACTAAACTCTTGTGCTGAATGCTGCCTCAGTACAGGTAGTTGTCGACTTATGGGTACAATTGAGCCCAACATTTCTGTTGCTAAGCAAGACATTTATTATGTGAGTTTTGCCCCATTTTACAACCTTTGTTAAAAGAATCACTGCAGCTGTTAAAAATTAGTAACACGGTTGTTAAGTGAATCTGGCTTCCTCATTGACTTGGCTTGTCAAAAGGTCGCAAAAGGGGATCACATGACCCCAGGCCACTGCAAACGTCACAAATACGAGTCAGTTGCCAGTCATATGAATTTTGATCACCTGACTGTGGGGATATGCTGCAATGGCCATAATTGTGAAAAACGGGTCGTAAGACACTTTTTTCAGTGCCTTTGTAACGTCAAACAGTCACTAAATGAACTGTTTGTAAGTCGAGGACTGCCTGTATGAAAAGTATGGCTGCTGCTGTGCAACAAAAAAGAAGTCTCTTTTTGTGTGCTTTTTAACTGGCAAAATTTGCATGCTCTTCGATAGGAATGCATGCCAAATTAAATACTAATAAAATGGAATGAGGTCATTTAGCTCATCATGTTGAAGCTTTTATGGGACTGTGTGTCTCTCGTTGTTTCTGCCCAACCATTAACATTAACGTGGGAATGTTGGTTCGCTTCATTGGGTAAGCTGTGCCGTCTTACGTCATCTTGGAGACAATGCCTTTTTGGTGGCCCCTCCAGGTTTCTCGCATAGCATCCTTCTGAAATCAATACAGAACCAGCCAGTAGTGGGATTCAGTCGGTTCGGACCAGTTGTTAAATTGCTGGCTGGCCCCTCCCCTTCCTGCCCTGCCCCTTCCAGGAGTACCCACGGTCCGTTTTTGTTCCCCGAGGGTCCAGGGAGGCATACTAGGCCCAAAACGGGGCACGGGGGGGTGGGGGTGGCGCAGCCCCCACGTGGCCCGTTTTTGCTCCCAGGAGGGTGCAGGAGGTGCTGCCTGTCACCCCCTGGCAATGCCCACCATGGTCACGCCCACCCAGCCGGCCATTAGGGCAGAGTATGGATTATTAAATTATTTGAATCCCATCACTGGCCCCAGCCCTGTTGTGTTTTTAAAAGCCTTGAAGATAAGGCTTTTTCAGCAGGTCCCAGGATGACTGGATTGTGATCTCTTTGTATGGTTTTGTAATTTACACATGCTGTTTTTCCTGATATGGATGTTTTTATCCTTTTTATTGTTGCTGTATGTGTGTGTGTGTGTGTTTACTACTTGTTTTAATTATTACACTCTATAAACCAATCTAGAGTTGGCAAAGTGATTGAGGCAGCCACTGGGTTTGATTTCATATATAAATAAAATGAAATCTGGCTATCGTTGGTTGTGTGAACAAGCCGTCATACAAGTAGGACACATTTATTTGAGCGTATCATGTTATGCAAATATAGCAATTGCATTTTGCTAATTAGGATTTAGGGTTTAGCATGTAAGATTTGTTCTGGTCTATGAAGAAATTCCTAGGTTCATGGAACACTTTAATTCTTAGCTCCTGATTAACAAACCATAGTTTTTGTATTTACTCAATTATGTTCCAAGAGAAGAATTGTTCTCCAAGAAATAAATACCGTGTTTCCTCGAAAATTAAGACCCTGTCTTATATTTTTTTGAACCCTGAAATAAGCGCTTGCAGTGGTGGGTTGCTCCCAGTTTGTCCCGGTTCGGCCGAGCCGGTAGCATTGACGATGTGACATCACCGAACCGGTTCTCTGTGATTGGGAACTGGGCCTCCCCGCCCGCCCCCACTTTATTCCTACCTTTATTTCTTGGTTTATAGCCCAGCTGATAGGCGCGGCAGAGTGGATTGCCGCACCTCAGCTGGCCAGAAACCCAATGCACTTGCGCGGAGCAGCGATCACGCGCAAAGCTCGTGCGCGAAGAGAACCGGTAGTAACACCGGTTGGAACTCACCACTGAGCGCTTGGCCTTATTGCCATGAGCTCAAAAGCCCAATTGGGCTTATCAGGGGATGTCTTATTTTGGGGGAAACAGGGCAGGGGTGGGTTCTCCTTACCTTTACTACCGGTTCTCAACGGGATCGCGCTCGCTTCACTCTCGCATGCGCCTTGCTTCAGCTTTGCTGGCTGGGGAATTTTGGGAGTTGAAGTCTTCCAGGCTTAAAGTTGCCAAGGTTGGAGACCCCTGCCTTAGATTATTGTGATTTTGCATAATGGCCATTCAGAGAATCATACTAATACCGAGTGTTATAAAAATGACAACTTGGCAGGGTTGTGACTCTTTTGATGTTAGCAAAGTAGGTAAAAGTTTTAGTGAGAAGCACAGCCTGTCAGTAATTCAGCAAAACCTGCTGCTCTGTGTGAGGCTGTGTGTCTGAATACACACACACACACACACACACACACTCGCACTCACACTCAATTTCAGTCGTGTATTTCCCCTTATAAATTATTGATGAAGTTCTGCATTGCAAAAAGCAAGCATGTCTCGATAAATCACCAGGGAATAATAAAAGCCTAGATAATGCAATGTCCATTATTTTGCAGTAACAACATTTAATTCCTCGCCCACCTCACCCCTTATCAGGGTAGGCATGTTAAAATAACGTAAGTTATTATCAAAAGGGTTAGTTGATCTTGAATGAAAAAAAAAGTATATTTAGGGGGGGAAAACCATCATAATGGCTCTATGCTTGAGATAACTCATTCATTTCTCTGTTACTTTCATTTTTTTTTTTAAAAAAAGTCATTTCTATGAATTCCCCAAAACGGGATGTTTTTCTCATATTTTTTTGGAGAAGTGTTGTGGCCCGTCAGCGGCCTGTGCGGATTGTAGCTGATTCCGACAGCGAGGAGGCTGGTGTGGTGCTGCGCCAGCAGCCTGTGCAGCTGGCACTCGAGTCGGACAGTGAGGAGGCTGGAGAAGATGTGGGGCCAGAGGCGGGGATTCAGCCAGGGCCTTCAGAACCTCCAGAAGCTCCCATAAGTGAAGAGGACAAAGAGGAGGAGCATCTTCTTGATGCACGGGCACACAGAGTGGCCAAAAGGCAGGAGTGGCTCCTCAGGAGGAGGTCTCCTCGAGAGTAAGGCTTGGGGATAATTGGCCACTCCCTTAGCCTATTTAAGGAGGAACGCCGACTGAAGCAATTTGCAGGGAACAACTTTAGTTCATTCTCCTGCAAATTGCTTCTGAGCTTTCTGCCAACCTTAGTAAGATTGTGATTACTTTATCTTTGGTTTCTTGTAGGCTGTTAAGAAAGTTTATTAACAGCCTTTGTTTGGAAAAGACTGAGTTATTTTAGTAAATTAAGTTTTGTATAGACTTTGTGTGTGCTGTGTTCTTTGGGGTCTGTAGCTGGGGCAGAACAAGAAGAGGCACTGTAGCAGGAGTCAGTTTTCCTAGCAGGCAGACCAATATTGGATGATGATCTTTCTTCTAAGCCTAATCATGAACATACAGTAAAACTATTTTATTTAAAAAAAAAAGTGAGGGAGTCTTAGCTAGACTGATAATCAGGGGAAGCTTGTAGCTCTCTTAAGTTCTAACTAGGGAAGACATAGATTGGGACTGAAAAACAGAAAGGCTGGGGCATCTCTTTTCCTTTTTTTTTAAAAAAATACTTTTTATTGAAGTTTAAAATTACAAAGATAAACTAATACAAACCAAGAAAAATGTAAAAAAGAAAATATAGTGCAAAAAGGTGAAAAGGGGGGAGAGGGGGATGGATGGGTGGATGGATGGATGGATGGATAAAAAACCAAGAAAAACCAAGAAAAACATAAATAAGAAAATATAGTGCAAAAAGGAGAAAAGGGGCAAGAGATAGATAGATAGATAGATAGATAGATAGATAGATAGATAGATAGATAGATAGATAGATAGATAGATATAGGCAGGCAGGCATACATGGATGGATAGATGGATGGATGGATGGATGGATGGATGGATGGATGGATAAAAAACCAATACAAACCAAGAAAAACATAAATAAGAAAATATAGTGCAAAAAGGAGAAAAGGGGCAAGAGATAGATAGATAGATAGATAGATAGATAGATAGATAGATAGATAGATAGATAGATAGATAGATAGATAGATAGATAGATAGATAGATAGACAGACAGACAGACAGACAGACAGACATAGGCAGGCATGGATGGATGGATGGATGGATGGATGGATAAAAAAACATACAAACCAAGAAAAACATAAATAAGAAAATATAGTGCAAAAAGGAGAAAAGGGTCAGAAGGGGAATGGATGGATGGATGGATGGATAGATAGATAGAGATAGGTAGGTAGGTAGGTAGGTAGGTAGATAGATGATAGATAGATAGATAGATAGATAGATAGATAGATAGATAGATAGATAGATAGATAGATAGATAGATAGATCTTCCCTCTTCATCAAGAATAAGCCTAAACATTTTTTCTTTTTTCTTTTCCTTTTTGATATATGTTGTTCTGGGTAACCTCTGCCCCCTCCGTATGACAGCACAACAGGCGTTTGGGTGTGGGTGTGTGTGTATATATGTGAAGAGTTTTTAGACTCTCACACTGGATTTCTGTATTTTTTGAATTTGCAAAATAGCTGGAGTTTATTTCTATTGAATTTTTCTTATAACCTTGGATTGAAGTATAGAGGAAAACATTTCTTCTCCGTTCTTTGTTCCCTGATCAAGTTTTAGATTAAAATGGCTGAGCAGCACCTGAAACCTAAGAAAGGAGGGAGGAGGGGGAATTTGCAGCTCCTAGCTGAATTTCTCTTCTAAAAAGCTTGATAAGATGACAGTGATTTTGCAAGAATACAATAAGTCTAAACATTTCCAATAGTTTAAACAAGTACCGTCAATCAATTTCATAATTCTTTTCTTTTACACCTTATTGTAATATTTTCATACACACACATACACATTTTTTCCTCCCATGTCTTATATCTATAAACAAATCTTTAAAACTTCAGCTGTCAAAGTAAATCGAGAAAAATTCCATTAAGAGCCACTCGAAAGAACAAATTGAAATTATTAATCTTTAATCCCTTCAAATAATACACCACAAATTAATTTCTGATCATCTTCTTTTCATCTCCCCTCAGTTGTAATATCATAGCTTATCATTTTCTCTAATGACAAAACTCTTTTTCCTATATCTTATCTATAAACAAGTCTCATTCACTCCTACTCAAAGAAATCCCATTAAAGCTGCTAGAAAAAAAGCGGCTGATATACAGTTTAACCTTGATCAAATAGGCCCACTTTGTAAACCTTAATTTTTGTTTTAAGGGTTTTAATTATTCCTTTTAGGTAATATCCTAAAAGCTGGCTTCTTTTTTCTTTTCTCCTGAATTCCTTCATAGGTATAACACATCTTCTTGTAAATCCAAAGTAAGGAAATTAGCCAAGTCATTTTTCTGAGTTAAAATCCACATATCCAAATCATTATTCTGGTTTATTATTTGCATCTCCTCTGCGAGTATGGAAATCTCAGCCAGTTTCATTTGTTGTGCTTTGTCAATATGTACGTAACCTGTTAGTTTTAATTAAATCCATATCGAAAACACCTTGATATTCAGTTATGCCCCTTCTCTCTCTTCTTTTAATCCATTTTTATTGTATCAGTCTAAAGAGTAACTTCTGAGTGCATTGTTGCCAAATATCCTTAACTTCTTCCAGAGTTAATATATTTTTTTTCTCCATTCTGTATTAGTGGGAGTTCTCATTTAATTATAATCTTTAATTCTTTCTGGTTGCCTCTAGTAACCCGCCTTCAAGATCTGTTCTTATCGTGTTTTGTTTCAAACAGAACATTTCCCAGGAAGAGATTACTGACTCTTAAGCTCAGATTTTCATATATTTTAATAAGATTTTAAAAACCACAACAACAGGAAATATACTTACAACTTTTTCAAAATCTTGTTTCCACTCAATCTGGCCCTTTAGTCCATTTAAACACTTTCCTTTCTAATCAATCTTTGACTGCTTCTTTCGAAGAAATTAAAAGTTTTTAAGTTTTCAAACTTACATAAATCTTCTTTCAGGGCAGGTTGAAAGAAAATCACCCAGTGTAATAAAACTTGTCTTTCTTGGAGGTCTTAATGGCCAAAAGGCAATTTATAGGCCATTTCCAATAAAAGTAGTTAAAAGGTGAGATAGGTGAAGCTAGCACGCTTATGAAAAACTCCAACTGTGGCATAGCCAGGTATCTCCAAACTTGGCAACTTTCAGACTTGTGGACTTCAACTCCCAGAATTCCCCAGCCAGCATTGCTGGCTAAGGAATTCTGGGAGTTGAAGTTCATAAATCTGAAAGTTGCCAAGTTTGGAGACCCCTTGCTTAGGTAAAGTTCCATTTTCAACCCCAAATGTCTGCTCCGCTAAAACCTAAACCATCTTAATCCATCATTTTTCTCCAGATGTTTCCCTGAGGTATTGCTTTTTCCATACATTGATGAGTTCACACGTTGCACCATGCCTTGTTTTTTTGGGGCAGGCATTTGCAAGCTCAGCTGGTGAGGCTCATACAAATCACAGCTCACAGTTATAGACCATAGGTTGGGTTAACTCGGGATGCTGAAGCCAAACCGAACCAAACTATGATTTTGGCTTCCTGCGTTGTGTGTGAATCCAGTTGGTTTGGTTCCCAATCGTTTCTTTTTTGAGAAATCCTTTCCTTAGCTGGGTAATTTTGGAATGAGTATCCATAAGGTGAAACATCAGCCAAGGCAACAGCTCACTCACAAGGCCTGATAAACATTTGTGTCCATATTTTTCATTTTTAAAATAGAATAACGGAGTTGGAAGGGACCTTGGAGGTCTTCTAGTCCAATCCCTTGCTTAGCAGAAGAAGCAGAAGACTAAATAATATAGGTATTATTTCAGACAAGTGTCTGTCCAGTCTCTTCTTAAAAGCCTCCAGTAATGGGACACCCACAACTTCGGAAGGCAAGGCATTCTGCTGATTAATTGTTTTCACCTTCTCCTTAGTTCTAGGTTGGTTCTCTCCTTGATTAGTTTCCATCCATTGTTTCTTGTCTTGCCTTCTGGTGCTTTGGAAAATAAGTTGACCCAGGGGTGAAATCCAGCAGGTTCTGACAGATTCTGGAGAACCTGTAGCGGAAATTTTGAGTAGTTCAGAGACCCGGCAAATACCACCTCTGGCTGGTCCCAGAGTGGGGTGGGAATGGAGATTTTGCAATATCCTTCCCCTGCCATGCTCACCAAGCCACGCCCACAGAACCGGTAGGGAAAAATTTTGGATTTCACCCCTGGATTGACCCCCTCGTCTTTTTGTGGCAGCCCCTCCAAAATTGGAACATTCTCTTACAAATCTTTATTTTTCCTGATGCGAGTAGCATATTTTTCTTAGCTGTTTCCAGCCTTCACTAGTATTTGAGTCTCCATCTTCCCTTAAAGTGGTAATTGCTAAGCACTAATGCTGATTCATAAGGAAGAAGCTCAGTTGTTTAGATTTTAGTGTGACTTGTCACTAATACAACAAATGCCTAGAATGTATAACGAGTCTTCGTGTTAAATAGGATTGGCTTGCTTCGTAATTTAATTGACCACCCTGTAATAAATACAATCCGAAGACTCTCGGCCGTATAAAATCATTTGTGGTGAGAATCTCCTGGAATGTCTTTGCTGTGAGTTTATTCAATACATACTCATTAAAGCCCAGAATAACCCTGTAAAGTGATTAATGTCTCTGCCATTCCCTACTCCAACAGAACTGCTTGTTGTGAAAAGGAAGAGAGGAAGGCCCAAAGGATCAACCAAGAAATGTTACGCTGAAGAGGAATCGGCTGAAAACACCACCTCTGCTCCAAGTGAAAGTGTTCAACCGGGACCCGAAGAAGGAGGAGGACTGGCGGATGTTCCCGCAGACAACTTGGAATGCCAGAAGTGCAACCGGAAGTTCTCTAATTCTCGACAGCTACGAAAGCACATCTGTATTCTCGTTAAGAATGAAGACTTGGAAGAAGAAGGGGATTCAGGTGAGCTGAAGTTGTGTTGCGGTGCCTGATTGAAAGATGAGTGAAAAGTAGACACGTAGAAAGCTGCCTTGTTGGGAGTTTTATTTCTTTATTAAGGGAATTTACCGATATATGGCTACCCAACTCAGTCACACTGACTCTGTGCGACTTACAGAAATAAATCCCCTGTACAAAAGTCTAATAAAGCCTCACTCCCCTGCCAACAAAATCAAGCCACCCACTTAATGGCTTTGTATGGGGTCTCCTTGGCTCAGTGGCAAAAACGTATCTTCAGAACCTTTTGAAAGAGTATCAAGGTGGTGTCTAATCCTATTTCTGCAGAGACGATGTTCCACAGAGAGGGAGCCACCACGGAGAAGGCCCTTCTTCTTGGTCCCACTAGATCAGGGATGTCAAATTCAATTTCATTGAGGGCCGCATCAGGGCTGTGGTTGACCTTGGAGGGGTGGGGGGATGACTGGGCTTGATCAACTGGGTGGGCATGGCCACTGATCTGTCCCCGTCCACACACACACACAAACACAGCCAGCCGAGGGTTAAGGAAGCACTTGGAACACACCCAGGTCTTTATCTCCAACTTGGCAGCGATATACACACCGTCTGCCAAGTGCTTTTATTTCCACAGAAAACAGAAAGATATACTCAGCGTACAAGAGTCCAACAGGATTATTCCTCTCAGCCGTTTCGGACGAGGCTTTAGTGACTATCCAAGGTTTACTTTTGTTCATCACAAGGATCACTGGCCACCACACTCTATTATATAGTCTCTGGGGTGTGGTCCAGTGACTCAGTTCTAATCCCTAGCACGCCTCCTGAGCTGCTGCAATCGTTTATCACGCCTTCGGAGGCGTGCGTCCAGGAATGATGTCTCTCCCTCGCTCTCATCCGAGACACCTGTCTCCCTGCTAATCTCCTCTCCCTCGGCCGGCACCTGAGACAGTGCCAGAGGGGAGGGGCCTGGAGAGGGAGGCCTGGCTGACTCCTCTTCCTCATGCTCGGAGCTTTCTTCCTCCGATGGGATAGGCTCAGAGGGCGGGGCCACAACAGCCACCTTGACACCACTCCCCAATTTGCTGGCATGTTTCCTCTTCACATTGGGTAGACTGGGCCGAAGCCATGCTAGCCTGATGTTTCCTCTTCGCATTGGGTAGACCGGGCTGAAGCGACATGGGCCAGCCCCTTACATTTTCCAGGACGGCCCCACGGGCCAGATCCGACCACATTGCAGGCCGCATCCAGCCGCAGGCCTTGTGTTTGACACCCCTGCACTAGATGGAATTTTTCAGGAGAGGAGACCCATAACATAGCCTCCCTCCCTATCCATTCTGGTGGGTCAGTTAGATATAACTGTGAAAATGTGAACTGTGGTTTGGAGCGGCTGGCCAGCTAATAAAGTTTTCCCTGTCAGCTGTGCCCAACTCTAGGGCACGTTGCTCATCTCTGTTTCTTGCCCGAGGGAGCCAGCATTGTCCGAAGACAATTTCCATGATCATGTGGCCAGTGTGACTCTTAAGCCCAAGCTCACAAAACGCTCTTAGCTTCCCTCTGAAGTGGTACCTATTAATCTACTCTCATTTGCATGCTTTCAAACTGCTAGGTTAGCATGCCAACTAATACTTTATGCTTTTTCATCAAGACCTTTTGGTGACTAACGACTAACTGAAAGTACTCATTAGTAACTAAAGTTTCACAGGCTTGATAGCTGTCAGAGCCCCCATTCTCTCTCTCTCTCTCTCTCTCTCTCTCTCTCTCTCTCTCTCTCTCGTGTGTGTGTGCTTATGTCACTTCTTTCCATTCCTTTATTTTTTTTGTTTCACACCATAAACTGGCCCACATTGACTCTTATCCCATTTCTTTTTCTGTTACCTGGAAGAGAAAATACATCATCGATAAACCAGCATTTCCTCCAGTGGTAGATTGCCAATATTCTTACCACTGGTTCGCTGTGCGCGCACACGCTCGCTTCACATGCGCGCCATCTGCACATGCGCCCGGGCTTTTGTGCATGCGCTTTGCTCACGCGTGTGCCTTCCACATTTGCGCCTGGCCTCAAAAACGTCCCTGAATAGGACGGCATAGAGCCGGGGCAAGTGGGCGGGGCGGTCCCACCCGCAATCTGCGCTACTGGTTCACTCGAACTGGTACGAACCGGCCGAATACCACCTCTGATTGCTCTCTGAGTTTTGGATCAAATATAGCACTCTGATCTGGGTTGATTTCTACAAGAGGCTTTGGAGCATGTCTGTGCATTGATGTAATGCAAGTCTCCAGCTGTTTACAGCTGCTTTTTTGCCCAGGATCACACGGCAGCACAAAGGCAGACATGTGTTCTGTCCCTACCCCTGCCTGCTCTTACCACTTTTGGGAAATTAGATCCAAAGCCCTGCACAGCCTTAGCATATGCAGGTAGTCCTCAACTTACAACCACAATTGAGCCCGAAATTTCCGTTGTTAAGTGAGACATTTGTTAAGTGAGTTTTGCCTGATAATAGAATAGAATAGAATAGAATAGAATAGAATAGAATAGAATAGAATAGAATAGAATAGAATAGAATAGAATAGAATAGAATAGAGTTTTTTATTGGCCAAGTGTGATTGGACACACAAGGAATTTGTCTTGGTGCATATGCTCTCAGTGTACATAAAAGAATCATAAGGTACAACACTTAATGATAGTCATAGGGTACAAATAAGCAATCAGGAAACAATATCAATATAAATCGTAAGGATACAAGCAACAAAATTACAGTCATACAGTTGTAAGTGGGAGGAGATGGGTGATAGGAACGATGAGAAGATTAATAGTAGTGCAGACTTAGTAAATAATTTGACAGTGTTGAGAGAATTATTTGTTTAGCAGAGTGATGGTGTTTGGAAAAAACTGTTCTTGTGTCTAGTTGTTCTGGTGTGCAGTGCCCTAGAGCATTATTTTGAGAGTAGGAGTTAAAGCAGTTTATGTCCAGGATGTGAGGGGTCTGTAAATATTTTCACAGCCCTCTTTTTGACTCCTGCAGTATACAGGTCCTCAATGGAAGGCAGGTTGGTAGCCATAGTTTTTTCTGCAGTTCTACTTATCCTCTGAAGTCTGTGTCTGTCTTGGTGGGTTGCAGAGCCAAACCAGATAGTTATAGAGGTGCAGATTACAGACTCAATAATTCCTCTGTAGAATTGAATCATCAGCTCCTTGGGTAGCTTGAGCTTCCTGAGTTGGCGCAGAAAGAACATTCTTTGTTGTGCTGTTTTGATGACATTTTTGATGTTAGCTGTCCATTTTAGAACTTGCGATATTAGATAAAGATATTTTATGACGTTTCTTGCCTGCCACAGTTGTTGAGTGAAAACACTGCAGTTGATGAATTAGTAACCCTGTTGTTAAGTGAATCTATATTGCCCTTTAACTTTGCTCCTCAGAAGGTCGTAAAAGGTGATCGCATGACCTTGGGACACAGCAACATAAGTATGAACCAGTTGCCAAGCATCTGAATTTTGATCACATGATCATGGGGATGCTGGAAAGATCACAGCTGTGAAAAACGGTCGTAAGTTACTTTTTTCCGGGTCGTCGTAAATTTGAATGGTCACTAAATGAACTGTTGCAAGTTGAGGACTACCTATATCAGGTCGCCTGGCTTTTTCATTTAGAGGCTGTGCCCCTTGTCGCATCTGAATGCTTCCTAGGAGTAACACGTATAAAGCTTTACCTCTAATCGGGTTTAGTGCCTTTGTTTTAAAAATAAATACTCTGTGCATTACTACCTGTGTTTTCCCGAAAATAAGACCCTGTCTTATATTTTTTTGATCCCTGAAATAAGAACTTGGCCTTATTTTCAGGGAGGTCTTATTATTTTGGGGCGCGTGGAGCAAGATGGGACTCCTTTTGCCGTTTTACCTGATTTTTAGCTCTGCGTTTAAATATTTTCAGGGAGGGCTTATTTTCAGGGGGAGGCTTATTTTAGCACATGTGCTCAAAAGCCCGATTGGGCTGTTTCCCCTAAAATGTCTTATTTTCGGGGAAACAGGGTAGGTGTATCTCGTCCTAAGTGCTTATTAAAAACACAAAAAAGTCTGAAGTAGTGATTGGGTGGGGAAGCTTTGTTGTTGTGTTGTGTTGTTTTGTTTTTGTGTTCGTTTGTGGTTTTCTTTTGTTTCAAACAAAGACTGTTAGCATGTTTTTCCAGCCAAAATAAGTTTCTACTTTGTTAAGAGGGCCTGGTGACTCAGCAGACTGATAGCATTGTGATTAACACCAGCTATCTGCAATTACTGTAAGTTCGAATCTCGCCAGGCTCAAGGTTGACTCAGCCTTCCATCCTTTCTAAGGTAGGTAAATTGAGGACCCAGTTTGTGGGGGCAATAAGCTGACTTTGTATAAATATACAAAAGGATGAAGGCTATTGCTTAACACATTGTAAGCCGCCCTGAGTCTCTGGAGAAGGGCGGCATATAAATTAAATTTAAAAAATAAATAAATCAGCATCTCTATTCACTAGTAAAACGAAGGGGGAAACTGCTCCTCTGACCAAAGCAAACACATGATTCCATGTAGGGTGGGAAATAATTCTTCTCCTTCTTCTTCTTCTTCTTCTTCTTCTTCTTCTTCTTCTTCTTCTTCTTCTTCTTCTTCTTCTTCTTCTTCTTCTTCTTCTTCTTCTTCTTCTTCTTCTTCTTCTTCTTCTTCTTCTTCTTCTTCTTCTTCTTCTTCTTCTTCTTCTTCTTCTTCTTCTTCTTCTTCTTCTTCTTCTTCTTCTTCTTCTCCTTCTCCTTCTCCTTCTCCTTCTCCTTCTCCTTCTCCTTCTCCTTCTCCTTCTCCTTCTTCTCTCCAACCAAACATCCAAAAATGTTTTGGCAAGGAGGCTGGAGGTTGGAAAGAACTGATGTTAAGGGACTCTGGACTCTGTCCATCAGTGAGATAAGCCTCCCAACAGCTGAACAGAACTGGATCGAATTCGGTGTGTGTGGGAAGGTGGGGAAGCTGACAAAACGAAGCGTGAAACTGGGCCAGTTCTAGCTAGTAATTGTGGAGAAACAGACAGACAAAAAAAAAAAAAGCCAGACAGGAAAGATATCGCTGAAGGAGAGGTGATCCAGAAGTAGCTTGGAAGGTTGTTGAATGCTGAACTCTAAAATCTTCTTCTTCTTTTTTTGCCCCCTGGCCACATGTTTCAGAATAAGGGCCCACCCACTGCCTCCCGTTGTGCTCATGACACAAATACACATAGAAGTGTCACCAGATGAGATTATCAGAAACACATGTGGGGATGAGTTCCCTTGCAGTAAAAATGAATTTCGAGCAGCCCGTAATGCAGGGCCTTCCTATACGGAATTTGATGCCAACCCCTGGATTCACCTAGTGGTCCAGGCTTCGTAGCATGGAAGACAGTGGTGAAATGTAAAATTTGTTACTACCGGTTCTGTGGGCGTGGCTTGGTGGTGGGTAATATGACTGAGTGGGCGTGGCCAACTTTTTTTTTTTTTAACTTTTAAAACCATTTTTTCTACAACCTCTTCAGCGGAAAAAAATGCTTTTAAAGCCTCTGACGATCCCAGCTGACTTGCCTGATCGGCAGAAGCTTTTTTTCCTTTTAAAAACATTTTTTCTATAACCTGATTGGGAGGAAATGGGGATTTTGCAGTATCTTTCCCCTGCCACACCCACCAAGCCATGTCATGCCCACCAAGCCACACCCACAGAACTGGTAGTAAAAAAATTTGAAACCCACCACTGCTTCAGGCGGTTGCTAAGCAACCAATCATAAGTCGAGGACTATTGATACATGCCTTAAGCTCATCTCCTTGGCTCTCTACACCTACAGATATAACTGGCAGGCAAATGCCCTGGAGTTACCACTTGCATACATTGAAATACAATCCTGCGGAGTTTAAGGTTCAGAAATTTGTTTTGGAATGCAAAGTTTTTGTCGTTCATTAAACTCAGTCGCGTATAAAGCCATGCTTTACATTCTTAGGCCTAGTTAAGCTTCAGCTGTGTTATGAGCGTGCATGCTGATTTTATAAATCTTTTATTTGAATTCCTAAGCCTTGCTCTCCAGAAGCTGACAGCACTTTTCATTCACATGCTGTAAATTGAAGGAAAGTGCAGAAGTTTAAAAATGGAATTTATTTATCTATGTATATATGTATGTGTGTATGTATATGTATATATACATGTATGTATGTGTATCTCTCCCTCCCTCCCTCCCTACCCATCCATCCATTCTGTCTGTCTGTCCATCCATCCTTCCATCCACCCACCCATCATGTCTGTCTATCCATCCATCCATCCATCCACCCACCCACCCACCCAACATGTCTGTCTGTCTGTCTGTCTGTCTGTCTGTCTGTCTGTCTATGCAAAAAATTAAAATCTCGGGTGTTTTCCCGCGTCATTGTAAATAAGTTGGTTAAAATGTTTAAAATTCTGGTTAAAATCCCAGCTTAAAATCTTCTAAAAATCCTTACAGAGCACTCTGCAAGGTCCTTTAAAACCTCAACTAAAACCCTACCGGTGACTTTAAAAGTTTTTCTTATAGCAACGTTTCGACAGGCTCACAACCCTGTCATCTTCAGGCTCTTGTTTCGTTTAGAAGCTATGGGTTCTCTGTTACGGGGGCCGGAGCTGTCGCTTATCTATATTTGCTGCTGCTGACGTATGCTGGCTAGCCTGCAACTCTGTGTCCCGATTGGAGGACAGCAGTTTTTCTTCCTGCTTCCTCCTCCTAGCTGCTTGGCTTCGTGTTACAGGCCCAGCTTTCTCAGATTCTCTATTATTATCTGTCTGCTGTAGAGGGGAAAGGATTCTGGTAGGCATCACAGCACCCTTGATTGTTAGTTGAGATCTCAGCCTGTCTTCTGGCTGGATCCTCTCTCTCGCCCTACTGCTAGCCACCCTCTGCAGAGCGGGAAGAATTCTGGCAGGCCTTACAACATTACTGGTTGCTTGTTGGAATCTATCTATCTATCTATCTATCTATCTATCTATCTATCTATCTATCTATCTATTATCTATCTATCTATCTATCTATCTATCTATCTATCATCAACTACCCATTATAATCATGGTAGTCATTAAACGAGGTACCCAAAAGATCTCCTCGCTCAATGACCACAATCTTTGTTCTCCTGCTTCTGGTCATTAAGCAGAGCACAGAAGATCTAGTGGAGGCCTGGGCTCATACAGCAGCACCTCCTCAGCTCACCCATAGTTTGCCCTGAACCTCCTAAAGCCTCCTCCACCCCCTGAGGCACCCATTCTCCAGCTCCCACCCCCAAGGCCCCATAGGTAGGAAACACAAGATCTGCAGGGACCCAGCAGGGTGGAATCGGGTGAGAAGATAACAGAGGAGCTGCTGCTACATTCCTGCAGTAGGTTTTAAAGGTGAGCAGATTGCCGAGAGACCTGACTACCTAAATCACCCATGGATTGAATTTTTGGTGTAAGAAACCCTCACGTCCATCCTATAATTCCCCGGCAACATTGAGAACATGGATGTATTTACAGTCTGGCCAAGCAATTTAAATCTCTTTTCAAAAGGCACTGCTTCAATTTTCCCCCTAATACTTGACAATGATGCCTACGGTTGGCAATCCAATTACAGTCAGAGCCTGGGGGATTTGCACCTCACTACTCCAAATTAATTTGGAATATTAAATGTGAACTTTTGGTGCTGCGTTGACCCTCAAGGTGAACATTTAAAACTTAAGCTTGAGACTTGGATTTGCTTTGGGGTTCCTTTTTTGTCAGTGTTTCAGCAGGACTGATGGATGTCTGAACGGGAAATATATTTGCATGTAAGATAACACGTAGAATGGATCCGATATAAGAACTTCTGGGTGAGGCCAGTACATACCTATATGTCCACTCTATGTGCATCGTTTCTTAAGTATAAGCCCACTCCTAATTCTGGTTACCCACAGCTTTCCATGGGATTTTGTTGTTCTTGATTCTTGGACCCCCTAATACATTCTTCCTCTGAACATATAAGAGAAATATCCATAATCATTATTTCCTGAAAGATATACTTTTTGTGAAAATCATAACTTTAGCTTAGACGGTTGGGAAATAAGGGTTCTTTCCATAAGAGGTTAACAGTAACAGAGTTGGAAGGGACCTTGGAGGACATCTAGTCCAACCCCCTGCTCACGCAGGAGACCTGTACTAGGGATTCGAACGGCCGAACTGCCGACCTTTCTGATTGACAAGCTCAGTGTCTTAGCCACTGAGCCACCTAGGAAGATCAAGACCTAGGTGATCTGTGAAATATGTACTAAGAACCGGTTTCATCTTAAAGGTTAAGTTGCCGGCTTAGAAAGTGGGAGACTGTGAGTTCTAGTCCCACCTTTGGCACGAAAGCTGGCTGGGTGACTTTGGGCCAATCACCAGGACACTGTGAGTTCAAGTCCAGTCTTAGGGAAGAAAGTCAGCAGAGTGACTTTGGGCCAATCATCAGGAGATAGTGAGTTCTAGCCCTGCCTTGGGCATGAAAGCTGGCTGGTTGAATTTGGGCCACTCACACTGTCTTAGGCTAACTCATCTCACAGGGTTCTTGTTGTCAGAAAAACGAGGGGGAGGAAGTAGTATTATGTATATACACCACTTTATTTATTATTATTTATTTATTAGTCCAATTCATATGCCGCCCTTCTCCGTAGACTCAGGGCAGCTTACAATGCATTATAGCAATAGTCTGCATACTTTTATGTATATACCTGCTTATTAGGGCTTTTGCCCCCCCCAAGCGGTGTTGTTCTATACAAAGTCAGCTTATTGCCCCCACAATCTGGGTCCTCAATTTACTTACCTCGAAAGGATGGAAGACTGAGTCAACCTTGAGCCTGGTGAGATTCGAACTTGCACTAATTGCAGGCAGTTGGCAGCTAAGTGCTAGCACTTAACAGCACTTAGTCCACTGCACCACCGAGGCTCTTCAACTTTGACTTATAAAGTAACAAAAGCGGGATAGAATCGAATGAAGAAACAAAGAAAAATCACATCCTTGTGGTATGTCCCAGGTCAATTCCAAATTCCACCCAGTGTGAGATGGTATGTGCCAGTGTTTGCCTAGACCTTCCCTCTGAAACCCACATAGCACAAGATAATAATTTAGCAGAGTGTCAAGAATACAGCTTAGAAACATCTCGGATAGCTAATAATCTATTTGTCTCCCGTAAAACAGATAATTAGGGAAGACAACATGTATTGTTCTCTTATCAGCAGATGGGTTAGAGGGTGCATTGATTTTGCACACTAACCCAACAAGAAACATCTCCCTTGCTGCCTCGTAGTTCTCTCTGAGGGGGTTGAGGGGAGTTGCTCCACAGCTGTAACAGCAGGAGCTCTACTAACAGTCATTTGTAACATCTGTGTTTGTTGAAGAGGTAAGATTCTGCAGCTTTGGTCCTTGAGGAGACAGTGCTAACAGAGGATGGTTCAGTTTTTCCGGAGCCTTCCTGGAAATACTGCTGTACAGGTAGTCTTCAATGTACGACCACAATTGAGCCCAAAATCTCTGTTGATAAGCGAGTCTAGCTACTATAGCCACAAAGGTCCTAACAGGAAGCCCCCCATTCAGTTCTGGAGCCAACCGGAAGTCCGGTTCCCCCCACCATAGAGTCTCCTCCTAGCGTGGCATCCTTTTTCCCCTACCTGTCCTAACTGAAAGCCCTATCAATTGTGGAGCTGACTGGAAAACCCGCCCCTTGCCATAGAGTCTCTTCCTAGTCTGCTGGGTTGCATTTCCTCCCCATAACCGGAAGCTCCTCTCAAAATTGTGGCGGCAACAGGAAGAGGGATGAAAGAGCCACATGCGGCTCCAGAGCCGCAGGTTGCTGACCCCTGGTCTATTCCACGTTCTTTGTTCTTGGAGGATCAGCAAAATGATTTGTCTCATCTGAGCCATTTTGGTTATGTAGTTGTAGTGGTTATGCACCAGACTAGAAATCAGGAGACAGTGAGTTCTAATCCCACCTAACACATGAAAGCCTGCTGGGTGACTTTGGGCCGATCACTAGGAGACTGTGAGTTGTAGTCTAACATTAAGAGCCTTGGTGGCGCAGTGGACTAAACTGCTGCTGTTAAAGTAGCACTTAGTTGCCAGCTGCCAGCAATTACTGCGAGTTCAATTCTCACCAGGCTCAAGGTTGACTCAGCCTTCCATCCTTTCTAAGGTAGGTAAAATGAGGACCCGGATTGTGGGGGCAATAAGCTGACTTTGTATAAAAAAGAACACCACTCAGGGGGGCCCAAAAAGCCCTACTAAGCAGGTATATACAAAAGTATGAAGGCTATTGCTTAATGCATTGTAAGCCACCCTGAGTCTCCGGAGAAGGGCGGCATATATAAATTGAACTAAAAAATAAATAATAAATAAATAAATTAGGTATAAAAACCAGCTGGGTGACTCAGTCACTCTCTCAGTCCAACTGACCACAGAGAATTGTTGTTATGGGAAAAACAGGAAGAGAAAGGCGTATTAGATATGTTCATTGCCTTGAGTTTCTTATAAAGTGATAAAGGTGAGATAAATCTAAAAAAAAAAAAAATTCTAGAAGAGGGGGAAAAACCCCAGCAACTATCAACTAGGTGCCCAACATCCTAATTGTCATTTACCTTAAAAGGGTAGCAAACAGGGCCGGATTTAGATGAAAAGAGGCCCTAGGCTATTCCACTTATGAGGCCCTTTCACCTATAGTGAAAGTGTAATTTTAATTTTGCTAACAATTTGAATGTAGGCCCCTCTTGATCTTGAGGCCCTAGGCTGAAGCCTAGTTAGCCTATAGGAAAATCCAGCCCTGGTAGCAAAGCAAATGATCCATTTAAACCGAAATCTCTTGAGTCGTCACTCAATGTGCTTTTAAAAGAATCTTTGGGTTTGTACAAACCTGATCCGAGAACTTTCCCGTGTTTAAATCGAGACGATGATCATTATAAAAACCAATGCCATTCTTTTCTTTTTTTTAAAAAAAAAGAAAATCTTCAAACACACCAAAGAATCATGACAATTAAGAGACCAATATATGTCCTAAACATTCAGCTGGGACCTTCTCCAATTAAGAATGCACACTACGCAGCTGAGTCTCTAATTAGGAACCCCAAAGAGAAAATCTTGATGGCTTGATGAACAGTCTAGCTTGAAATGAACAGAGTGATTCATGTCTTTGACAGCTGCCTTTATCATCAGTAGAAATGCAGGCATCCTGCAAATGCCATCTGAATATACAGGCAGCCCGGCATCAAATTACTCTGTGCACGCTGCATTGGATTTAAATCACCTAAATCTGGGTACATGAGGTCAGTTTATTAGTTTGCCAAATCAAAGTGCCAGCTGTTCAAACTGATTGCTTAATGTTCCTTTGCAAGAGGGAGCAGAAGCGAAGACTATTCATCTCAATCAGGCCGCTGCAAGACGAAGAATGAAATGCTATTGCAAAAACATTTGTTTTGAGTCTAACCTTTCCTGATGTTGTATAAAAGCATCGGGGTTTTCCTGGCCACGTTAGCTGGAAATTATGGGAGTTTAGGACTGTCACAGCTGGTTATCCCCCAAAAAAAGTTTGCTTCGGTGATAGAAGTTAAGAGACAGGAATACATTTCACCCTCCCGACAATAGTGCTTATTTTCAGAGACGTGGCAATATATGCACATAAGCCACATGATATTAGACGCCCTTTTCAGTCCAGTGTATAAAGTGGTTAACAATAGAATAAGACGAATATAAAAAAAGATGCTAACACTCTAGGACAGGGGTCGGCAACCTTAAATATTCAAACCCACAAAGGTCCTAAAGGGAAGCACCTGTTTAATTCTGGAGCTGACCAGAAGTCCAGTTTCCCCATCATAGTCTCCTCCTAGCGCGACATCCTTTTTCCTCTGCTGACCAAAAGTCTGGTTCCTCCATCATAGAGTCTCCTCCCAGCATGGTGTCCTTTTTCCTCTGTCGACTGGAAGTCGGTTCCGCCACCATAGAGTCTCCTCCTAGTGCGGCATCCTTTTTCCTCTACCTGTCCTAACCGAAAGCCCTATCAATTGTGGAGCCGACCAGCAACAGGGAGCCACAGCAGAGGGATGAAAGAGCCACACGCGGTTGCTGACCCTTGCTCTAGTAAGAATGCAGAGAAGAGCAACAAAAATGATTATGGGACCTGTTAAGGATATTGGTGTTGTGTTACCAACCAGCAGAGTAAATGCACAAGGAAACGTTGCTGAGAGCAATGAATAAGAGTTATGCAAACTGGTTTATCAAAAGCTTACTTTATAGTAGAAAAACAGTCTCATAGTCTTTAAACAAATTCCAAGTCTTTGCCAGTTAAATCAGTCCAGTGATACAAAATCTTCTTACCACACAAACAGTAGTTGGTTAGAATAACAAACTCACTCTGATTCACAAACCACGATGGTAGCAGATCCATCCAACGATGATTAGCAGATAGCAACTCCTCACTATGGCAGCATATCATACTCTGGTAGCATATCACATCAGCTTCATACACAATGGCAGCATATCATAGCAGCAACTGAACACGTTACAATACCTTGCTTAAATACTCTCACAACCAGTCATTATCTAATTACAGTATGACTCAGCATTACAATGATTCAGCAGTAAAGCCTTAAAGTCACACAATACATATTCATATTAAAGTCACAGAACACAACTTGGACAACCTGGACAACTTGTTAGGCTCAAACCATATCCTAACAGGACCGGAGTCTAAAACATATGATGCATTTTATGAGTGATCGCAGGAACTAGGTATGTCCAGCCTAATGAAGAAAAGGACAAGGAGTGACATAATAGTAGCCTTCCAATATTTGAGGGGCTCTTAACAGATGAGGGTAGGGGGGTTGATCTGTTCTCCAAAGCATCCGAGGGCAAGACAAGAAATAAGGGATGGAAAATTATCAAAGAGAGATCGAACCTAGAATTAAGGAGAAATTTCCTGACAGTAAGAACTATTAATCAGATGAACTGTTTACCTTGAGAAATTTTAGGCGCTCTATCATGGGAGGTTTTTAACAACAGATTGAACAGCTGCTTGTCCGGAATGGTATAGTGTCTCCTGCTTGAGCTGAAAGTTGGACTAGAAGACTTCCAAGGCCCCTTCCAACTCTGTTATTCTGTAATTCTGTAACCTACTACTAAAAATTGACTTTGTACATAGATTATTCTCGAGTTACGATGAATCTAGAAAAGGAAATTTGCGACTTAAATTCAAAGTTCCAACATTCGGCACCCCCTCCATGGTCACCCCCACCCAACGTAGGGTGCTCAACAAGACAGCTTCATTTATGGATGCTTGGAGCATCCTGTGCAGGGGTGGGATCCTACCGGTTTAACAACTGGTTCACTAAACAGCTGAGGTGCGGCACAATGGATTGCCGCGATCAGCTGGGCCTCGGAAACGGAAATATAGGTGAGTATAACGCAGGGGCCAGCGGGCGGGCCCACTTCAAAATCGGAGCGAACTGGTTCGCTCATGGCTGAAAGTTGGAGCTAATGGTTCAAGCAAACTGGTCTGAACTGGTAGAATCCTACCACTGGTCATGTGGCCCCATTTTATGACCGGCAAAACTACACCCACGGCGAACCACTGGTTCGATTAACAACCACAACACGAAGAGTTGTAAAAGACTTTTGCCCAGCACTGACAGCCGCCATCTTTGCGGTGCCAACCCATTTTACAACCGTTATGGCGTATGATTGTAATGGGCAGGCTTCATTACGGTCATAAGTTGAGGACTCTTTACTCACAAAGCTAATCTTATTTGCTTAATGACAATTGTCTAAATTATACCTTGGTCAGATTGTAATTTGTTGAATGGACAGTAATGCATAATAATAGTTTACTCAGATGCTGTAAACCAGTGTTTCTCAACCTTGGAAGCTTGAAGATGGGTGGACTTCAACTCCCAGAATCCCCCAGCCAGCGCTGCTGGCTGGGGGATTCTGGGAGTTGAAGTCCACCCATCTTCAAGCTTCCAAGGTTGAGAAACACTGCTGTAAATCCTTCCAGTACAGGTAGCCTTCAACTTAAAACAGTTCACTTAGTGACCGTTCAAAGTTACAACGGCACCCATGAACCCATGGTCATGTGATCAAAATTCAGACACTTAGAAATTGACTCATATTTATGACGGTTTCAGTATCCCAAGGTCATGTTACCCCCTTTTGTGAACTTCTGACAAGCAAACTCAATGGGGGAAGCCAGATTCACTTAACAAGCGTGTTACTAACTTAATAACTGCAGCGATTCACTTACGAACTGGGCAGGAAAGGTTGTAAAATGGGGGAAAACTCACTTAAGAAATATTTCACTTAGCACCAGAAATTTTGGGTTGAATTTTGATCATAAGTAGAGGACTACCTGTACAAATTTTTTTTCCTAGATTTAAAGTTTGTCCAAATAACGAACAATGGGGATAAAAGTTGCAAAATGCTTGTGAATTATTGAGCTTTAATTTCTCCTGTCTGTAGATCAGGGACCTCCAAACTCGGCAACTTTAAGACTCATGGACTTCAACTCCCAGAATTTCTCAGCCAGCCAAGGTTGGAGACCCCTGCTGTAGACCACAGCAACTGGGAGATGGATCTTTTCTTCCAGCCTCACATATCTCCACTCTGTGGTTTGCTTATGAACATATTGTTGTTGGGAAAATCCCGTGTCGTTTGGGGAAGGGTCTCTTACATTGTCAGCCCTTCTGATGAGATAGCTTGTCCTCAGTTTGTAAACTATCCATTTCTGAGGTACGTCTTTTCTGCCTCTGAAAGAAGGAAGCGTCTCGTCATTTCATAAAGCCAAACAGAGAAATAAGTCACTTGCTTTTGTGTTTAATCTGTACAATTTTTTTAAACCTTTCAAACGCACTGATTAAGCACGCACTGACTATCATGTTGTCAACACCTTCACAAATCTCGGCAGACTGTACTTGCTGACTAATTTTGTCTCTGAGCTGCACTGCCAAATAAATTTGTCCCATATGTCGAATTAAACCAATTTCTTTACGTTGGCACAGCGGTTACAAATTTACCTTGGTTTGCCTAAAAAAACTGAATTTCACCTCTATAATTCACTGTCTTCTACAAATAACCAATTATGCACACGAGATGTCAGGATTCAACTACCTCTCTCCATTCTGGCCCATTTGTGTCACATTCTTAGAAGTACTTAATTAAAAAGGAATTAAAACAAAGGAATGATAAGACCAAGCCGTGAAATCCTTCACCGGGTAATTGCTTTAACACCGTTGCATGTTGCCAATGAATGCCTTCCACAAATTAATGGATATTATTGATCTGAGGATAGGTTCAGCACGAGCACCTGACTAGGGAGAAGGGAAGCAAAGAAGGACCATTTAGGGGAAGAGATCAGGCAGATCAAAAATGAAAGCATCGTACTGAGAAGCTTTTGGCTTCTTCCATCTCTTGTATTTGTTGTAGTAATTTGTCTTTTGTGTTTATTTATTTATCTATAAAAATTTCTATGGCCACCCAACTCACTCTTTTTTTTAATTTTATTTTTAATTTGATTTATATGCCGTCCTTCTCTGGAGACTCAGGGTGGCTTACAATAGCCTTCATACTTCGTATATTTTATACGAAGTCAGCTTATTGCCCCTACAAACTGGGTCCTCAATTTACCTACCTTAGAAAGGATGGAAGGTTGAGTCAACCTTGAGCCTGGCTCGAACTTACTTTAATTGCAGACAGCTGGTGTTAAATTACAATGCTTAGTCTGCAGAGCTATCCAGGCTCTTAGTGACTCTGGGCAGCTTACAAGTGTTGTGGCCCACCGGCGGCCAGCAGAGCTGGACAGTGAGGAGGTTGGGGAGGAACATGGGCCAATCCTGGGGGCTGGGGAAAGCTCGGACAAGGGCTCTGCGTCGGAGGCAGAGAGGGAGCTAGACAGCAGTGAGGCAGAGGAACAGCTGGAGCCCGCTCCAAGTGTGCGCATGCGCAGAGCTGCCAGATGACAAGAACAACTAAGAAAGCAGGGTCGACTTGGGAGTAAAGCCACACCTTGGAGACAATTGGCCCCTCCCATAGGAAACAAAAGAGGAGCAAATGGGGAGGGGGCTTTTTCAGGAAACAATTCGTTCGTTTGATCGTTTCAATAGTGGACAGTTCTGTTCGTGACTTGAAGAGACTCTGTGCCAAATTTTGCCTTACACTGCGTTTGGAGACAAGTTACGTGGCAGCTTGCCAAGCAAGATAAAATGTGTCGATAAATAATGTATTTTTCGGAGTATAAGACGCACCTTTTTCTCCCCTTAAAGGGGGTGAAAATTTAGGTGCGTCTTATACACCGAATGTAGCCCCGCCCACCCACTGCCCCCCACCCTTTGACCTCTGCCTCGCAGCAGTTACCTCCTTGCAAGCCAACAGCAAGAAAAAACAGCTCCTTTCAGCTTCAGCACAGCCTAATTAGCACAAGTTGATTGGATCAGCCTCCCGACTCTCAGCTGATTTGCTCTCAGCTGTTTTGCGCAGGGCTCTGCTGCTTGCTGCAAAGAAGTAAATTGCTGGAGCAGATTTTTTTCCCCTTGTGCTAATCGAGCTATGCTGAAAACGAAAATGAAAGTAAAGCAGGCTGTTTGCTGCAATGAGGCAAAATTGCTGGGAGGCAGAGGGAGATTTCTTTTTTTTTTTTTTTTTCTCACCAAAAAAGGTAGGTGCGTCTTATACTCCGGTGCACCTTATACTCCGAAAAATACAGTATTCCTTTGAAAAACTGTTTCGAGAGGCCTTGCTGACTGTGAACGAAAGGAATTCACAGAGGTTTTGCCGGGACCAAGACTCTGTTTCCTGCTTTTTAAGGAAGCCTAGGTCAGAACAACAGGGATTTAAAAAGTCCAATACAAAAACCTTCATTAAAAGCAATAACCTGTAACCCATTGTTACAACAATCACCTAAGCCGTTTGATGGGCTCCATAAGGAGTCCGGTGGCCCTCATGGTTAAGATGCTGGTTTGGAGGTTAGCGAACCTGTGTTCGAGACCCAAGTGCTGCCGTAGGGCGGAGTGAGTTCCTGTCCTTCGCTCCAGCTCCCGCCGGGGACATAAAAGGAGCCCTCAACTGGGCATCTCCTGGGCACCAGCTAATCCTTTCAATCCACCGAGGTGCTTCTGACAAGAGTGTGATGTGATGGGCTCCATCCCTCTCTGGCCCGTTGGCAAAGCCAGGTCTTCAGGGCTTGTGAAAAGGGTGTCAGCATGGGGGCCAATTTTATCTCCACAGGGATAATGATCCACAAGGGAGGGAGCCACCACAGAGAAGGCCCTTGTTGGTGCCGCTAGATCAGGAGTGGGCAGCCGTGGCATTTTTACAACCTATGGACTTCAGCTCAGGCATTCTGGGAATTGAAGTCCAGAGGTCACAAAATTTCCATGGGTTGCCCACCTCTGCATTAGATAGACCTCCTTAGGAGAGTGGACCTCTGCCTCCCTTTTGCAAATGTTTTCTTTTTCAACAAAGCCAAGGGTGGAACCTCACCATCCTGTGGATGGTAAATGTGAAAGAAAACTACTCATCATTCTCTTTATGTTCTTTTTTTTGATATTTGCCCTTTTAGGTAATGATTCTGATGTTGACCTTAACAGGAGGGAAGATGAGCGAGAAAAGCCATCCAAGAGGCAGCGGGTACAAAGGACCGAGAAAAATCTGTCCTCAAAAGAAGCCGACTCAGGAGCTAAGAATCCTATTATAAGTGTGGTTTTGACCGCCCACGAAGCAATTCCAGGTAACCACAACTATTTTGGGCGGGGGTGGGGAGAATGGGGGATTTTTGTCTTTCTTTCTTTCTTTCTTTCTTTCTTTCTTTCTTTCTTTCTTTCTTTCTTTCTTTCTTTCTTTTCTTCCTTCCTTCCTCTTCCCTCTATCTTCCCTCCCATTCTCTCCTTCTTTCCTCCCTCCCTCCCACTTTCTTTCTTTTTTTCTTTCTTTCTCTTCCTTTCTTCCTTCCTTTTCCCTATATCTTCCCTCCCATTCTCCTTCCTTCCTTCCTTCCTTCCTTCCTTCCTTCCTTCCTTCCTTCCTTCCTTCCTTCCTTCCTTCCTTCCTTCCTTCTCTATCTTCTCTCACATTCTTTCCTCCCTCCCTCTTTCTTTCTTTCTTTTCTTTTTCTCTTCCTTCCTTCCTTTCCCCCCCACTTTCTTTTTTTTCTCTCCCTCCCTCTTTCTTTCTTTCTTTCTCTTTCTCTTCCTTCCTCCTTTCCTTCCTTCCTTTTCTCTCTATCTTCCCTCCCATTCTTTCCTCCCTCCCTCCCTCCCCCTCTTTCTTTCTTTCTTTCTTTCTTTCTTTCTTTCTTTCTTTCTTTCTTTCTTTTCTTCCTTCCTTTTCCCTATATCTTCCCTCCCATTCTCCTTCCTTCCTTCCTTCCTTCCTTCCTTCTCTATCTTCTCTCACATTCTTTCCTCCCTCCCTCTTTCTTTCTTTCTTTTCTTTTTCTCTTCCTTCCTTCCTTTCCCCCCACTTTTTTTTCTCTTCCTCCCTCTTTCTTTCTTTCTTTCTTTCTTTCTTTCTTTCTTTCTTTCTCTTTCTCTTCCTTCCTCCTTTCCTTCCTTCCTTTTCTCTCTATCTTCCCTCCCATTCTTTCCTCCCTCCCTCCCTCCCTCTTTCTTTCTTTCTTCTCTTCCTTCCTCTCCTTCCTTCCTTCCCTTTTTCCTTCCTTCCTTCCTTCCTTCCTTCCTTCCTTCCTTCCTTCCTTCCTTCCTTCCTTCCTTCCTTCCTTTATTATTATTACAATTAACTCAAGGTAGCAAACATATCCAACCTTTATTCCTCCTCCTGTTTTCCCCACAACAACAATCCTGTGAGGGGGGTTGGGCTGAGAGAGAGGATAATTGTCCCAAAGTCACCCAATGGCTTTCCTAGCTAAGGTGGGACCATAATTGACAGCCTTCCAATTTCTAGCCTGGTGCTATAACCACTAGTCCATACTGTCTCGTTAGCTGACACGTTTCTTTCCCCTTCCCATCAAGATGATCTAGTTGGGCCCTCACGTACTACGCAGTTATGGATGTAAAAGAATCTGCATCCCTACAGTTGCATTTCAGTGTAAAATATACGGCTTTTGACCCAAGAGCTAGAAGATTTTGCCAAATCATGGGGAAACGGGGGCTCGCTTCTTCTCTGCTCATTAGACTTGCAAAGTGGGGGGAAAAAAATGGAAATTATGGATGGTAAACTTAGTTGCCTATAAATAATGCAGAATTCTAGATGGCTGAGTCTTGGAGCTCGAGGGTGAGCGGTAAAATAATAAGGGTTTGAGGGCCCGAAAGAGTTTTCTGACCCACATAAGCTTTAATTCTTAGAAGAATCAACTTAAGTTCCACTAATGGGCTCATGTGCATTTAGGTTAATTGCGCAGAGCATAGGAATTACATGGGTGACCTGGTCTCAGAACGGCCTTTAAATCTTTACCAGAATGGAAGGACAGAGAGTCTCACGCTACAGCAAATCCTTTCTTTTCTGGGTTGTGCAAATTTTGCCTTTTGACTGCACAAAATAACATTATTCCAGTACATGGAATACGCTGGATTTGAATGATAGATATGGACTTCTTTTTAATCGACTGCTACCGGTAGTCCTTGACTTACAACGGCTCATTTAGTGACCCTTCAAAGTTACAGCAGCACGAAAAAAAGTGACTTATGACCGTTTTTCACAGTTACGACTCTTTTAGCCTCCCCATGGTCACGTGATCAAAATTCAGATGTTTGGCAACTGACTCATATTTATGACGGTTGCAGTGTCCTGGGGGTGTCATATAATCCCCTTTAGTGACCTTCTGACAAGCAAAATCAATGGAGAAGCCAGATTCACCTAACAACCTTGTTACTAACTTAACAACTGCAAGCGATTCACTTAATAGATACAACAAGAAAGGTCATAAAATGGGGCAAAACTCATTTAACGAATGTTTCGCTTAGCAACAGAAATGTTGGGCTCAATTGTGGTCATAAGTTGAGGATTACCTGTATAGATATGGACTTCTTTTTAATCAACTGTTATTCCATGGATGCAATGGAAAGATTGATAAATATCATTTCAAATACTCAATATATTATTTATTAGGCTTTTATCCCACCTTTATTACTTTATAAATAACTCAAGTCTGACCTTGCATTCCTTCCTTCTCCTATTTTTCCTACAACAACCCTGTGAAGTAGGTTGTTGTATTTTTCCTACAACAACCCTGTGAAGTAGGTTGTTGTATTTTTCCTACAACAACCCTGTGAAGTAGGCTCCCCGAGAGGGAGCAATTAGCCCAAAGTTACCCAACCAGCATATAATGATGAAAACTAGGCTGAATATTTTTGTGTTGGCCATACAACTATTGTAAGTTTTCTTCTCCTTTCTCTTTTCACAATAAACTATATTAAAATGTTATCGTCCTTCACTTGGACTTTGTGAAGTGGTGAGATTCAAACTTTTTGGACTGATGCTTTTTTTGGTGGTTGTTTTCTTTCCCCAGCAATTTCAAGCAGACTTTCGGACAAGAAATGTTTTTCATCAGGCCGGTTATAGCCCCATAGAGACATTGCTTAAGTAACTGTTTTCTCTTCCTCTTTCTGGACCTTCACTAGATTGCAGGAAGAAAAAGAAAAAACAAGCTTTATTTATTTTATGCGATTGCTCCAGGGGTGAAATCCAGCAGGTTCTGACAGGTTCTGGAGAACTGGTAGCGGAAACTTTGAGTAGTTTGGGGAACAGGCAAATGCCACCTCTGGCTGGCCCCAGGAGTGGGCTGGGAATGGAGATTTTGCAATATCCTTCCCCCAGGAGTGGGGAGGGAATGGAGATTTTGCAGTATCCTTCCCCTGGAGTGGGGAGGGAATGGGGATTTTGCAGTATCCTTCCCCCAGGAGCGGGGAGGGAATGGGGATTTTGCAGTATCCTTCCCCTGGACTGGGGTGAGAATGGAGAATTTCCAATATCCTTCCCCCAGGAGTGGGGAGGGAATGGGGATTTTGTAGTATCCTTCCCCTGGAGTGGGGTGGGAATGGCGATTTTGCAGTATCCGTCCCCCAGGAGTGGGGAGGGAATGGGGATTTTGCAGTATCCTTCCCCTGAAGTGGGGAGGGAATGGGGATTTTGCAGTATCCTTCCCCCAGGAGCGGGGAGGGAATGGGGATTTTGCAGTATCCTTCCCCTGGACTGGGGTGAGAATGGAGAATTTCCAATATCCTTCCCCCAGGAGTGGGGAGGGAATGGGGATTTTGTAGTATCCTTCCCCTGGAGTGGGGTGGGAATGGGGATTTTGCAGTATCCTTCCCCTGCACTGGGGTGGGAATGGAGATTTTGCAATATCCTTCCCCCAGGAGTGGGGAGGGAATGGGGATTTTGCAGTATCCTTCCCCTGGAGTGGGGTGGGAATGGCGATTTTGCAGTATCCTTCCCCTGCCACGCCCACCAAGCCACGCCCACAGAACTGGTAGTAAAAAAAAATGGATTTCACCACTGGATTGGTCTATTGGCCGATATAAGAGAAACTCTCGTACTGTCTTGCCTTTTACAAGTGTAGGTCATCAGTGCTGTATGTTGAACAGAAAAGCAATTCCCATTTAAGACACAGGTCAGGCCTCCACCTTCAAAAGAAGAGATGTGGATACGTAACAAATCTGTAAATACGTACTGTCCTTCACTGCCTAATCTGCCCTTTGTGGCTGTTGCGTATGAGTGAAACCGATTTAGTTGTGCTGGTCCTTCTTTGAGTTGCGCCCTTGGGCGAGTTTTAAAATTTGCCCATGTTGGGGTATGGCAGTGCGATGCTTGCAGGCTTTTAACCTTTTATTTAGCAGTCCCGCGTGTAGGTTAACCTGACTTGTTCATCCTCCAAAAAAGAGACCTGGAAAAAAGGGAGAAAAAAAAGTGAACAACTTCAAGAACACGACAGCGGAAAAACGTTTTCTGTCGTGGATTTTATGTTGAAAATATTTTTGGTTATGTTGAATCTTGTAAATGCAACCTCAGCATCCTTCCTGTTGCAAAGAGGAACATTTTTCTCTTGTGTATAATCCCTTTAATTTCATGCATCTGTAGTTTCTGCATCTACAGTATGTATTCCACTGTCTGTTTTCTTCTACATCTAACGATCGATGCATCTGTGGAACAAAAGCTATTCCTTTTTACCAGACTCACATTCCCTTTTAACTAGTCCTTCCAGAATAACAGAGTTGGAAGGGACCTTGGAGGTCTTCTAGTCCAACCACCTGCTCAGGCAGGAAGCTCTATACCATGTTTCCCCCGAAAATAAGACCGTCTTATATTTTTTTGAACCCCGAAATAAGTGCTTGGCCTTATTTTCGGGGATGTCTTATTACTTTGGGGCGCGTGGAGCAAGATGGGGTTCCTCTTGCCATCTTACCTGATTTCCAGCTCTGTCTTCCTAACCCGAGGAAATGGTGGGGACCAGCAGCACATGCATTTAAATATTTTCAGGGAATGTCTTATTTTAGGGGAAACAGGGTACTATTTCAGACAAATGGCTGTCCAGTCTGTTCTTAAAAACATCCCATTGCTGCTTCTTTCTCTCCAACCAGCCAGATGTTGTGGCCCGTCAGCGGCCTGTGTGGATTGTAGCTGATTCTGACAGTGAGGAGGCTGGTGTGGTGCTGTGCCAGCAGCCTGTGCAGCTGGCACTCGAGTCAGACAATGAGGAGGCTGGAGAAGATGTGGTGCCAGAGGCGGGGATTCAGCCAGGGCCTTCAGAACCTCCACAAGCTCCCATAAGTGAAGAGGAAGAAGAGGAGGAGCCTCTTCTCGATGCATGGGCACGCAGAGCGGCCAAAAGGCAGGAGTGGCTCCTCAGGAGGGAGGTCTCCTCGAGAGTAAGGCTTGGGGATAATTGGCCACTCCCTTAGCCTATTTAAGGAGGAACGCCGACTGAAGCAAATTGTAGGGAACAACTTTAGTTCACTCTCCTTCGCGTCTGGAGTCTCTGCAAATTGCTTCTGGGCTTTCTGCCAACTTTAGTAAGATTGTGATTACTTTATCTTTGTTTTCTTGTAGGCTGTTAAGGAAGTTTATTAACAGCCTTTGTTTGGAAAAAAACTGAGTTATTTTAGTAAATTTAAGTTTTGTACAAACTTTGTGTGTGCTGTGTTCTTTGGGGTCCGTAGCTGGGGCAGAACAGCCAGATATACACAATCCTTGATTTATAGCCACAACTGAGCTCAAAATGTTTGTTGTCAAGTGAAACTTTTATTGAGTTCTGCCCCATTGTACAACCTTTCTTGCCACAGTTTGTTAAGTGAATCACTTCCATTATTAATAGCACACAGTTGTAAAGTGAATCTGGCTTCCCCATTGACTTTTGCTTGACAGAAGGTCACAAAAGGAGTTCTCATGACCCTGGGACATTGTAAATCATCATACATGCATGCCAGTTGCCACACATCTGACTTTTGATCATGTGACCATGGGGAAGTTGTAACAATCATAAGTGTGAAAAAAAACAATCATAAGTCACTTTTCCTGTTGCTGTTGTAATTTTTAACGGTCATTAAATAAGCTGTTGTAAGCTGAGAACTACCTGGACTGCTTTTAAAAAAATCGGTGCTTTTCAAATCTTTAAAGAGAAAAGTGTTAACAAAAGAAAGGACCATTCTCCATATTTCCTCCATACTCCATTTTTAAGACTGAACACTTAAATGTATGTTATTTCTCTAAATAAGTATGAGTAAAACTAGTTGTTGGGCAATAAAGGAATAAATGAGATGAGCTACAGGGGGGGAAAAGCATTCATTATTGTTTATCAAACAGCTTTCTATTCGGTTCTAAATGTCAGCTTTTAGCTTTATCTCTTTTTTTCCAGGTTTTTCTCATGTTGTCTTCTTAATTGTTTGCTACTCATTTCTCTTTGCTCTGTTTTTTCCCCGTGGCCTTTGTAGATAAGCTCTCGTGTTGAAATTAAAATATGAAGCCATATTGTTCACATTTCAAGATTGTTAATCTACTGCCGCACAAAAGCGGTGTTATTCTTTAACAACAACAAAAAAAGTTGCTCATTAACTAACATAAGTTGTTAGAGCTGAGCTAAAACTCAGCAAAGGGATATTTCAGAATTTGGGTGATAATACCGAGATGGGAAATTAGCAAAAAAATAAATAAATAATGGTGAATGAATGGATGAGAAGAAGCAACATTTAATCCAGGGGTGAAATATAAATTTTTTTGCTACCGGTTCTGTGGGCGTGGCTTAATTAGTGGGCAGGGCTTGTGGTAAGGTGACTGGGAGGGCGTGGCTTATTGATCAGGTGGGCGTGGCAAAGTCAATGTCACTTCTTTGCCCTTTTTTAACCTACAAAACACAACACAACACAACTGTCTCACCCACTATATAAAAGCAGCTGTGCTAGACCCAAAATGGCCCCTGCAACAAGCAGGAACCTCACACAGCCACAAAAAGCCCAAAAAACCAACTTTCACACTTTACACACACACAATTCCACATACAGCTTTGTGAGATTTTGTGTGTTTGTGTAGTTAGAGTGAAACACTACAGAAACACCCAAATCTCAGAAAGCTTCACAAATATTATTTTATTTTAATTTATTTTTATTTTTATATAAAAGCAGCTAGATTTAAAACTTTCTAAACTTTAAATGGCTAGGTCTAAAAAAAGAACAACTAAAAAAACCCCAATTAACTATTTTTTTAAAGCTCCCAAAGGGGAAAAAAACTTACCCAATAGAACAGGGGTCTCCAACCTTGGCAAATTTAAGACTTGTAGACTTCAACTCCCAGAATTCCTCAGCCAGCTTTGCTTTACTGGCTGAGGAATTCTGGGAGTTGAAGTCCACAACTCCCTGCCTGCTTGATTGCAGGCAGGGAGATTCAGTTGCTTGCTGATGCAATGGATTGCAGGGATTACAGCAAGGCGTTGTGACCAGCAGCTAAAGTAAGCAAGCTGAGGGGGGGAGGGGGAGGGATTTTTGCTACCGATTAGCAGGCAACCCAGCTGGGATCGTCAGAGCTTGGATCGTCAAGAGCCATTTAAAAGAAAAAAAAGGCTCTGATGATCGCGCGGCTCAGTTGGGCATGCGGGGGCAGGGATTTTTGCTACCAGTTCTCCGAACTGCCCGCCGCCATCGCTACCTACTCACCCGAGTCAGTCCAAACCGGGAGCATTTCACCCCTGATTTAATCGTTCCTTGGCTTGTCATTTCTTACTACCAGATGTCCTCAAGATTGTCTCTTCCTTCTATCTAGGTTAGATTTGCTTCTAGGTTCAGAGTAGTGCTACTTGTAGGGGAGTGTTAGGGATCAGTCTACATATTCAGATTCAGAAGCTGAAGAGTTGACCACTTTGAGCCTCAGTTTACATATGGAGATGTTGGCTGAGCTGGTGGAGGAGTGAAGCTGGGACTTAGTCTGGAATCATTACATAGGCAAAAGAGGACAAGGTCTGAACCTCCCCTTGAATGCTGGTGAACCTTATCTAGTCTTGCCCAGGTACAAACTGCCAGGCATTGAGCAATAAAGTACCGTATTTTTCAGACTATAAAATGCACCAGATTAGAAGACATACATTAGTTTTTGGGGAGGAAAATAAGAAAAAAGCTGATTGGCGGATGGATAAGCCACCTGGAATATCCCCAATCAGCTGTTCCCAGAGGTGAATTTTAGCAACAGGTTCGTTGGTTGTGAGCTCTGCACTTTGCTTTTTCAGCCTCTGAAACCTCCATTTCAGAGGCTTTTTTTCTAAAGCTCCATTTCAGAGGCTTTTTTTTCTGAAGCTCCGTTTCGGAGGCTTTTTTCCTGAAGCTCCGTTTCAGAGGCTTTTTTTCTGAAGCTCCATTTCGGAGGCTTTTTTTTCTGAAACTTTGTTTCAGAGGCTTTTTTCAGCCTCTGAAACCTCCATTTGAGAGGCTGAGTATATTCAGAGTATAAGACGCACCCAGATTTTCACCCTCTTTTTTGGGTGAAAAAGGTGCCTCTTATACTCTGAAAAATACGGTAGGTCATTTGAACTCTTCACATATGGGACTGGTTTTTCGTACCTGAAAGGAATTAGCTAAAGAGAGTGTTCTTCAGGAGACTCGCTTGTCTTCTTGAAAGAAAAAAAAAATGTCACTCAACGTATTGGTCAAGCTGATGTCCAGTTACAAAAGAGATGTAACTTTTGTAACTGGCTTCTGATGACAAAAAAAATGTTCAAATTTCCTCCTTATGGCTCTGACTGGATGCTTCTTGATTGCTGGAAATCTTGGACTGGAAATGGACTGTGCTTGCATTTTGACAATCTTGAGATTTGTGTCTTCAGGCTCTTTTTCTAAAGTAAGCTTTGAGCTTTAGTATGCTTTGTTGTAAGATATACTACTGCAATAAATATCTTGAGTTTATTATCAGAAGCTGGTGTGTAGCTTGGCAGCCTAGAATGCTACAAGTGTAACTTTCAAAAATATTGTTTATGATGAATAGAGAGGCCACAGAAATGGTATAGAGCAGGAATGGCTAACCTTTTCCGAACCGAGCGTCCAAAATGTGCATGCACATTACCAAGACAACAATCAGATACACAAGGCTTGAGCCCAGACCAATAAAATGCCTTGTGAAAATGCCTTATGATCAAAATTCAGATCATGTGACCACGGGGATGCTGCAACGGTCAGAACTGTGAGAACTATTCATAAGTTGCTTTTTTCAGCACTGCTGTAATTTCAAATGGTCACTAAACAAATAGTTGTAAATTGAGGACTACCTGTATACTGCTTATCCTGTACAGTATTTTAGAGGCTTTTAGATGAATTGCATTTCTGTCTTTTGCTGCAGGTGCCACAAAGATTGTTCCTGTGGAAGCAGCTTCTCCCAAAAATGAGCAGCCCGTCAACTCAGAAACCTCTGTGTCAGACTCATCTCAGCGAAGAGGTTATCAGGAATATGCCATTCAGCAAACTCCTTATGAGCAACCAATGAAATCAAGCAGGTAATCTTCATTTACAAATCTAAGTATGGGGTAGAAATCCCCCATCTGGGCAGAAATATTCTCTAACTTAAATTACTGGGAAAGAGCAATTATGGCATTTTTGGAAAGATGCTTGGGAGACCTATGTTGATGTATTATAAATGTATTATACGCATCTTTTTAAAATTCCAGGAATTTTAATTCATGCTAGGGATGTTTCCTCATTCGGAGAAAGCTATCTTTCTTAATAGAAGCTACATAGCAATTAGCACATGAGAAGGCTGATATTTGGAAAATTGCATTGCTGGTTTTTCCCTATTTAGCTAATGATGTACCATATTTTTCAGAGTATAAGATGCATTTTTCCCTTCCCTAAAAGAGGGTGAAAATTTGGGTGTGTTTTATACACTGAACGTAGCCATAAACATGAGGCACGGAGGAAGAGATGTTCTATGGCAATCCCTACAGCCTGGAACAGCTGATTGGGGGTATTCCGGTAGGCCGATCCACCCGCCAATCAGGTGCTCATGCTGAATCAGGCTGCAATAATGTGCTGAAGCTGACCTGGCTGTTCGCTATTTGCTGCAAGGACAGTCAGAGTTTGCATCAGCAAGCAAAACCCAAGCAGAGGAGAGGAGTTTCAGTTTTAGTTTCAGAAATCAGCACAGGATGCAGCTTTAGAACAATTGACCTAAGCTACTCCCAGGCTCCTTACTGTCTCCTTCCTTGTTGCTCACACAGCAAATACTGTTTCAGTTTCCAAACAGTCTCACACACTGATAGGACGCTAGCCAGATGAATACCGATGGATGCTGGTAGGCAGAGGCAGATTTTTTTTTCTTATTTTCTTCCCCCAAAACTATGGTGCGTCTTATACTCTGGAGCATCTTATCCTCTGAAAAATACGGTATACAAAATGGTGTGCTATAAAACACTGTGTGGGGCAGTATCTAAGCCTGAAATTCTATTGGTATTTCAATGTTGATTGCTAGTGAGGAGCTCTTTAGAAGTAGTCCTCAAGATTAACCTGGTCTATCTGAATGGCTCTTATTCTCATGTCTGCTTTCGTGATTTTATGACTTGATTCTTTTTCTCCTTAGGTTGGGAGCCACTCAGCTAAAAATTTTCACCTGCGAGTATTGCAACAAGGTGTTCAAATTCAAGCACTCCCTCCAGGCCCACCTGAGGATCCACACCAACGAGAAGCCCTACAAGTGCTCCTTCTGCAACTACGCCAGCGCCATCAAAGCCAACCTGAACGTCCACCTGCGGAAGCACACGGGAGAGAAGTTCTCCTGCGATTACTGCCCCTTCACCTGCCTGAGCAAAGGCCACCTTAAAGTCCACGTGGAGAGAGTCCACAAGAAGATCAAGCAGCACTGCCGCTTCTGCAAGAAAAAATACTCGGATGTCAAAAACCTGATCAAGCATATCAAGGAAGCCCATGACTTGCAGGACAAAAAGGTGAAGAATGTCTTTGACCAGCTCCGCTTGATGACTCGGGAAGGCAAGAGACAGCTTTTGTACGACTGTCAAATCTGCGAACGCAAGTTCAAAAACGAACTGGATCGTGACAGGCATATGCTGGTCCACGGGGATCAGAGGCCCTTTGCTTGCGAGCTCTGTGGCCATGGAGCCACCAAGTACCAAGCTCTGGAGCTCCACGTCCGCAAGCACCCTTTTGTGTACATTTGCAGCGAGTGCTCAAAGAAATTTGTCAGCTCCGTCAGGCTCCGCTCGCATATCAAAGACGCACATGGGGAATTGCCCGAGACATCCGTTTTTAATAATTCCATCAATCAGAGCTTTTGTCTGCTGGAACCTGGAGGAGACATCCAGCAGGAAGCCCTCGGAGAGGAATTGTCCCAGACTGCTGCTGAACTGTCACTTTTAAACTCCAAAGCACTCTGTGTCGTAAAGTCTGTTTGCCTGGGAGACGGAAATGCCACTGAGGGAAGCCATGAAAATAATAACCCTGCGGAGAGTTTGGGAACATCTCCCGCTCTCCTTTTGGATTTTGAAAGCCCACCAGCAGCAAACGCACCGGATCCAATTTGTGAGCCACTAACTGAATTGCTGTCCCCACATGTTAGCTTGGTCAATGCTTCAGATAGCTTTTTACAGAAGAACACTTCGCCAGATTCAGACGGAGAAAAGGCCTGTTTGGCCAAAGAGCAGCTGCCACTTGACTCTTCGGTGAACGTCCCCTGTGAAGTTGAACAGCTTTTGGGAGATGAAAACTCCAGTTTAAACCAGAAAGAACCAGAGAGTGTTCCTGATACTGATCAAGAGAGTCAGACTGTTTGTCTTAATCATCAGGAAGTCGACAACTCAACTCTTGAAAAGACGGAGTCCCCGAGTTCCCTTCCCCTTCTAGAACCCAGTGTAGAGTCTCATCAGAATTCAGAGTCTTTTCCTCAACCTTCAGAGGATCAAACTGGAGCTGCAGCCTTTATGCAGATTTTGGACAACCTGCAAAAACAACAAATGAATACAGCCTTGTGTGAGAAGATCAGAAAGGTCTACGGAGACTTGGAATGCGAATATTGTGGTGAGCAGGATGTTGATGGCTTGTTTTCATGTAGGCCCACAAATAGCAGAAGTTTGTTTCCAGAGTAAACACCAGAACAATAGAATTGAGGATCGGGTTTCTTAAGGCCACCCAAGGAAGGAGTGTTGCTATCCTTCTGAAATTAATTATTGTGTAGCTCTCTTGAAGAAGTGGAGTTCAGGATTTGACTCCTCCTTTAATGAGATCATCTGCCCTGTGAGAGGAACCTGGAGAGGGATCTGGGATTTAAAAACTTGAGGCTGTTCCTAGTCCTATCTTAAGTAAAAGGTGACGATGTGGAGTCTGCAACAAAGATCCAAAAGCAGAAGCAGGACCAGGGGTGGGATTCTACCGGTTTAGACCAGTTCGGGCGAACCGTTAGCTTTGACATTCAGCTGAGAGTGAACCAGTTTGGTCCGATGATCAGGTCGTTCCACCTGCCCGCCCCTGTGCTTTACTTAACTTTACCTTCTCAGCTGATTGGTGCGGCAGAGCAGATTGCCACGCCTCAGCTGTGTTACTCCCACAGTAACACAGAAGTTTAGTATTTGTAAAACTGCTCATGCACGCAAAGCACGCGATCACCGAACCAGTTGTTAAACTGGCAGCATCTCACCACTGAGCATGACACATCAGATAGGTAAAGAAGCAGCAGACCTGATTAGACAAAAAGCCTTGGTACCCTCTGAGCTTGGAATAGAGGAATAGAAGCAGTACTAGCAGCTCAAACACTTCTGTTGGGCTCAGTGCTGTCTGAGGAATTCTGGGAGTTGAAGTCCACAAGTCTTAAAGATGCCAAGTTTGGAGACCCATTTTAAGCCATGCAATAAGATCTTTTAGAGCATTTGTTTATAAACCCCATTAATCTCTTTGCCACTTCTTAGTTTTTCATGTTTTGGGAGTTTGGAGACCCCTGGCATAAAAGAATACAAAGTGGGTAAGAAGAGAGTTAAATGTACTGGGAAGAGTAAGCATCTCTCTTCTGTTGCGCTCAGTGGCGGATTTGGTGAGACAGAATGGAAGAGAATGGTAGAGTCAGCAGATAATGAATGCCTCATTGAGAAAGGATAAGGGTGATCCTATTTTTATCAACAGCCACATGAAAAAATGCTGTTGAGTTTTGTTCAGACCAGTCCCTTAGATTTTGAAGCCATGATGTTCTTCTTCTGCCTGGATTTCATTTGCCTTCAATCTTTCCTTGGAGGATTAAGTGAAGTATACCATATTTTTTCTGGGTGTCCAAAATATTCTAACTTTCGCTTTTTTTATGGTTTTGATGATTTCCTTTGGCTTTCCCAGGCGGCTTATCACCTCCTCATTTCTGATTTTGTCCACCCAACTTATACGTAACATCTGCCTGTAAATCCAATTTCAAATGCTTCTAGTCTCTTCAAGTGGCTTTCTGTCCGAGACAACTCTCCACTCCGTAGAGCAGGATAGAAAAGATGTAGCATCTGACAAGCCTGATTTTCAATCTTAGGCTTATGTCGCGACTGCAGAAGACCGTTTCAAGAGACTGCAAAGACCACCATTCAACCAACCAAGGAATTAAAAGTTGGGCTCTTGATTCCTAAACTCTTGAGCATTATCCTATTCCAGTGCACTAGCAGTGACGGCTTATCTATGACTGGCATTAACTGTCAGCTAGAGAACCCAAGCTGTTCTTTGTTTTGATTGAAGAAGACAACATTTTACCCTTGGGAATTTATGCTTCTCCTTTGTGGTAAATAAGCTATCTAAGAAATGGAAGCTACAGAGGTCCAGCCTTAATATTAAACCTATGTTAACCCCAAAATCTTGCTGGCCGTGTTATTAGCATTGCTTGCCTGTTTTGAACTTCCAACTTGCTACTGAAGACCTGCACTTTCACATCATCTCAGTTTCTTCAATAATAAACCCTGTTTTGTGGGATCCTTGGTGCTTTCTGAGTTGGTTGGTTGATTATTTACTTGATGTCTGCAAGAAAAAGAACCAAGCTAAGAGAGCACCAAGGACCCCACAATTCAACCATGAGCTATAAATATTCCCTTCTGTTGAAACCATGTTTTGTTCCCATTCTTTAACATCTCACCATGAGTCCTGCATATTACTTTATCAATTCCCCTCTTAATTTAAATCCGAGCCAACTAAACTCCATGCTTCCTGCAGCTGTTATAGCAAAAATGCTTTCTCCTAAAGTATGCCTCCCTAGGTAGCCATCTCCTGATCTCCTGATACACTAATAAGGCTCCCTAATGCAGGTGCTTTCTGAAAATGGCATTTGATAACAACCCTGTGCATTAAGAACAGTTCAATTAGCAGAATACCTTTTAGAAATGTTTCTCTTTAGGGACACAATTGGCAGAGGAATGCCAGTTAACTATGTCCAGATGAGGTTCCTGTCTCTCTGGAAATAATTAAATCCATTTCATCAAGTCTTTTAAATTCATTTACTGGAGAAAAAGTATATTTAAAAGGAGGTGTTTTTTGTTTTGTTTTTTGGCTTTGCTTCCAATAGAGCACCCTTAATGGTTGTGTTCTCACAACATGTTAACTTAGTACAGCTGCTATCCAAACCAAATCGGCTTATCAATACTTCTGGTAGAACATCTCCCTATTTTGGGGGGGATCCCAAAGTCCCTTTTCTCTGAAAAACCCTGTTATCCCATAAGAAGGACTAGGAGTGACATGATAGCCATCTTCCAATATGTGAGGGGCTGCCACAAAGAAGAAGGGATCAAGCTATTCTCCAAAGTACCTGAAGGCAGGACAAGAAGCAATGGGTGGAAACTAATCAAGGAGAGAAGCAACCTGGAACTAAGGAGAAATTTCCTGACAGTGAGAACAATTAATCAGTGGAGCAACTTGCCTCCAGAAGTTCCGAATGCTCCAACACTGGAAGTTATGGAGAAGAGGTTGGATAACCATTTGTCTGAAGTGATGTAGGGTTTCCTGCCTAAGCAAGGGGTTGGACTAGAAGACCTCCAAGGTCCCTTCCAACTCTTGTTATTCTGTTATTAAGGGAGTCCTGGCAAGTCTTCACATCATCACTGCCCCCTTTCTCATCGTCCAAAATTGCAGCACTATCATGATTTGGCCACTATAATCAGTCAGTATTTGGGAGGTATGTTCTATGCTATCAGACTTCAGTCATGACCTGTTTTTTTCAAGCCACTCCAAAAAATTTTTTGGGGAAGTGCGGGGTGACTAGATATGCCAAAATGGGTTCAATTCGATCGGATTAGGTATTTTCATGACAGGATTAGACTGCATTCGTTTAACCAATTTAGATTTGTTCAGGGCAGTGGTGAAATGTAAAATTTGTTACTACCGGTTCTGTGGGCATGGCTTGGTGGGGGACGGTAATATAAATTGAGTGGCTGAAGAGGTTGTTAAAAAAATGCTTTTAAAGCCTCTGATGATCCCAGCTGACTTGCCTGATCAGCAGAGGCTTTTTTTCCTTTTAAAAACATTTTTTCTATAACCTCTTTGGCTGAAGAGGTTGTTGAAAAAATGCTTTTAAAAGCCTCTGATAATCCCAGCTGAGCCACGTGATCATCAGAGGCTTTTTAAAAAAACTTTTAAAAGTATTATTTCAGCCGAAGAGGTTGTAGAAAAAATGCTTTTAAAAATTAAAAAAAAGCCTCTGATGATTGTGAGGCTCAGCTGGGCAATGTGGGGGGGGGAGGGATTTTTGCTACCGGTTCTCCGAACCACCCGCCTCCATCGCTGCCGGATCACGTGATCTGGTCCGAACCGGGAGCATTTCACCTCTGGTTCAGGGCTAATTCACTCTGTGTGCATTAATAGACTGGAGCCTGATAATGTTTTTTTGGTGTTCCTGCAACACATCAGCCTTACGATTGAACAAGGTTACCGAATTGTGGAAACTTATCTACTTATAAGTAGATAAGTCATCTACTTATTAATGTTTCTCTGTCTTGTTTTCAGGCAAGTTGTTTTGGTACCAGGTGCATTATGACATGCACGTCCGCACGCACACACGAGAGCATCTTCATTACTGCTCTCAGTGCAGCTACTCCTCCATCACCAAAAACTGTCTTAAGCGCCATGTGATCCAGAAGCATAGCAACATTTTGCTGAAATGTCCCACCGAAGACTGCGATTATTCTACCCCGGATAAGTACAAACTCCAAGCCCATCTCAAAGTGCATTCGGAGTTGGTAAGCCTGGAATCTTGGTAGTTAGTACCTTCGTTTAAACTTTCAATTTATTTAGACATTTTATCAGATTTTAAAAACTGCAGGTAGTCCTTGATTTTCGACCGTTCGTTTAGTGACCGTTCCAAGTTACAACGGCATTGAAAAAAAAGAGACTGATGGCCATTTTTCACAGTTACAACCTTGATGGTCACGTGATCAAAATTGACGCTTGGCAACTGACTCATATTTATGATGGGGTCACGTCAGTGGTGGGTTGCTCCCGGTTCGCACCGGTTCGCAAGAACCGGTAATAAAAATTTGTAGTAGTTTGGAGAACCGGTAATAACATTGGCTGGCCATGCCCCCGAACCGGTCCCCGGCCTGGTCGCTGCTCGCTTACCCCACCTCATCAGAGGCTTTTTTTTTTTTTTTTTACTTTTAAAAGCATTTTTTCTACAACCTCTTCGGCTGAAAAAATGCTTTTAAAAGTAAAAAAAAAAAAGCCTCTGATGATTGCGCGGCTCAGCTGGGATCGTCAGAGGCTTTTCAAAGCATTTTTTTCTGCAACCTCTTCAGCCGAAGAAGTGGTAAAAAAAAATGCTTTGAAAAGTCTCTGACGATCCCAGCTGAGTTGCCTGATCGGCAGAGGCTTTTCAAAGCATTGTTTTCTACAACCTCTTCGGCCGAAAAAATGCTTTTAAAAGTAAAAAAAAAAAAAAACCTCAGATGATCCCGCGGCTCAGCTGAGATTGGCAGAGGCTTTTCAAAGCATTGTTTTCTGCAATCTCTTAAAGTTGTAGAAAAAATGCTTTTAAAAGTAAAAAAAAAAAAAAAAGTTGGCTACACCCACCCAGTCACATTACCCCCCCCACCAAGCCACGCCCACAAAATAAGCCACGCCCACAGAACCGCTAGTAAAAAAAAATTAGAACCCACCCCTGGGTCACGTGATTACTTTCTGCAACCTTCTGACAAGCAAGGTTGTTGAGAAAGCCAGATTCAGTTAACAAACCATGTTATTACTTAAGAACTGCAGCGGTTCACTTAACAACTGTGGCAAGAAAGATTTTAAAATGAGGCAAGACTCACTAAACAACTTAGCAACATAAATTTTGGGCTCAATTGTCATAAGTTAAGGACTGCCTGTACCCATCTCCTCCCCAAGGGGATTCTGGCTGGTGTACAAATAAAATAATAAAAGCATAAAAGGAGTATATAAAATTTGAAAGGTGCAGGCAATGTTAAAAATCAATTAAAAAGGGGGGATTTAAAACAAAATTTGTCACATTTTCTGCAGGGTGAGGCTCAAATGGAAATCCTACCATTATATTGTTTGCCTTTGCTCTATAAATAGCTGTTATCGGCCTTCTAAACTTCTCCAGCTAAGTACGGTAGTACTAGCGTATTTGTTTTTCAGTTCAGGTGTGGGAAAGTCTGAATTTTGGGACTATGATTATGGATTGGTTGAATAAAAAAAGGGGGGGACTGTGCCACTGGAGCACAACAACCTCTGAATGAGTTCCCTAACTAAATACTAGGCATTTTATATCCGGATGAATTGGTGGCATTTGGATTATTTTGCATAATTTAATTTTGGGCTTCTTTTGCATTAGTAATCGAGAGAACCCAGAACCTAGGAAAAACTTCTAGGCCTGACTACTGATGCATCAAAACAAGTACAGCTTATGGGGAAAAGCTCCTTACTGTTAATAATTTCATGCCTTAATGATTTTTACACTAGGTGGCATGCTGAGCCACCTAGTTATTGGAAATAACAGTTATACACATTAAATCGGACAAAAATATAGAAAGGTAATGAAAATTTCCTTCCTTCCTTCCTTCCTTCCTTCCTTCCTTCCTTCCTTCCTTCCTTCCTTCCTTCTTTCCTTCCTTCCTTCCTTCCTTCCTTCCTTCCTTCCTTCCTTCCTCAATTGAGTTGAGGCGAATTTATTCAGCAATACATATAATCTTCCCCTCCTTACCTTTCTAAGGTTTAGGTTTAGGTTTAGGTTTATTTGATTTGTATACCGCCCTACTCCCGAAGGACTCAGGGCGGTGAACAGCCAACAATGAAATACATAAATACAAAAAATTTAAAAACCAGATAAAATCAAATTAAATCATTTTGGCCCAGACAGATTAAAACACCCCAATAATTTAAAAACAGATTAAAATTTACATATTTAAAAAGGGAAGAAATTAGGCCAAGCCCGCCTGATGGAATAAAAAGGTCTTCACAGCACGGTGGAAGGAGCGCAGATCCGGGATCCTCCGTATCTCCGGGGGGAGCTCATTCCAGATGGTAGGTGCCCCCACAGAGAAGGCTCTCCCCCTAGGGGCCGCCAGTCGACACTGTTTGGCTGACGGCACCCGGAGGAGTCCCTCTCTATGAGAGCGTACTGGCCGTGGGAGGCTATTGGTGGTAGTAGGCGGTCCCGTAAATAACCAGGTCCTAAGCCATAGAGCGCTTTAAGGTGATAACCAAAACCTTGAAGCGCACCCGGAAGACCACCGGGAGCCAGTGCAGAAAGAATGACTGTATATAAAATTGCCTCCATGGACTGCTAATTTTCTGGCCTTATCTGGGAGCAAGAGTGCCTCCAGCCATGTCCCAGCATCCTTGACTAAATCTCTTCATCCCCTTAGTACACCAGCCATATGCCCTTCATATGATCAGAGTCCTCCCCTTCCCTTCGGCCTTAATTATCTTTTCATCTTCTCTCCTTGATGCATTGGCCAAAGTCTCAGCAAGCCCATAGACAACAAAAGGCCTGAAAAATGATGTTTTCTACTTGACTTTGCGGCTTCCTTGCACATGAATCTTATACAGGATTTATGCAGAGAGGAAGGTGACTGGGACCAATTTGCTTGTGCTCTTTGTTTGCAGGGCGAGATATAATCAGTGAAGGAGAAGTGAGAGCCATGGGAAAACGCAATAAGAAATCCTTTTGTTGCATAGAACATGCAATCATAGGACTGGAAGGGACCTCAGAGATCTCAGAGTCACCCCCTGTTCAGGGCAGGACACCTTATATCAGTGATGGCTAACCTTTTTGCCGTTGCGTGCCAAAAGCGGGGGGAGCGCGGCGAGGTCGCCCATATTTGTGCCCATACCCATAATTTAGTGCACCCACCCTTGCGCATGTGCCCCCCCCTTTTAGCACATGATGGCATAGTGGGCCCGGTAGGCCCATTTTTTACCCACCCTAGGCTCCAGAGGCTTTCTAGGAGCCTGGGGAGGGCGAAAACAGCCTTCCCCATCTCCCCGGAGGCCCTCTGGAGGCCAGAAACAGCCCATTTCCCAACTTCTGGTAGGACCGGAAGGCCCAGAAATCATCTGGCCGGCGCACACATGTGTGCTGGAGCTGAGCTACGGCAATGCTCGCGTGCCCACTGATATGGCTCCATGTGCCACCTGTGGCACCCGTGCCATAAGTTCGCCATCACGGTCTTATATCATCCCGATCAAATGGCTATCAAATCTCTTCTTAAAACCCTCCAGTGTTGTAGCACCCACTACTTCTGGAGACGAGTCGTTCCATTGACTAATCATTCTCACTGTCAAAAAAAATCTCCTTACTCAGGGGTGGGCTGCTCAGGGGGTTCGCAGGGGTTCGGGAGAACCCCTAGCTAAGATTCTGTGCAGTTCGGAAAGCCCTCAAATCCCACTCCTGGCTGGCCCCACCCCTCCCAGGAGTCCCCACGCAGCCCGTTTTGGATGCAGGTAAGTGCAGGGTGAGCGCGGAGGCTCGGGGAGGTCAAAAAAACGGGCCTACCGGAAGTTTGGGAAGGCTGGAAACAGGCCTGTTTCCGGCCTCCAGAGGTCCTCTGGAGCCTGGAGAGGCTGTTTTTCCCCTCCAGGAGGCTCAAGAAAAGCCTCTGGAGCTCGGGGAGGGCAAAAAGCCCCCACTCCCCGCTATGGTGCAGGAAGCCAACTAGGCCACGCCCACCGAGCAACCAGGCAGAGAACCCCTTGCTAAAATTTTTGAAGGCCACCCCTGTCCTTACTTCTAGTTGGTTCTCTCTTTAACATAGATTAAAAAGGGAGGAAACGCAGAACTGTCCTAACCAAGGCAGGCAACTGGGAATTTGCCGGAAATATTCTGTCCCCTTCCACCTGTCACTTATTACAAAGAAAAGCCAATTTGGGAGTCTCTGAATCTACTTTACTGTACCGTGCTTTAGTTTTGTCATATTTGGAAATGGCCCACTTCTGTTTCGAAATCTTGAAAGAAGCCAGGAGGCGCTATGCCACTGTGAGCCTCCTTGCAGGTTAAACTTTTTTTGATGCCTATATCGTAAAAGAACAAAAGGAAATTTTCTCAATGCTGTTTCCCCACCCCCCCCACCCCCTGATGCCTGACTGTGTTTATGTATTTTTTTTTTTCTTAAAAAGAAATGGTCAGCATGATGCATCTGATGTTTTTTGGAGCTCTTCTATACTGACAGAAGATTGGCTGTCAGCCAATATCTCCAACAGGTCGAACCCCTTTGGGGGAAAAAAAAAATGGGAATGTTCAGAAGAGCCAATTTCCTACTCTGACTAAGTACCGTGTCTCTGAAAACCGCAGGTTGGTTTTTCAGAAAGCAGCATGAAGTTCTGAGCAAATGGGGGAAATCCTCCTATAAATGCACCATAGCATTTAAAGGTATTTATTGGGATGATTATAGCCCTGAATTAGAAAAAGAATGCTCAGCTGAATTCATTCTGCACGGAAAATCTGGGCTTGTTTTCCGATCACGGTCTCGGTTTTTATTTGTAGCCGTTGATCTCTTACAAACTGCTGTGCTCTGGGTACGTTTGTGTCTATTACAAAGGTACCTACAGCTTCCGCAGCGCTTAAGAGCCTAGCACTTTGATTGAATAGCAGGGTTTTCAACATAATGCCAGAGAAAAACAAGAGGAAAATCTTAAGTAAAACTTCCAGTTACCTTTTGCCTAAATTGGATGCTACTCACCATCCTCTCTCTCTCTCTCTCTACCTCTGTTATTTTTTTTTTCTTTTTAAATAAAGTACAATACAGATGGTCCTCGACTTAGGACCATCGTGAAGCCTGCCCATTATGGTCGCAAGTCATAACTGTCATAAAGTGGGTCACCCACATAACCAACCTGGTTTTATGAACATGTTGCAGTGGTCATTAAGGGAACCAATTGTTGACTGTGAGGCTGGTTTTGTTAAAAAATGCTGGTTTTCAGTAAAAACACGGTAAAACGCAGTCACATGAGTGCAGGCTGCTGCAAACAGTTGCAAATGCAGGCACCCAAAATATTATGACACGACTGGGGGCGGGGTGTGTGTGTGTGAGTCCATTGGAACTTTGAAACTGGGTCCTAAGTACCCCCGGGGAGGTCTGCTGTAACGGTCGCTAAAAAACCAGCCGTAAATCGAGGACTAACTATAAAGGAACTGTGCTTAGAGAGCTTAAAGAGTCTTGGTAGTACAGTGGTCTAAGGCACCCTGTTATTAAGCTGGTTATTAAGACCAGCTGCCTGCAATTACTGCAGGTTCGAATCTCGCCAGGCTCAAGGTTGACTCAGCCTTCCATCCTTTCTAAGGTAGGTAAATTGAGGATCCAGTTTGTGGGGGCAATAAGCTGACTTTGTATAAAATATACAAAAGGATGAAGGCTATTGCTTAACGCATTGTAAGCCGCCCTGAGTCTCCGGAGAAGGGCGGCATATAAATCAAATTAAAAAACTAATAATACATGGCATTTTAATTTTGACAGAAAATGAATATTTCACACTAAGGCTATGTGGCAATAACTTTGGGTTGCCGCAGGGCTGAGACTCTGGTCTACTTATCCTAGTCCAGTTTGTTAGCGTGTTATAGTGGCTTGGTACTTACTGCTGCTATCATCTAACTTTCTGCACTTTTCTCCAAAAGAAAGAGTCTCTGCATGTCCATTGATAATATCAAAAAACTACTAAAACAAGGGTGTCCAACCTTGGCAAGTTTAAGACTAGTGGACTTCAGCTTCCGGAAAAGAGTTAATCCCCCATGGCTGGCCAGGGAATTCTGGGAATTGAAGTCCACAAGTCTTAAAGTTGCCAAGGTTGGAGACCCCTGCACTAAGAGATCAAACAGGACTAGGAGAATCAGATTGTGCCAATGGTGCTTTTTCAAGAGGCAATTGGACTTCCTGTTTTTTCTTTGAAGACATTTTGCTTATCATCAGCCATCATAGTAGGGCTGATGAAGCTTTTTGGATGAGAAGCAAAACATCTTCAAAGAAAAACAAGAAAGTCCTGTTGCCTCTTGAAAAAACACCTTTGGGACAACCATGACCTGCATGACTGAGAATCTCCATAGATGAGAGTCACATTGCCACCTCAATATGATTGATGCTCTCTGTGTGCTAAATCAGGCCTGAAATCTGACTTAAATGGTCCAGCTCATTCATTTATTCCTAGGCTGTTGCAGTTGTAGCCTGACCACTTTCCAGAATGTATGACAGCCAGGAGAATTTCTGCCATAAAATGTCCAGACAGTTTGGCTTGATAGAACGTGCTCAACTCCAAAGAAAAGGAGTTTTAGAAGAGTTAACTTGATTTTTGACCCTCTGTTGATGCAGTCTTAAATATCATGAGAAGTTAGTATTGCTTTATACCACACTAGTGAGACCACACAGAACATACAATTCTGATCACCATGATGCAAAAAAAAAAAAAGACACTTTTTTTTTGAAACTCTAGAAAGTTTGAAGAGAAGAGCAACTAAGATGATAAAGGATCTGGAAGCTAAAACATATTATTATTATTATTATTATTATTATTATTATTATTATTATTATTATTATTATTATTATTATTATTATTATTTATTCGATTTATATACCGCCCTTCTCCTATTGGACTCAGGGCGGTGCACAGCCAAGGATAAAAAACATACCAATACAAAATTTAAAACCAATTAAAAGAATTATACAGCTTTGGCCCACAATTTAAAACAATCCAGTTAAAACCCAATTTACACTTAAAAAGCTAAAAAGCTAAAAAGAGCTAAAAGGGGGGGGGGGTTTCACGCCAGCCCTGCTTGATGGAAAATAAAAGTTTGTAGGGCACGGCGAAAGGCCCAGAGATCTGGTATCCTACGTATCTCCGGGGGCAAATAGTTCCAGAGGGCAGGAGCTGCCACAGAGAAGGCCCTCCCCCTGGGGGTCTCCAGCCGACATTGCCTGGCTGACGGCACCCTGAGGAGTCCCTCTCTGTGGGAGCGTACTGGTCGGTGGGAGGCTATCGGCGGCAGAAGGCGGTCTCGCAAATACCCAGGTCCGATGCCATGGAGCGCTTTAAAGGTGGTGACCAACACCTTGAAGCACACCCGGAAGACCACTGGAAGCCAATGCAGTTTGCGCAGGAGAGGCATCACATGGGAGCGTCCTCTTGCTCCCATAATCCCCCGCGCGGCCGCATTCTGCACCAGTTGGAGCCTCCGGGTGCTCCCCAAGGGGAGCCCCATGTAGAGAACATTGCAGTAGTCAATATGAAGAACGGTTGCAGGAACTGGACATGTCTAGTCTATTGAAGAGAAGGTTTAGAGGGGATGTGATAACTGCCTTCTAGTACTTGAGGGTCTGTCACAAAGAAGAGTTATTGACTTATTCTCCAAAGCTCCAGAGAGCAGGACAAGAAATAATGAGTGGAAGCTTGTTAAAAAGACATCCAATCTAGAAATGAGAAGGAATTTTCTGACAGCAAGAACAATTAATCAATGGAATAGCTGCCTTCTGGGATTTTGGGGTATTCCATCACTGAAGGTTTTCAAAAAGAGCCTGAACAACTATTTGATCTGGATGTAGGTCTCCTTACATATACATGGACATTTTTTGATAGTGACTATATCTAATTCTTTTACATTTGAGCCAAAATGCCTGAAAATGCTGAAAGTCAAATTCTAATCTCTCCTTGACAGAAGAATTGCAGATCCAGAGATACTTTAAAAACGATCGGTTATCATTGAGATTTGCTCCTCCTGATAAACCTCAGCCCTGAAAATGTTTTCTAATGAGCACATATCCCGACAAGATGTATAAAATTTTAAACTCGTTCATATTGTACTTATTACCACGGCAAAGCGAAGGTCTTACCTATAGCGATGAGAATCTTTTGATTTTCTCTTTGTGGCTGGAATTTTCCTTGGCAGACCACTCTTACTCTGCAAGAAAATCTAATTTTTTTATCTCTGAGTCTCGTGTAGCGTTTGGCTTTTTCGGGAAGCAAATCTTGGCATTTGTTAGAAGTGGAGCAGTCTGTCTCTTCCACACTGTCAAAGTTCCCAGGAGCCTTTATGGAGCTGGCTGCATATGTTCAGAATTGAATTAGGGTCTCCAACTCATCAACTTGGCTCCGAAATTATTAGCTTTTGGGATGATAATGTACTTGAGGTTCTGCGTATTTAGTTTCTGGTTTCTGAAACGTTCAATTCCCATCGAGCAGATATTCAAACATCGATAGAAATAATAGTTTAGAGGCTTGAAATCCGTTCCCATTTAGCTTTTTTGTTTTCCCCCACGTGGGATGAAATGGTCCCAAATATCATTTACGCATAACATTTGCGGAAGAAAGCAATTTCAGTCTAGCAGAGATAGTGTCAGTCTTTTTAAAACCTGCCATTTCTGAAGCCAGTTTTAATTTTGAATCCCATGACCTGTTAAACTCAAGAAGATTGGTCTGCCAGGATATGTCTGTCCTTTGCAAGACCTGCTTCATAATATGTCTCTACAGTATTGGTAAACAAATTGTCGCTCACAAGATGATACTGAACTCCCAAAAATTTCCAGCCATGCTTGACATATAAATAGAAGTCCTTCCTTCCTTCCTTCCTTCCTTCCTTCCTTCCTTCCTTCCTTCCTTCCTTCCTTCCTTCCTTCCTTCCTTCCTTCCTTCCTTCCTTCCTTCCTTCCTTCCCCTGGTGGCATAGTGGTTAGAATGCAGTATTGCAGGCAAACTCTGCCCACTGCTAGGAGTTCAATCCTGACTGGCTCAAGGTTGATTCAGCCTTCCGTCTTTCCGAGGTTGGGTAAAATGAGGACTCAGATTGTTGAGGGCAATATGCTGAGTCTGTAAACCGCTTAGAGAGGGCTGTAAAGCACTGTGAAGTGGTATATAAGTCTAATTGCTATTGCCGTTCCTTCCTCCCTCCCCCCTCTATTGCTCTAAACCAGGGGTGTCTAACCACGGCAACTTCAAGACCTGTGGACCAACCTGTGGAGTTGAAGCCCACAGATCTCCAAGTTGCCAAGATTGCTCTAAACCAGGGGTGTCAAACTTGTTTTCATTGAGGGCCGCATCAGGATTGTGTTTGACCTTGGGTGGGCTTGGCCAGCTCAATGTCACTCATGTCAGGGGCACCTGTGGCGGCCCGAGCACTCTGCCAGAGAAAACAGGATCCTGAGCTCTGTTTTCGGCTGTGACGGCCTCCTGCAATCCTCTGACAGTGAAAACAGAGCTCGGGAGGGCCACACACAGCCCTCCCGAGCTCCGTTTTTGCTGGCAGAGGCACTGAGGGCCGGTCCTTCGCTGTTTCTAGGGCAGCCCCGCAGGCCAGATCTAAGCACCCCGCGGGCTGGATCCGGCCCCTGGGCTTGAGTTTTAACACCCCTGCTCCAGGAGTGGGTTCTAAATTTTTTTACTACCGGTTCTTTGGGCGTGGCTTATTTTGTGGGTGTGGCTTGGAGGTCATGTGACTAGATGGGTGTGGCTAGCTGGTCAGAGTCATTTCTGAAAGGTCCTCGCACTTACGACCCGACTCATTTGTTTGCTTTTAACACTGATCAGCTGTAGGACGGCTCTTTGAAGCCCCGCGGCAAGAGTTTAAACAGGTTTTTTCCCTCTAGTCATCAGCTGGGATTCAGGAGGCAGCAATAGATTGGGGTTGGGACCAAATAAAAGGTAAGAATAACGTGGGGGGGTGGGAGGGGGGGAGAACCGGTTCGGTGATGTCATATCGTCACCGCTACCAGCTCGGCCGAACCGGGAGGAACCGACCACTGCCCTGCTCTAAACCAAAGCTCTGAATTATTTTGAAATCACCCGTGTGCTTACAAGTCTTTTTTTTTTTTTTTAATTCTTTCCATGTGGCTCATTGTGATAATGATAACTGTTCTGCCTTTTCATCCGCCAACTAAAATCCACCTTTGAGCCTCATCTTGTTGGGAGCCCGATATTATTCACTGTGTAATGAGTTTAGCAATCAGTTCACTGAACCGATGCCATCTTCTTCTCCCTTTTCTTTCCTCTAAAGGACAAAAAGAATTATTCCTGCCCTGTGTGTGAGAAATCATTTTCTGAAGACCGACTTATAAAAGCTCATATAAAGACAAACCATCCAGGTAAGATAAGCCCCACTGATGAGTTTGAATGCACTGCAATCGTGGAGGAAAGGCGCCAGCTGAATAACATTCGGCGGTTACATTATTATGCCTTCTTGCTATTAGGCTTTCATTGTTACTGTTAGTATTGTCATTATCATCATGAGGAAGATAATTAAAAAAAAAAAAAGAAATCATTTGGGTGATTAAATTATTTAGTGTCCCAGTACCTATACTACGAATAGTAAATTCGCCAAGCTGAAATGAAGGAGGCAAATCTTCCTTCTAGAATCGTGATGGCGAACCTATGGCACGCGTGCCACAGGTGGCACGCGGAGCCATATCGGTGGGCACCCGAGCTCAGCTCCACTTGATTTTCGGGCCTTCTGAGCCCACCAGAAGTAGGGAAACAGGTTGTTTCCTGCCTCCAGAGAGCCTGGAGGGGGGAGGCCGTTTTCACCCTCCCCAGGCTCCTAGAGAGTCTGAGGAGAGCAAAAAAACGGCCCTTCCGGTCCCACTGGAAGTTGGTAAACGGGCAGTTTCCGGCCTCCGGGGGGGTGAGGAAGGCTGTTTTTGCCCTCCCCAGGCTCCTAGAGAGTCTCTAGGGAGAGCAAAAAACGGAAGTGCGGGCGGAGCGGGGGAGGAGTGTGCACATGTGCGGGGGCGGAGTGCATATAATTATGGGTGTTGGCATGCACACGCGCGACCTCCCACACATCCTCCCCCACACTCCCCCCGCTTTTGGCACACGATGGCAAAAAGGTTAGCCATCACTGTTCTAGAAGATGTAGAGCATACGAGTAGTTAACAAGGGCTCCTAAAGTGCTTGTATAACCTTCTATAACCTTCCCGTCCCCTATCTGCCAGGCTGCTCAAAGGACTTCTGGTTTCCAGCTAAACAATCAGATAGATTTTGGAGGCGTTAGCAGAGGGGGAAGGAAAATTGTGACTTGTTGTCAGCTTCTGTCTGAGAGTGGGTGTGTGAGCACACATCGTCTCCTTGCTCACTTTTCAAGCTGTTTCAGAGAATTTTCTTCTGGACGGGACTGTCTTCTCCCCTCTCTCATGTAGCAAATGACCTGAGGAACGGGTCTGCAAAGTGAGAACAGAGAGTCTTTGAACTGGTCAGTGTTTGAATCAGTCAAAAGTCACTGGGGTCAACTCCTTGGTCTGCTTGAAATAGTGACTTAGAGTTTAGGAAGGAAGTCACGCCAGAATTACCGTATTTTTCAGAGTATAAGACGCACTTTTTTCCCCCTAAAAGAGGGTGGAAATGTTGGTGCGTCTTATACACCAATACAGCCATTTTTGGCTTCCCGAAACACGCCCCCCCCCCACGTGTCCCATTTTCTTCAAAAACGAGGCCTGCAAAGGGTTTGGGAGGCCTACAGAGTGTTCCTGGGGGCTAGGGAGGGCAAAAACGTGACACATGGGGGGTTTGGGAGGCCAAAAATGGGCCCGTGTTTTGCAAAAACAGGGGCATTTATGCCCTCCCTAGCCTCCAGGAGCACTCTGCAGGCCTCCCAAACCCTTTGCAGGCCTCGTTTTTGCAAAAAACGGGACACGCAGAAGGTTTGGGAGACCTGCAGAGTGCTCCTGGGGGCCGGGGAGGGCAAAAACTTTTTTTTTCTGGTCTATCTCTTTGAAATCTTGGTGTGTCTTATACTCCGGTGCATCTTATAGTCCGAAAAATATGGTATTTTTGTTTCAAGTAGCTATAACCAGGTCCGTATGGCATACAAAGAAATACAGTAGTCCTCAACTATTCGTTTACTGACCCTAAGAAGTTGCAATGACACTGGAAAAAGTGACTTAAAATTCCTTGTGGGAATTTGGGTGCCTTGTATGATCTCCCTGAGATTGAACAGGTAGTCCTCGACTTACAACCATTCATTTAGCGACTATTCAAAGGGACAATGGTACTAAAAAGTGTTTGATGACCGTTTTTCACACAATGACTACATGACCACGGTCACGTGATCAAGATTCAAAGGCTTTGACTACTGGTTCATATTTATGACGGTTGCACTGTCCTGGGGTCATGCGATCCCCTTGTGTGATCTTGTGACAAGCAAAGTCAGTCAGTGGGGAGGAGCCAGATTCACTTAACATCCGTGTTAATAACAACTGCGGTGATTCGATTAGCAGCTTTGACAAGAAAGGTCATTAAATGGGACAAAGCTATGTCCCACTTCGCTTTGATGAAAGCTCACTTAACAGCTCTCTTATTAGCAACAGAAATTTTGGGCTCAGTTGTGCTCGTAGTCAAGGACTATTTGTAAAGGTAATTCTTGACTTATGACGGGTGGCTTAGCAACAGACCCAGGGGTGAAATGCTCCCGGTTCAGACAGGATTGCCCAATCCGGTAGCGATGGCGGCGGGTGGTTCAGAGAACCGGTAGCAAAAATCCCTCTCCGCCCCCCCCCCACATGCCCAGCTGAGCCACGTAATCATCAGAGGCTCTTTTTTTTGGTTTTTAAAAGCATTTTTTCTACAACCCCTTCGGCCGAAAAAATGCTTTTAAAAGTAAAAAACAAAAAGCCTCTGATGATCGCGCGGCTCAGCTGGGATTGTCAAAGGCTTTTAAAAACTTTTTTTCTACAACCTCTTCAGAGGTTGTAGAAAAAAAAATGCTTTTAAGAGCCTCTGACGATCCCAGCTGAGTTGCCTGATCGGCAGAGGCTTTTAAAATATCCGATCAGGATATTGCAAAATCCCCATTCCCATCCCACTCTGGGGCCAGCCAGAGGTGGTATTTGCCGGTTCTCCGAAGTACTCAAAATTTCCGCTACCGGTTCTCCAGAACCTGTCAGAACCTGCTGGATTTCACCCGATGTACACCTGTGCTGTTTGTTTAACAACTGCCACAAACACAGTTCATAAAATTGGGTCAGTTGCATGGTTGGCCCGACTTACAACCATAAGGGCCAAGCTCCATTATAGTCGTAACTCGAGGACTACCTGTATATGCATCCTTGTAAAGATAGGGTACGTCCTTATGTGTGGCTATTCTCCCCCACTGAGTCTGAATAATGCATCCTTCTTTTCTGGCGATTATATCATCCCATCTGGGTTTTTAGGCCTTTTGCAGTTGTTAACAAGCTGTTTATTTGGAATTCCCATCCCCTTCCGGAAATCCTGGGTGAAGCCTTGAACAAATGTTAGCAGCTCTCGGGGACTATTAAAGCTCATAAATATTTGGTTAGTGAAGCTGCCCTGCTTAGGTGTTTACTGTTTGAGAAGGCTTCCTGCGAGAAAACACAGACAGAAACCAATTTCTGCACCAACAGCCCAACCAGGCTCTAATTTGTCACTCAAAGAGTAGAGAAAACAGCATAATACACCAATGGATTGACCAATGCTGTAAAAACCATCAATTAATGAGGCTCTTTCTTTCAAGTTCAGATCTTACCTGGGGAAAAGAAAACCCACGAAAGGAAGACTCCTTAAAAGATTCAACAACCAGCAGTCAAAATAATTTATATTTTATTGGTTTCTGAATATGTAAGGTAGTGCTTATCTTTTTTTTTTTTTCCCCTTTTCTTTTCTGGTCCTCCCTTCTTCCCATCCTTCCTCCCTCCCTCCCTCCCTCCCTCCCTTCCTTCCTCCCTCCCTCCCTTCCTTTCTTCCTTCCTCCCTTCCTTCCTCCCTCCCTCCCTTCCTTCCTCCCTCCCTCCCTCCCTTCCTTCCTTCCTTCCTCCCATCCTTCCTCCCTCCCTCCCTCCCTCCCTTCCTTCCTCCCTCCCTCCCTTCCTTCCTCCCTCCCTTCCTTCCTTCCTTCCTCCTATCCTTCCTCCCTCCCTCCCTCCCTTCCTTCCTTCCTTCCTCCCTCCCATCCTTCCTTCCTCCCTCCCTTCCTTCCTCCCTCCCTCCCTTCCTTCCTCCCTCCCTTCCTCCCTCCCTCCCTCCCTTCCTTCCTCCCTCCCTCCCTCCCTTCCTTCCTTCCTTCCTCCCTCCCTCCCTCCCTCCCTTCCTTCCTTCCTCCCATCCTTCCTCCCTCCCTCCCTTCCTCCCTCCCTCCCTCCCTTCCTTCCTTCCACCCTTCCTCCCATCCTTCCTCCCTCCCTCCCTTCCTCCTTTCCTCCCTCCCTCCCTCCCTCCCTCCCTTCCTTCCTTCCTCCTATCCTTCCTTCCTCCCTCCCTCCCTCCCTCCCTTCCTTCCTTCCTCCCTCCCTCCCTTCCTTCCTTCCACCCTTCCTCCCATCCTCCCTCCCTTCCTCCCTCCCTTCCTCCCTCCCTCCCTCCCTCCCTCCCTTCCTTCCTCTCATCCTTCCTTCCTTCCTCCCTCCCTCCCTCCCTCCCTCCCTCCCTTCCTTCCTTCCTCCCATCCTTCCTCCCTCCCTCCCTTCCTTCCTTCCTCCCTCCCTCCCTTCCTTCCTTCCTTCCTCCTATCCTTCCTCCCTCCCTCCCTTCCTCCCTCCCTCCCTCCCTTCCTTCCTCCTATCCTCCCTCCCTTCCTCCTTTCCTCCCTCCCTCCCTCCCTCCCTTCCTTCCTTCCTTCCTTCCTTCCTTCCTTCCTCCTATCCTTCCTCCCTCCCTCCCTCCCTCCCTTCCTTCCTCCCTCCCTCCCTCCCTCCCTTCCTTCCTCCCATCCTTCCTTCCTTCCTCCCTCCCTCCCTCCCTTCCTTCCTCCCTCCCTCCCTCCCTCCCTTCCTTCCTCTCATCCTTCCTTCCTCCCTCCCTCCCTCCCTTCCTTCCTTCCTTCCTCCCTCCCTCCCTCCCTTCCTTCCTTCCTTCCTCCCTCCCTCCCTCCCTCCCTCCCTCCCTCCCTTCCTCCCTCTCTCCCTTCCTTCCTTCCACCCTTCCTCCCATCCTCCCTCCCTCCCTTCCTTCCTTCCTTCCCCAACCCCATCTCCCCTCTCAATCTCAGAGGTGTCTATGCACACAATTTCCAAGATCGTTGGCAGGAGAGTTCAGCTCAAAGGACTAATCGGAAAACGAGCTGTGAAATGTCCTTATTGCAATTTTTATTTCATGAAGAACGGATCGGATCTCCAGCGTCACATTTGGGCTCATGAAGGTAAATGGGGTGTAGCAAGGAGCTGTCTGTCAGTAATTGCAGTAATTTGCCAGTGAGGGGAAAAAAAAAAATCAGGAAGGCAAAAACCTGGGAAGCAAACATGACATATTCTGATACAAATGTGTAGAATGAGCTGTTCCTATTTCAGCCCTTTTATTAAAAGTCCTCCTTCAGCACCAATACTTAAATGCTAAACAAAATCATATCAAATCCTGCCTCAGCCATAAAAGCCAGCTGAGTGATATCGGGCCAATCACCAGGAGACGGTGAGTTCTAATCCCGCCTTAGGAAAGAAAGCTAGTTGGGTGACTTTGGGCCAATCACCAGGAGACAGTAAATTCTAATCCCGCCTTAGGAAAGAAAGCTAGTTGGGTGACTTTGGGCCAATCACCAGGAGACGGTGAGTTCTAAACCCGCCTTAGGAAAGAAAGCTAGTTGGGTGACTTTGGGCCAATCACCAGGAAATGGTGAGTTCTAATCCCGCCTTAGGAAAGAAAGCTAGTTGGGTGACTTTGGGCCAATCACCAGGAGACGGTGAGTTTTAAACCCACCTTAGGAAAGAAAGCTAGTTGGGTGACTTTTGGCCAATCACCAGGAGACGGTGAGTTCTAATCCTGCTTTAGGAAAGAAAGCTAGTTGGGTGACTTTGGGCCAATCACCAAGAGACGGTGAGTTCTAATCCCGCCTTAGGAAAGAAAGCTAGTTGGGTGACTTTGGGCCAATCACCAGGAAACGGTGAGTTCTAATCCCGCCTTAGGAAAGAAAGCTAGTTGGGTGACTTTGGGCCAATCACCAGGAGACGGTGAGTTTTAAACCCACCTTAGGAAAGAAAACTGACTGGGTGACTTTGAGCCAATCACCAGGAGACGGTGAGTTCTAGTCTTGTGTCAGACATGAAAGCCAACTGGGTGACTTTGGACCAATCACTCTCTCTCAGCCCAACCCACTTCACAAAGTTGTTGTTGTGTGGAAAATAGGAGGAGGAAGATGTGTTGGATATATTCACTGCCTCGAGTTATTTATAAAAACAATAAAGGCAGGATATCAGTGTCATAAAGTCAGTTGGAGCAGGGAGAATTCAAAGCACAGTTTAGGATTTACCCCAAATCAGGGTTCATTGGATAACTATTTCAGTAACTGAATTTGTTTTATTTTTCCATTCATATTGTATCGTATAGTAAATATAAACATATTTAACTATAACAACATTTCTACATTATTTAAGAGGCTGGAGAGGGAGCTCAGTAGCACAGGGTTAATCTTTAATTCCCATCATTGCTGTTGTATAATGCATTCTTCATTTATAGCAATTATAATACAACTTCTTCCCTAGCCCCATTTTATTGCTTCAGTATGTCATATCATCAGTTTCCAGAACTCCTTCCTGTATCCTATTTTGGATTAACACTGTATAAATCAGTAGTTTGTACCTCATCTCATTCAGGCTATACGTTTTGCGATTTTTCTGCCTCAGCAGCTGAAGTCCACAGTTATTCAGGAATCAATATGCCGAATCTCTTTTTTTTGCTAAATTAATGAATCGGGATTAGTCCAGCAAGTAATTCTTTCTTGATATGTACCTACTCACAAAATGTTAAATTAACATTTTACCATTTGCGAATGGATTTTTAATATTCACACATTTTCAAAGCTGCTGGCCACGCACAAAAAAGAGGAAAAAGAATTCAGTGTACTTAGCTATTACTTCTCCTCCCTCCTTCCCTCAAGGTACGTGGCACAGACCAAACCGCAAGACAATGCACTCTTATTCATGGAACTTGAAATCTATAATTACAGCTCAGAGAAGAAGGGATGGGTAGGAGAGAATGGTAAACCAGAAAAGAATGGCTTGGATTCACATAACATTTAAATCCAAAACTTAGATAAACAAAATACAGTATCTGTTTATTTATCCAATTTATGTGGCTGCCCACTTGAACAAGGAACAAGGACTCTGAGCAAGGAACAGAATTAAAATAAAATAAAGGTATCCACATCAAGTGTTTATATGAGTTACAGTATGTCCAGAAAAATAAGCCACGATTGTTACTTTATCCTCTAGATCAGGAATGTTCAGCCTACAGCTCATGGGCCACAGCCCTGGACAGCATCCCCACAAGATCATAAACTCTTAACATTACATTATTTATATACATTAACTATATTATATATTTTATATGTGACCCAGGCAAGCCAAAAGGTTTGACACCCATGTGTCATCAGTGATGGCTAACCTTTTTTTTTTATTATTATTATTTTTTAATTTTAATTTATATGCCGCCCTTCTCCAGAGACTCAGGGTGGCTTACAATGTATTAAGCAATAGCCTTCATCCTTTTGTATATTTATACAAAGTCAGCTTATTGCCCCCACAAACTGGGTCCTCATTTCACCTACCTTTGAAAGGATGGAAGGCTGAGTCAACCTTGAGCCTGGTGAGATTTGAACTTGCAGTAATTGCAGGCAGCAGATGTAAGTGGATGTTAATTAGTCTGCTGAGCCACCAGAGCTCCTTTCCCAGGCAACCTCCTTGCCCAAAGCGCATGTGTGAGTGCCCAAATGCACGCGCACACGCCCGAACCCCCCAACATGCAATGCACGTGCAGCCCTGTGCATGCCCCCTTCATGCATGCCCCCCCTGCATGCCCCCCCACCCACATGCATGGCAGAGACCCGAAGACCAGCTGGTTGGCGGGAGTTTCACGCACATGTGTGGCGGAGCTGAACTGGGGCGACAGCTTGTGTGCCCACAGAGAGGTCGCTGTGTGCCATCAGAGCTCTAGATGTTAGGATGCACATAAACAGCCTACTCAAGGATACTGATGGAAGAGAAGATTTGTAGCTCAGGGTTAAACTGTGGGGTCCTTGGTGCTCTGAGCTTGGTGGCTTTCTTGCAGATGTTTCATTACCAAGCTAAGTAACATCATCAGTGCTAGTAGGGAGTGGGGTTTGCTTTCATTTTATATTCCAGGGGCTTGCCCTCTCAGTGTTGGTGGAAGGGGTCTTGGTGGTTCTTTGCTTGGGCTGTTTACTGTTAGTTTGTTAGCACTTCCTTTGCTGCAGCAACAATTCTCTAGGACCGGGATGGCGAACCTATGGCACGCGTGCCACAGGTGGCATGCGTAGCCATATCAGTGGGTTTGCCAACTCAGCTCCGGCACGCATGCACGCGCTGGCCAGCTGATTTTTGGGCCTTCTGGGCCCACCAGAAGTAGAGAAACAGGCTGTTTCCTGCCTCCAGAGGGCCTGGGAGGGTGCGGAAGGCCCATTTTTCCTGCTCACCTGGTTCCAGATCCTCTCTATGCATCTGGGGAGGGCGAAAACAGCCTTCCCCACCCCCTCGGAGCCCCTCCGGAGGCCCGAAACGGTCCATTTCCCAACTTCCGGTTGGACAGGAAGTGACTTTTTTGCTGTCCCCAGCCTCCAGAAACTCCTAGAGAGGAGGGACAGCAAAAAATGTCACTTCCTGTCCAACCGGAAATTGGGAAATGGGCCTCCGGAGGGCCTCCGAGGGGGTGGGGAAGGCTGTTTTCACCCTCTCCAGATGCATAGAAAGGGTCTGGAGCCAGGTGAGAAAGAAAAACGGGCCTACTGGGCCATCACGTGCCAGAAGCGTGGGGAAGCGGGGGTCGCCTGCGCATGCACAGGGTGGGGCGCATAAAATTATGGGTGTGGGCACGCACACGTGCAAACCTCCTCTGCCACCCCCTCTCCTGGCATGCAATGGCAAAAAGGTTAGCCATCACTGATCTAGGATGTTGTGAAAACCCAGCCATTAAGCCATGAGGTTCCGTGGTACAATTTTGCTAAGGAGATGAAGTCCTAAACTAGCCCTCCCTAATTGGACATCCCCAGTGGTGAAATCTGAACCGGTTTGCCACCGTGCATGTGCTGTGCAAGCACATCTGCAGTGCATGCCAAACGCGTGCTGCCTGCATGTGCGCTGCGTGCCAAATGCACACTGCGCACGCATGCACAATTCACACAAAAGGCACGCTGCACGCACGCGCATGCACAGTGCACACCAAACACACAGAAAAAGGAGGCTTGGGAAGGTAAGTAGAACAGTGGGGGGGGGGACAGCTGTGCCACGCGATTTAGATTCACTACAAAGCAGGATTTCCTGCTTTCTAGCGATTTTAAATCCCGCGGTGTCAGGTTACAATGTCGTCTCAAATAAATTGCATTTCCAAACAAATAGTCTTTGATGAAATCTTTCATTTATTGAGCACAACAATCTGTCCCCGACTCCATCGTAGTCAGCACTGACCTTCTGACCCCAAACCCTCCCTTTCCGTTCCCCAGTTCTCTGCGTCTCATTGGCCATCTTCCAAGTCACTCTCCCCATATCTACTACTTCAGCTCACAGGAATGTCCCCCCTCCCATCCCATCTCCTAGGGGATAATATCTTCAGGGAAAATAAGTAGGTGAAGAGTCAAGCGTCCTCTTCCTTATGTCAGCACTGGAGTGAATGTAGTTTGGAGTGCTGACACGTGGCACAGCCGATCATCGGAAATACCAGTTCAAGGAACCGGTAGTTTTTCTCACTACCAGTTTGCCCAAACTGGTGCGAACAAGCAGGATTTCACCGCTGGGCATCCCCCTCCCAAATACCTTGTAAATGCAAACCCCCAAATTCTCAACCAGCTTGGGGGAACGTCCCCTGAAAACATTCTTTCATCCTGATCGAGTTGGACAAGACCGGCTGCATAAAACGTTTTCTCTCCCTGCAGGCATCAAGCCGTTCAAATGTTCTCTGTGCGAATACGCCACTCGCAGCAAAAGCAACCTCAAAGCTCACATGAATCGCCACAGCACCGAGAAGACGCACCTGTGCGACAGGTGCGGGAAGAAGTTCAAATCGAAAGGCACTTTGAAGAGCCATAAACTCCTTCACACGGCTGATGGTGAGTAGAGCTCTGGGTCAGGTTTGGAAACATGGTTCCAGATGGCAAACGAAGGTGTAATTGAAGGATGCGAGTAGAAAGAGACCGTCCAGGTCTTGTTTAGACTTATTTAGCAGATGGGCCGACGTTTAGGGCCATCCACAGAAGAATACTTCAAGGGGCAAATGTTCTCAGTAGGACATTCCTGTTATTCTTCTTTCTTGTATGAAAGGTCCCCGTGCTACACTGGTAGTTTCACAGAAAGCTTGTGTGACAATATGCCTGCACTACTTTTAGAATCTGACTGCAACAGGCAGTCCAGAGGGTTTCTTTTTTAAATTCAATTTATAGCAATAGCACAGAATAGAGTAGAGTAAAATAGAATAGAAGAATAGAATAGAATAGAATAGAATAGAATAGAATAGAATAGAATAGAATAGGAGTAGAGTAGAGTAGAGTAGAGTAGAGTAGAGTAGAGTAGAGTAGGGAATAGAATAGAATAGAATAGAATAGAATAGAATAGAATAGAATAGAATAGAATAGAATAGAATAGAATAGAATAGAATAGAATTCTTTATTGGCCAAGTGTGATTGGACGCACAAGGGGGGGAAATTGTTGTAATGATTGTTAAAACTTTTTAAATAAAAAAAAAGTCATAAAATTGGGTGCAGTCACATGATGATTCATTTAATGGCTGTCACAACTTAACGACCATAATTCCAGGCTCAATTAACAATAGTAAGTCAAGGACTACCTATACTGGTGTCTACCATCACTGCTCGTTATTCTGAGCTAGAAGAGCGTCCCAACATAAAACCTCACTGCCTGAGTTCATTACGGCTCACGGCAAGAGTGATGTTCATCAAACTCTGACTTTTTCTTTCTTCAGAAGGATAGAGAATATTTAACCCTCAGATTTTTATTTATTTATTTATTTTTGGTATTGTATAATAGGAAAACTGTCATCTTTGCATAAGCTGCTCCCAACTTTCTGCAGCAATTTCAAATTTAGGAGCTAGTTTTCTTCACATTAGTGGAAATCTGCTTTTTTTTTTTCCCCCTCTCTTGCACATTGGGGTTTCTTCCAAGTTTTTGACAGCTCTTTCTGAAAGGATTTCAAACAGCATTTCTCCGTCCTGGTTCTATAGGAAGAGTGGGAGTAGAACAGATCTCTGTGTGGGTTTAAATATGCTCTCTAAATACTAAGGCACTCTTATTTTGCAAAAAAGAAAAAAGAAAAAAAATGCTGAAAATGATGAGAAATTAGAGAAATGTACGTTGTGTATACTAGTATTGGAAGCTGCTATACAGTGGAGGACTTTTGGGCATAAAAGTTTAAGAAATAAATATTCACTGGATATTAAAAATATCCATGCAGTGGAGAACTTGCGGACTTGTAGTTTGACCTACATCTGTCTACTACTTCTGTCCGCTGTAGTGTAACTTTCGACAAGTCAGACCACTGTTTTGGTGCGTGAAAAGATGCATGTAAAATAACATTTAAGCAGTTCAGCCTTCTCCCTGTTGCTTATCACTATCTGGCCATCTTCTCCAATCAGCACGTCAAACCATTTCCTCGACTTCCTTCTTGTTTTGCACATGCCAATTTGTTTCCAGCTCAAAATGCAAGTGTGGGTGGAAAAAATCAGTTCTTAGATGAGTGGAATCAATTAAATCAACTTGATTTAATGGTTTCTACTCATGGAGGTAGTGACAGATTTTATTTTCCTGGGCTCCAAGATCACCGCAGATGGGGACTGCAGCCAAGACATTAAAAGACGCTTGCTCCTGGGGAGGAAAGCTATGGCAAATCTAGACAGCATACTAAAAAGCAGAGACGTCACCCTGCCAGCAAAAGTGCATATAGTCAAGGCTATGGTTTTCCCAGTTGCAATGTATAGCCATACATTGGATGAAAATTGGACCATAAGAAAGGCTGAGCACCAAAGAATTAAGGCCTTTGAACTCTGGTGCTGGAGAAAACTCTTGCGAGTCCCTTGGACTGCAAGGTGATCCAGCTGGTCAGTCCTAGTGGAGATCAACTCTGGCTGCTCTTTAGAAGGTCAGATCCTGAAGATGAAACTCAAATACTTTGGCCACCTAATGAGAAGGAAGAACTCACTGGAGAAGAGCCTAATGCTGGGAAAGATTGAGGGCAAAAGAAGAAGGGGACGACAGAGAACGAGGTGGCTGGATGGAGTCACCAAAGTAGTAGGCGTGAGCTTAAATGGATTCCAGGGGATGGTAGAGGACAGGAAGGCCTGGAGGAACATTGTCCATGGGGTTGTGATGGGTCGGACACGACTTCACAACGAACAAACCTCATGCAAGAACTTTTTTCTTGGTTTTATCGGTATACAAGTAGTTCTTGATTTACTACAATTGAACCCAGATATTTTTTTTTCACTTATCCTTTATGTTTCTCAGTTTATGGAGACCCCTTTGAGCAACCAATTCCTTACGCTTGAGAGAAATTGCTCCTCAACAGTCAAAATTCACTTCAGCATATTATATTCTTTCTCCACTTGGATCTGAATTGCTCCGCTTTCTGTTTCAGGAAAACAGTTCAAATGCACGGTGTGTGATTATACCGCGGCCCAAAAGCCACAGCTTCTGAGGCACATGGAGCAACACGCTTCGTTCAAGGTAAGAAGCCTGCCACCGCTCTTGTTTTATAAAGGTGATTCATTGACTGCTGCTAATGCCTGACAGCCCAAGGTTTCAGGATTACAATTTAACAGCCTCTAAATCAATTCTGGGACTGAAGCAGAACGGTTTTAACTTTTAGCCAATCGGGTGGAATGAGGTAGGAATTTACATTCTTTCATTTTGATACAGGGAGTCCTCCACTTACGACTGTATAATGGACCTGCCCGTTATGATTTATGATTGTAAAGTGGGTCACCACGTGACCGGGTCTGTTTTTATTACCTTTTTTGTGGTGGTTGTTAAGTGAACAGGAATGGTCATAAAGCAAACCCATGGTTTGCTATAGGCCCGTGATGGCGAACCTATGGCACGCGTGTCCGAGGTGGCAGGCAGAGCCATCTTTCCGGGCACACGAGCTGTCACCCAGTTCACCTACAGCTGCGCATGCACGCGTGCCCCAGTTGGTGTTTGGGCCTCCAGTGCGCATGTGCACAATTCAGGGGACCCAGCTGGTCTTCAGAGCACTCCTGCATATGTGTGTGCATTTACGCATGCATGTAAGAGTACTTGCGTGCAATGCACGCATGCGTAGACAGCGTTCACATGGGTGCATTGCGCATGCAAAACCCACGCATGCGCAGATGGTACAATTGCACATGCAGCGCACGGCCACATGAAACCTGCGCACATGCGATGATGGCGCGTTTACACGCACAGTCCACGGAGCCACATGAAAGCCATGCACATGCACAAATGGTGTGGTCGTGCGCACTAGGGGGCGCGTGAAGTCATGCGCATGCGCAGATAGCTCTGTAACACGCACAGCACATGAGGCAGAGTCACGCGCATGTGCAGATGGTGTGATTGCGCATGCAGCGCAGAGGGGGAGCCACGCGAAACCTGCAAGCATGCGCAGATGGTATGATTGTGCGTGCAGCGTATGGGGGGAGTGCAGTAGTGAAATCTAAAATTTGTTACTACCGGTTCTGTGGGTGTGGCTCGGTGGTGGTGAGGTAATGTGACTAGGTGGGTCACATTACTTTTAAAACCATTTTTTCTACAACCTCTTCAACGAAGAGGTTGAGTTGCCTGATCGGAAGAGGCTTTTTAAAAAACTCAGCTTGGATCATCAGAGGCATTTAAAAGAAAAAAAGGGTTTTTTTTCTTTTAAAAGCCTTTGACAATCCCAGCTGAGCCGCCTGATCATCAGAGGCTTTTTTTTTTACTTTTAAAAGCATTTTTTTCAGCCGAAGAGGTTTTTTTTTTTGTTTTTTTTTAAATTTGATTTATATGCCGCCCTTCTCCGAAGACTCAGGGCGGCTTACAATGTGCTCAGCAATAGCCTTCATCCTTTTGTATATTTATACAAAGTCAGCTTATTGCCCCCACAAACTGGGTCCTCATTTCACCTACCTTAGAAAGGATGGAAGGCTGAGTCAACCTTGAGCCTTGGCGAGATTCGAACCCTGCAGTAATTGCAGGCAGCTGGTCTTAATAACCAGCTTAATAACAGGGTGCCTTAAACCCCTGTACTACCAAGGCTCTTTGGTTGTAGAAAAAATGCTTTTAAAAATAAAAAAAAGCCTCTGGTGATTGTGCGGTTCAGCTGGGCATGGTGTGGGGGCAGGGATTTTTGCTCCGAACCACCCGCCTCCATCACTACCAGATCGGGCGATCCGGTCCGAACCGGGAGCATTTCAACCCTGTGGGAGTGGCATGTTATCGCGGATAGCACGCACGTGTGCAAAGTGTGTACCTATTCGGCACTCGGTGAATAAAAGGTTCACCACCACTCCTATAGGCTATTTTTACCAAAAAACGGAAGCAAATTTCAGTTTTCAGCAAAAAGGCATAAAATGTTGTCATGTGGCCACAGATGGCCGTAAATGCAAGCTGGATGCCAAATACTCGACATGAGGGTCATGTGACCATGGGGAAACGATTTTCAGAACCAGGTTGTAAATCCCCCTGAGGGGAAGCCGTTGCATCCTTGAACAGTTGCCAACCAACAGGTCGTAAGTCGAGAATTACTTGTACAGTGTTCACATGATGTTCCATATTTTCAAAAAAGGTAAAATTGGATCCAGGCTACGATATTGGAGAGTCTGAGATACTTTGAGAATTTCAAAATCCAAGAAATGTCTTTAGTAAGCAAGAGAATTTGCAGGATGGCATTAGGAAACTCACACCAACTGTGATCCTCTTTCTGCTTACTGTGGTATTCTTGTTAGCCAGATGGAATTAAGAGTTTTTTTTAAATTTCTTATATTTAACATCCTTTCTCCAAAAGATCAGTTCGCATCTACCTTCCAACTGGGAATGTTAGAAACTAAGTTGCTTGCTCATTTTGCTAGGAGCAAATCTGAGGATGTTGGAGAGGAAAAACATAGCAAAAACTACTTTTGCGAAGGCAACAGATAGTAACAAGGCAGTTTATTTAATTTGGTAAATAGATCAAAGAATGTCTGTCTCACAAGCTGATCTGTGAAGCTTCAAAGTGCCTTTACAAAGCTATACAAGATGAAATTAAACTGCATCAAAGAAATGCATACATGTACACATATTTAAAAATCCATCAGAAGCATCTCTAAATCACACTCGGAATCGCAGTTATATTCCTGGTGAAATAAATAAGCTATTAAATTGGGGCGGCCGTTTAATTTAATTTATTTTTAATTATTTTAACTTTTATATTGTATGTTATTTTAATTCTTGGCTGTTCACCGCCCTGAGTCCCTTCGGGGAGAAGGGCGGGATATAAATTTAATAAATAAATAAATAAATAAATAATAGTAGAGTGTGGAGTGGCTACTACTATCAGAAGGATCCTTGTTTGCAGTCGTCACTTAAATTTTTCAGCAAAGGGAAAGGTAGGGCCTCGGTTGCTAATTTCAGCCTCAGAGCAAGACTTCATTTATAATCTATTACTTATTACTTATTTATTTTAAATGTTGATATGCTCTCCTTCAAACCCAAAGTTTCCCGGGGTAGGTCGCGCCGTGTTAATGGCGCCAAGTACAATTATGAAAAATTAAATAAAACATTAAAACACAATAATTAAAGTACATAACCATAAAAGGATTATAGCAACCGCCAGCATAGTTAATACGTTTCTAAGCAGCAAATATGTTTAATGGATTAAACATTAATAGATTTAAACATTAATTGATTAAAAGGCCTGAGAGAATGAAAACATCTTTACTGTCTCTTCAGCATTATGGAAAGTTTAATTACTACAAAGAATACCCCAGGATCAGGGTCTGCCACTGAATAATCTTGTGGCCATTCAGCAGAGCAGAATGCTATTCCGCAATATATAATGACTCACTTTATGACCATCAAGACTTAAAACCATAATGGGCAGGCTCCATTAGGGTTTTAAGTTGGGGACTACCTATACGTTAATAACCACTCTGATAAAAATGTTATTTTCATCCCAAAGCTTTTCTACATCAGTGCTCTTACCTAAATTGTTTTCAATTATGAATTCTGTCATCTATATCCCATTGCAATTCTATGGCTCCATATTATGGTGATTTTATTATGGTTTTATTTTAATTTAATGTATTATCTCTTATATTGTCCACATCTCTTATATAAAAAGTAATATTCCTTTTAGGTGGAAACTAAAAAAATGTTGTTACAGGAAGACGAAGTCTCATTCGTCATCTTCAGGCTGGTGTTCTCAGCTTCGTGCTTCTAGGAGCAATGTGTGTGATCGCAGCTGTTTCTTCCTTTTAACTGCCAGTGGGGGTGTGAACTGATTGGGTGGGAGCTTGGCTGTGTTCTGATTGGGTGGAGGTGTGTTTTGATTGGTTGGGGGTTTGGCTGTGCTCTGATTGGATGGGGGGGTTGGCTGTGCTCTGATTGGATGGGTGTGTGTTCTGTTTAAGTGGGGGCTTGGTTGTGCTCGGGTTAGTCTGAGTAGCAGGGGGATTTGAGCTGGTGAGCTGTGTTGCTGTTGTTTGGCTTCGTGTTCGTGCCGTGCCATCTCTTCAGACTGACACCCAACATGACTGATGCTTTCAAAGTGTGGTATTGGAGAAGACTCTTGGGAGTCCCTTGGACTGTAAGAAGATCACTTGGTAGTACAGTGGTTTAAAGCACCCTGTTATTAACACAGCTGCCTGCAATTACAGCAGGTTCGAATCTTACCAGGCTCAAGGTTGACTCAGCCTTCCATCCTTTCTAAGGTAGGTTAAATGAGGACCCAGTTTGTGGGGGCAATAAGCTGACTTTGTATAAATATACAAAAGTATGAAGGCTATTGCTTAACGCATTGTAAGCTGCCCTGAGTCTCCGGAGAAGGGCGGCATATAAATCAAATTTAAAAAAAAAAAAATCAACCCTGACTGTTCTTTGGAAGGACAGAGACTAAAGCTGAAGCTCAAATACTTTGGCCACCAAATGAGAACTCACTGGAAAAGACCCAGATTGCTGGGAAAGACTGAAGGCAAAAGGAGAAGAGGACAGCAGAGGATGAGATGATTAAATAGTGTCATCAATGCAATGACCATGAATTTGGCCAAACCCTGGGAGGCAGTGAAGGAAAAGGGGGACTGGTGTGCTATGGTCCATAGGGTTGTGAAGAGTCAGACATAATTTAGCAACTGAACAACAATAATTCAGAAGTGCCACATCTCCAAGTGGGAACCACTGTATGTTGTAGGACATCTTGAGAACAGATAAACCTGTGAAGTTGGGTTACATTGACTCTTTGTATAATGGAACTGGGCTGTAATGTTGGCATGGAATCTCTGGAACAATCTGAGTAGTGTCATCAAAGAAAACTACTAATTTCAAGTTGTATCTCAGTTCTCTACTAGCCTGAAGTTCTAATGCTAAAACCTTTGGAGAGCACCATTATAGACATGTCTGTAACTATCATTTCTTATAGATGAATTTCTGGAAGCTTTGTTTCATGGTGGATGGATGATTGTGGTCTATGCCAGGGGTCACCAACCTTTTGGACCTCAGGGACCACTGAATTCATAATTTTAAATCCCGCGGACCACTAATATGATTTTTTTAAAAAAAAGATAAATAATACTTAGTGAAATATAAAAAATGCAAATAATTTTTCTGGGGACCACCAAAATTTTCTCACGGACCACCAGTGGTCCATACCACACAGTCTCGTCATAAGCCTTGGATATAGGTCTACAAACTCATCTGCTTTTTGAACCAATGTGTTTTTTTCTGTCTAGGATTCCTGCTACGCTTCATTCCTTTCTAAGGTGACCTTTGTCCCTGTGATTTATGATTTAACATCTGTAACCAATTAAGGTTATCTACATGGGGCAGATACTGGAGAGAGTGTCATAATCTTAGCTATACGGTGATTAAACTTTGGTCAGAGGTAAACGAGGAAGGCCAGAGTATCCTGTGCTCGGCCACTGACTTCCATAATTCAACGTGGCAATTTTGTTATGCCAAAGACCTGATTTTTTAGGCTACCTCCTTCCATATGAACCTGTCTCTTATTTATGATAATGATCAGAGCCTGCTATTAGATTGATGAGATAGGCTCTTTTCAAGATCTAAGTGGAAAAACTCCTTGCTGGAAAAGGTGTTTTGAATTTCTTTTTACTTGTTTTAGATCAGGGTCCCCAAACTTGGCAGCTTTAAGACTTGTTCGATTCTGTTCAGTTCTAGGAGTTGAAGTCCACAAATCTTAAAGCTGCCAAGTTTGGGGACCTCTGCTTTAAATAAACTAGGCAAACATGTATATCCTACCCAACATGAAATGATGTGTGATGCTTCATGTCTTTCCATTTTGATGGTAATCTGTGCTCAGATTTTATTGGATGGTACAGTTATTTGCTGATAAATGTCTGTATTTTATGGTGATTTATTTTTTCCCCCCCAAAAATAAAAATTATAGAGGATGTTCTTTAATTTATGGGCCAGTCATTCTTTTTCAGATCGACTTATCTACAGAGATGGGGGTAAAATGCTCTGGGAGAAAAGCAGGAAGTGAATGATACTAATAATAATAACAACAGCAATAACAGTCCGTATTCAGTCGCTAATTTGTTATTACGACACTCATCTTCACATATTGAATAAGCATAAATTGGTCCAGGCTTTCTAAGTATAAATCTTGGATGCCGACTGCATTAAATACTCGGCATACATTAACTGAAAATGGAAAACATGTGAGCTTTCTTATTTATTGGTCTTTTTGGGGGGCTTTGTGAAAGTGCAGTTCTGCAGCTTAAGACTTCCCTGAACAAATGCCATTTTTTTTCATGAGCAATTTCTGCATCTGGTGCATTACTGCTCACATTAGTCTCATTTTAGAAGTCATTTTTGAACGGGGTTCAACACGCTGCTTTCCTGTCTCTTTGCATTTGGAGGTATGCCACTAAATTAGCACAGAGCATTAATTTTATTGCCGAGTAATTTATTTAGTCAATAAAAAAGGTTGCAGTTGTTTTTGTAAATTTATTTGCTCTGGCAATCTATCCCTTTATGAAAGAGAGCAGAATTTAGCCATCATGGCAAATAAATAGTTCACTGAATGTTTGGTGCCGATAGTTTTCCATCATGTTGTAAAACTTTGCAGGGCATAAAAAGGTAATAAAATCTAAGAGGTGTTGCCGTTATATGTTTTGTTTTCATAATGGGATAAGTTTCTTGCTCACATGCGCGTAGCAAGACAGATCTAAATCTGATTATGGTAACCTAACAATAAGATGTGCAGCATCTGAAGCCAGATATAATTAATTCATTTCCTTTTATAATTGTAGCCTTTCCGTTGTGCACACTGCCATTATTCCTGCAACATATCTGGTTCCCTCAAAAGACATTATAACAGGAAACATCCCAGTGAAGAATACGTTAATGCAGGCTCTGGCGAATTTGCAGCTGAAGCCCTTCTCCAACAAGGTAACCTGTCTGTTTTGGAAACATAGAGATTTTCCTTTCCGTTAACCTATAGTTATTTTTCTCACAGAGAGAATATTTTGCCTCATTGATGAATGATGGCTTTCCTTCTCCATGGAATGACTTTGAGCATCATCTCCAAGAAAGAAAAATGATTTAAGTTGAAATGGATAAATCACATAAATGAGAAGTCTAATATGTTGTTCTTCTTCACTGGAGAAAAAATAATCCAAGGGTATTTCTGTGTGTCATCTGAAGCATCTGAAAGGAATAACATTCTAATTGGCCCTATATGGGTTGGGTTGAGTTGAGTTGAGTTAGTTGAGTTGGGTTGGGTTGGGTTGGGTTGGGTTGGGTTGAGTTAGTTGGGTTGGGTTGGGTTGGGTCAAGTTGAGTTAAGTTGAGTTGGGTTGGTTAAGTTGAGTTGGGTTGGGTGAGTTGGCTAGGTTGGGTTGGGTTGGGTTTGTCTGGAATCTCCAAACCTGGACATGGAAATCAGTTTCCATCAAGCTTTGGCCTGCAAATTTCACCAGCTTTGATTTCTATTTATTTTTTCTTTATTTAAGAAAATATATATAGTCAGCCACTCAATCTCGGTGGGCATCTTAAAAAAAAACAGTTGAAACTATAACCCCCCCCTCACACACACACACACCCCTTGTGACAACAATCCATCAGATTTGATAAATCTTTTGGGGAGTTGTGCAAAGCTTTGGAGAGACATTTTGCTTCAATTGTCCCTTTAACAAAGCACTATCTATCTGTTCAAGATGAAGTGGTACTTGGCCTTTCACCACTTCAACAGAGTCAAAAATCCTGTTAAAGCAACTTCTTCCCTGGTCTTCAACTGTCTACTTCAAGGAGCAGAGGTCATTTCTATCAAAGTGAAGTGCCCTGCCTAAAATGCATCTGATTGGGTAAGCCTGACATAGGATTCGTTACAAGAATTACTGACAAGGGTCCTTATGGATGTGACCTGGAATTAGAATCAGGGGTGAAATGCTCCCGGTTCGGACCGGATCGCCTGATCCAGTAGCGATGGTGATGGGTGGTTCGGAGAACCGGTAGCAAAAATCCCTGCCCCCCCCCCCCCCCGCCCCACACACACCATTCCCAGCTGAGCCGCATGATCATTAGAGGCTTTTTCTTTTTTTTACTTTTAAAAGCATTTTTTCTACAACCTCTTCCGACGAAAAAATGCTTTTAAAAGTAAAAAAAAAAGCCTCTGATGATCGCGCGGCTCAGCTGCGATCATCAGAGGCTTTTCAAAGCATTTTTTTCTGCAACCTCTTGGCTGAAGAAGTGGTAAAAAAATGCTTTGAAAAGTCTCTGACGATCCCAGCTGAGTTGCCTGATTGCCAGAGGCTTTTCAAAGCATTAGAAAAAATGCTTTGAAATGTTTTCTTTTAAAAAAAGTTGGCCACGCCCACCCAGTCATATTACCACCACCCCCACCAAGCCACGCCCACAGAACTGGTAGTAACAAATTTTACATTTCACCCCTGATTAGAATCCTGGTTAGTTGTGCTCTTTTTGTGAAGCTCCTTGGGGCATAATTCATTTCAAATTTCATTCCAAAACAGATTTATTTCCTAGAGATGTAAAATTAGCTGAACCTTCTTCCAAAGAGTAAATTGAGCCCCAGAAGGTTGGCTAGACAGATGGCAGATTAAAAAGAAATGCTTCTTCTTCTTCTTTTTTTTTCTTTTCTTTTTTTGGACATCAAAATAAATCTTTTTTTTAAAGATTTGGAGAACAGTAAAGTATTCAAATGTAATATCTCAGGAGATTGTCTTTCATCCCTTAGCAGACACTGTGCTGTTGTTTTGGCAATCTGGCCGTACAATCAAATATCTTGCAGGGCATGAAACGGGATTTAAAAGATTCAGGACATCACAAAACGATGTACCGTTCCTGCCAGTGCGGAAATAAAAGGTCCCCAATTTAGATTGTGGCGTCTTTTAAAAACGCTGGGCCGGTTGAGTGAGATGACTTTTCTTATTTTATTTCCGATTGGTTCCCACGTTATCTTTCAACGTTGAATGACGTTATGTAAAAACTCTCTTTCCCCATTTCAAAGCAGCTTGGGAGGATTTAAAATCTTCCCCGTTTTGTTACACTAGAATAGATGCCAGCATAATGCAAGGCTGCTCTTGAGTAATGAATAAAACATAACTTTCCCAAGCATGACATTTTAAAGCATTGCCAAATTATTCTTTTTCTTTACTAGGGTTTCCCCCCCCCCCCCGCTCCCCACAGAATTTATGTCTATAAGAAGCGTGAATCTATGTTTCAGCAGCATGGAAATGGTGGCACGAGACAAATGCGTTAAGGAATTTGCATTGAGTTTTCCTTCCAGTGTCAAGGAAATTTGAGCAAGACAGACTAGCATAAAATGTATGGGAGAGGCTATTTAGAGTCCCGACCGTGGCTGAGAATAACAAGAGTTTGTGATGACTTAATAGATGGATATGTTTATCACAGTATGTGCTAGGAAAGGAAGTTGCTCAGGCATATGAAGTACATACAGGTAGTTCTCAACTTATAACCATTCGTTTAGTGAGCGTTCGAAGTTACAATGGCACTGAAAAAGGGACATATGACCATTTTTCACTCTTACGATGTTGCACCATCCCTGTAGTCACATGATCAAAATTCAGATGCTTGGACAACTGAATTTTTCATGTTTGCAGTGTCCCGGGGTCATGTGATCCCTTTTTGTGACGGTCTGACAAGCAAAATTTAACTTGACGACTGCAATGACTTAACAGCTGTGGCTGGAAAGGTCCCCCCAGAGGTCCCCAAAACACCCTTTGAGAGCTGCTGGTCTAGAGAGAGATAAATCAATGCTGTCCATGGAGATTCTCAGTCATTCAGGTCATGGTTGTCCCAAAGGTTTTTTTTTTTTTTTTCAAAAGGCAACTGGACTTCTTTGGTTGTTGCTTGAAGGCGTTTCGCTTCTCATCCCAGAAGCTTCTCCAGTTCAGTTTGCACCTTTGGGATAATTTGGGATATTGCTGAGCACATTGTAAGCCGCCCTGAGTCTTTGGAGAAGGGCGGCATATAAATCAAATTAAAAAAAAAAATCAGTGTTCCTTGATTATCAATATTTACATTTTGAGAGGAGGGAAGGAATGTATATTTTTCTGTATATTTCTTATGTCATATGTCAATGGTGGTTTACTGGTAAGCGACCGTTGTTTTTAGAGGCTGGTTTTTAAATGAAAAAGGAACACATTTTGATAGTACAGCTATGATAAACTGAGGCAGGGCGTGCCAGTCTCTATAAAAAATCTCCCAACCTGCTTTTACCTTCCCCTAAAAAAACCCACTATAGTAGTATAAGGGATGCGGTGGCTCAGTGGCTATGACGTTGAGCTTGTCGATCAAAAGGTCGGCAGTTCAGCGGTTCGAATCCCTTGTGCTGCATAACGGGGTGAGTTCCCGTTACTTGTCCCAGCTTCTGCCAACCTAGCAGTTCGAAAGCACGTAAAAATGCAAATAGAAAAATAGGGACCACCTTTGGTGGGAAGGTAACAGTGTTCCGTGTGCCTTTGGTGTTTAGTCATGCCAGCCACATGACCAAGGAGATGTCTTCAGACAGCGCTGGCTCTTCGGCTTTGAAACGGAGATGAGCACCGCCCCCTAGAGTTGGGAGCGACTAGCACATATGTGCTAGGGGAACCTTTACCTTTACCTTTATAGTAGTTGTTAAGGATATTCTTGGCTCATAACTGATGTTGTGGGTTATTGAGCAGAGTACCCTTTGAGTAAACGCATGAAAAGCGATTGGGAGTGGTTGTGAACAATCACAGTCATCGTACAAACACACTGAGTTGTTGTAGTCTTTTACTTTTAGAAAAAAAATAAAGCAAAGTCTAAAAACAATCCAAGTCATACACAGATAAGACGAAAGTTAAAAGATCAATCCAGGGATATTTCAAGTACAAAGTCTTCTTACCAGTTGTAGTCATATACAATAAAACAGTTCTTGAGTTTCAAAACAGGAACAAGTTCAATATCAAAACATTCAATAAATAGTAGAAAGCAACATGTAGCTATGATCAAACAGTAATCATGCAGAGAGATCAGATAGAGAGTTACAGCAAATAAGCAGGTAAAATGGTGTAGTATCCACACAAGCCATGATCCTGACTTCCCTTAAGTACATTGGCTACAGAGCTTAGCCAATCAGGATACAGGTTGATGCAATACAGTCTTAAAGCAATATAATACCTTTCTGACTGCAAACATACATTGTTGGTTTATATATTGCCTGACCAACTAGTTAGACAAATAACCATTTCCTAACAGTAGTATAATATTGTTTGCAAATGTATAGCTAGGTTTGTATATAGAAACGCAAACCACTTTAAGTGTGAACCGCTCCGTGTAGCAAACTAATAAACTCTCTTGGGTTTCCAGCTACAGATAAAGGCATATTCCCCTCTATCGCAAAAGGCATAAATATTGCATTGTTTCCAGCAAGTGTCTTTGTGGCCACCTTCGCGTTCTCCACTTCCCAGATTTGAGTTGCCAAGGAGTTTGTAAAACAAAAGTTGTCTTTTCTGGAGCTCTCCCTGCATTAATCCTCGGAATATATTTTCCAGTCCATCCTGCAAAAATATAAATGAAATCATTTCCAAAGGACCATTTTTTTTTTTTTAAGGCTCTGGGGTGGCAGAAAATTGGGCTGCCTCGGAGTTTCAGAAATGAGAAATCCTTCCATTTTATGTGTACTCTGGTGTCAGACGCAGATAAGGTATGCCATTCAATGACCTTTTGCCTCTATATTGCCACAGCAGTTAATGAATTGGAGAGAAATTAATTTTCTTTAGCTGTGATGTCAATTAACCGCCCTGCCGAATATGCCACTGGCTCAATGGCACTCTTTCACTTGTTGTTCCTTAATTAAAGTCAGAGTGACAGAGGTGGCTCTTTTAATTAACTGACTGTTATTGTTGCAGTAAGTTTAATTTAAAAGAAAGACGGGAAAGTCTCCGTTCTAATTGAGTTTTTATTAAGAGGGGAATATGGAATGAATATTTCAATTCAGGTTGTTGTAACTGGTAATGCCTTTTTTTCTGTACCGAGAGTCATGCGCTGTGGCAGATAAAGGCAAGATAAAGGCATTTAACTTAAAATAAAAGCACGGAAGTGCCTTGTCTAACAGGTTTAAAGATAACAGAGTAGTGCTGGAGGTCTTAGAAAAACCCTTCAAGAACAATAAATGTCAGCAAAGAACCTAATTTTTTAATTTAATTTTTCCTAAATGAATTAGCAAGAGCACAGGTAGACCTTGGGGTACAACCACAATTGAGCCCAACGTTTTTGTTGCTAAGCGAGACGTTTGCTAAGTGAGTTTGGCTCCAATTTACGACCTTTCTTGCCACATTGGTCAAGTTCAGTTGTTGTTGTGGCCCGTACGCGGCCTATGCAGCTAGTAGCTGATTCCGACAGCGAGGAGGCTGGTGTGGTGCTGCGCCAGCAGCCTGTGTAGCTGGCACTCGAGTCAGACAATGAGGAGGCTGGAGAAGATGTGGTGCCAGAGGTGGGGATTCAGGCAGGGACTTCAGAAGCTCCCTTAAGTGAAGAGGACAAAGAGGAGGAGCCTCTTCTCAATGCACAGGCATGCAGAGCTGCCAAAAGGCAGGAGTGGCTCCTCAGGGGGAGGTCTCCTCGAGAGTAAGGCTTGGGGCTAATTGGCCACTCCCTTAGCCTATTTAAGGAGGAATGCCGACTGAAGCAATTTGCAGAGAACAACTTCGTTCACATACCTTCGTGTCTTGTCTTGCTTATCTTATCAGCTTTCTGCAAATTGCTTCTGGGCATTCTGCCAACCATAATAAGTTTTCAGTTATTATTCTTTGAATTCTTGGCGGCTGTTAATGCAGTTAATTAACAGCCATTATTGTAAAAGACTGGTTGCTCACACAGCAAATACTGTTTCAGTTTCCAAACAGCCCTCAACTCTCTCACACACTGACAGGATGCTAGCCAGATGAATACCGATGGATGCTGGTAGGCAGAGGCAGATTTTTTTTTTTTCTTATTTTCCTCCCCAAAACCTAAGGTGAGTCTTATACTCCGGAGCATCTTATATATGGTATATTTTTGGCATATTCATACAGGGAAGCAGTATTCATCCGGAATATAGCTACACAACCATCAATTTGCTACCATTTGCCAAAAACACCTCCATGAAATGGCACATGGGGAAAAGAAAAATATCAAACTTGTGAAAAGGTTAGGGGGTTAAGCCAGGTTAAAAACTAATTAAAAAAAATAAACTTTATTTGTATCCTGGTACGTTTATAGTACATTTTTATTATTTAATATCTATGCACAGATTCTAATCTCTGATCAGGGTCTAAATATGCACTCTTTTTGTTGTTGTTTTTCTTCCCTCCCAGGTGGCATCAAGTGTCCTGTGTGCAACTTTGTGTACGGCACAAAATGGGAATTCAACAGGCACCTGAAAAACAAACACGGACTTAAAATAATGGAGCAGGATACAGAGGTAAATGCAAGCAGCCACAGCTGTTCTAAAATATCGCCTTTTCCCTGAAATGTTAAAGGGGAATCAAGGAAAAATTGGAGCAACAAACATTCTCCTATAAAACTTAAAAGTAATATCCTGCTTCTATGTGTTTTTATGCAGGCAGGGATATCGAGCGCAAATGAATTGTTCAATGTCATTTATTTCTTTATAATGAAGCCTCATATGAGGCTGAAATTATACATAAGGAATTGGTGGCCATAGCAACAATGTGAGGCTAAATTCCATCACAACTCCCAACATCAGCCCAGGCATTTCTCTTTTCAAGCTGAAACCTGAGTCAAAATATATATATATATATATATGGCCATGTATTTTCTCATCTGAACAAGGCAGACTTTGTTGGGACACTCAATTCAGGTTGATTTCTATACAGATAATGCAGATTTCTTTCTTTACTTTTCTTTCTATCTTCTTCCTTCCTTCCTTCCTTCCTTCCTTCCTTCCTTCCTTCCTTCCTTCCTTCCTTCCTTCCTCCCTCCCTCACTCACTCACTCACTCACTTACTTTTTTCTTTCCTTCCTTCCTTCCTTCCTTCCTTCCTTCCTTCCTTCCTTCCTTCTTTCTTTCCTTATTTTTCTTTCTATCTTTCTCCTTTCTTTCTTACTTTCTTTCCTTACTTGTCTTCCTATCTTTCTCCTTCCTTCCTTCCTCACTTACTTACTTTTTTCTTTCCTTCCTTCTTTCTTTCTTCCTTTTTCTTTCTATCTTTCTCATTTTTCTTTCTTTTGTTCTTTCCTTACTTTCTTTCCTTAATTGTCTTTCTATCTTTTTCCTTCCTTCCTTCCTTCCTTCCTTCCTTCCTTCCTTCCTTCCTTCCTTCCTTCCTTCCTTCCTTCCTTCCTTCCTTCCATCTCTTCTTCCCTCATATCTTCAAGCAGTCACTAAGCAACCAGTTGTAAGTCAAGGACTACCTTTAAAAAATATTAAAAACAACAGAAACCTGGTGCCCAGTCAAACTTCTGATGTGCATTTATCTAATCTTCTCTAAGCGCTTAGGGGAGAAAACTGGGTCTTCAGAGTTTTACAGAAGGCTAAAAGGGCGGAGATTGGAATGGAATGGAACAGAACACAACAGAACAGAACAGAATAGAGAATAGAACAGAACAGAATAGAGAATGGAATGGAATGGAATAGAATAGAATAGAACAGAACAGACAATAGAACGGAATGGAACAGAATAAAGAATGGAACGGAACGGAACGGAACGGAATAGAATAGAATAGAGAATAGAACGGAACAGAACAGAACAGAATTTAGAGAATGGAATGGAATGGAATGCAATAGAATAGAATAGAATAGAATTGAATTGAATTGAATTGAATTGAATTCTTTATTGGCCAAGTGTGATTGGACACACAAGGAATTTGTCTTGGTGCATACGCTGTCAGTGTACATAAAAGAAAAGAGACATTTGTCAAAAATCATAAGGTACAATACTTAATGATAGTCATAGGGTACAAATAAGCAAACAAATCCTATTAGGAAACAGTCAATATAAATCGTAAGGATACCAGCAACAAGGTTACAGTCATACGACCATGTCATTCACTTAATGTCAGCTGGCTTTTGACAAGCACAGTCAATGGGGGAGAGCTGGATTCGCTTCACAACTGTGTGATTCACTTAACAGCTGTAGTGATTCGCTTAATAACCATCGCAAAATTCATAAAATCAACCAGAACTCCCTTAGCGACTTACTTAGTGACAGAAATTCTGGTCCTAATTGTAAGTCGAGGACTACCTCTATAGTAAGATATTCAACTGGAGGCTTGTTTGCAAAACCACCGAATCTTGGATTCTTAAAAAGGCCTTGGAAGTGTGTTAAAATTAATTAGATAGTACGATAGTTAGGATGGCACAGTGGCTCAGTGGTTAAGACGTTGGGCTTGTCGGCTGCAAAGCCGACAGCCCAGGTTCGAGACCCATGCGCCACAGGTCAGGGTGAGCTCTCATCCTCACCTCAGCTCCTGCCAACCTAGCATTTTGAAAGGATAGAAAGGCGAGTAGATTAATAGGTACCACTTTGATAGGGAGGTTAACAATGCCCTATGATGTCATGCTGGCCACATGACCACGGAAACATCTTCGGACAGTACTGGCTGGCTGGCTTGAAACGGAGACGAGCATCCTTTACCTTTTTTTTTTTTTTTAATTTGATTTATATGCCGCCCTTCTCCGGAGACTCAGGGTGGCTTACAATGCGCTAAGCAGTAGCCTTCATCCTTTTGTATATTTATACAAACTCAGCTTATTGCCCCCACAAACTGGGTCCTCAATTTACCTACCTTAGAAAGGATGGAAGGCTGAGTCAACCTTGAGCCTTGGAGAGATTCGAACCAGCAGTAATTGCAGGCAGCTGGTCTTAATAACAGGGTGCTTTAGACCACTGTACTACCAAGGCTCTACCTTATTAAGTTATACAATACCATCTTCTGATACATATTTATTTAGAAAGAAACCCCTTGCGTTTGACGGAGATTATTAATGCGGGTTATAAGACTGCAGTCTTATTTTTCTCCTTGAAAAAAATGATGGGAAAAAACTGTGAAGATAAATAGAAATCTTAATGACTCATGTTAAACTTTAAAAATTAGAACCTCAAAACTGTTGGTGTTTTCAGGCAGAGTCTGGATTGAATATTGCGATAAATTATAGTTTTCTTCTAATCAAAAGGATTACTTTCATGCCTATAATCCTACTGAATTTTTTTTATGCGCATATTCTTATGCACCCACGAGTAAAAATTAATGAGATCAGTAACGATCAGAGATAGGATTTATTTGATAAAGAGTCTCCCAGTTGTGCAACTGACTTGTATATGACCTTGACAAGTCATTTCCAGATTACTTTTCTATTAAAAAAAAATGTTCTTTCGTTGCTGAGTCTTTTCTTGCTTCCTACATCAAAAGATTCTAACTTGTTTCATTGTCAAGAGCCATTTGGTGATGCTGTGCTATTCAAAGAGACATACTTAAGCTTGAACTGTAGGTACGTATTTCGGCAGCTCTGTAATATACCGGTGCCTGTTAACTCTTATTTCTTCTCCAACTGCCTTCTGCTTTGCAGCAAACTACAGAAATTTCCGAAGAATCCTCCACGCAGTACCTTCATATCACCGAAGCCGGAGATCTGCAAGGGACTCAGGCAGCTGTTGCAGCTCTGCAGGACCTCAGATATACCTCAGAGAATGGTAACATGCGCTCATTAAGACCAAATCAATACTTTTTTTTTTTTTTTAAGATGTTTAAATGATGTTTCAGCCAGTTCGGTCTAGTGATTAAGGCACCAGGTGAAAAAGCAGAAAATTCTGAGTTCTAGTCCCACTTTAGGCAAAAAAAAAAAAAAAAAGCCAAATGGGTGACTTTGGGCCAATTACCAGGAGATAGTGAGTTCTAGTCCCGCTTTAGGCATGAAAGCTGGCTGGGTGACTTGGGGCCAATCACTTGGAGACAGTGAGTTCTAATCCTGCTTTAGGCATGAAAGCTGATTGGGTGACTTTGGGCCAATCACCTGGAGACAGTGAGTTCTAGTCCCGCCTTAGGCATGAAAGCTGGCTGGGTGACTTTGGGCCAATCACTTGGGGACAGTGAGTTCTAGTCCCGCCTTAGGCATGAAAGCTGGCTGGGTGACTTGGGGCCAATCACCTGGAGACAGTGAGTTCTAGTCCCGCCTTAGGCATGAAAGCTGGCAGAGTGAATTGGGGCCAATCACCTGGAGACCGTGAGTTCTAATCCTGCTTTAGGCATGAAAGCTGATTGGGTGACTTTGGGCCAATCACCTGGAGACAGTGAGTTCTAGTCCCGCCTTAGGCATGAAAGCTGGCTGGGTGACTTTAAGTCAATCACTGGGAAATGGTGACTTTGGGCCAAGCTGTTAGGTACCACATTTGAAAGATAAGAAGAAAAGACAGCATCAGCATTCCATTAATATTGCAGATGCAATAAATGAAAGGGGAAATTTACACAAGACCCTGAGGGAAAATTGGCATAAAATGCAATAAAGCCCTCAAGAAGGAGAAAATAAACATGAAAGGAAGGAGGTAAGACATTTGAGTCAGAAGACAAGAGGGATATTTTGGCATATAGGAAGTCCTTGACTTAACGACCACAATTGGAACCAGAATTTCCTTTGCAAAGCAAGGTGGTTCTTAAGTGAACCACGCCTGATTATACAACCATTTTTTGTCATGGTTGTTAAGCAAATTGCTGCAGTTCTTAAGTGAATCATGCGGTCGTTAAATAAATCCATATTCCCCCATATTTGCTTGTCAGAAGCTGGCTGGGAAGGTCGCAATGGCGATCACAGGTGTCCAGAACATTGCAACCCTCGTAAAGTCATGCTGATTGCCAAACACCCAAAATTTGATCCCTCGCGTGGCTGTGGGGGTGTGAGAATCATAAGCGTGAGGACCAGTGGGAAGTCCCTTTTTTCAATGCCTTTGTAACTCGCTAAACAAACAGTTGTAAATCAAGGATTACCTTTAGCGTGTAGGGTGGTTGTATAGGCAGTGCAGAAAGGGGAGCAAGGGGAATGGTGGTCCCAGTGCCACAAAGTTTGCATCCTCCTCACAGTGTTAATCTTAATCTGTTGTTCTGCTTCTCCCCCATAAGGAGGAAGGCTTGATGCCACGGCTGTCAACATCCTTCAGCAAATCATTGAGCTGGGATCAGAGCCCCATGACGGCGCTGCTCTAGCTTCTGTGGTTGCCATGGCCCCAGGAACCGTCACTGTGGTGAAGCAGGTAATCTTTCTTTTCATTCCCAGCTGAATGCTCTCTCTCTCTCTCTCTCTCTCTCTCTCTCTCTCTCTCTCTCTCTCTCTCTCTCTCTCTCTCCCTCTCCCTCTCCCTCTCCCTCTCCCTCTCCCTCCATCCCTCTCTCCCCCCCCCTCTCTCTTTCTCTCCCTGTGATCCTGTGGAACATCCTTTGGTTATTTAGCAATAGCAATAGCACTTAGACTTACATACCGCTTCACAGTGCTTTCCAGCCCTCTCTAACCGGTTTACAGAGTCAGCCTATTGCCCCAAACAATCTGGATCCTCATTTTACCCACCTTGGAAGGATGGAAGGATGAATCAACCTTGAGCCTGGTGAGATTCGATCTGCCAAGCATGTCCGTGCAGCCACAGGTGGACAGTGAGGAGAGTAATGAGTCTTGGCTGGATCCACGCCAGCATCGCAGAGATAAGCGCGCACAACAGAGATTAGTCTGAGTCACTGGACCACACCCCACAAGGTATAAAAGGGAGTGTGGTGGCCAGTCAAACCTTGTGACGAACAAAGCTGAAAGCTTCCACGCAATTCTGCATTGCCGGACTTTTGCTTTAAGACTTTGCTGGATTATCTTTGGACTTGATTTACTCTGTAATTATTGAGCTGTTTCCTTTGATGTACCAGAAGCGGGGAGAAGTTATATCTCCTCTTCGTAAGTAATAAACTCTTGGCAGGTAGCCACTAGGTTGTTGCCAAGTTCCGTTATCATAAGGAAAAGGATTTTGCCGGCTGGTTTGGTCTTTAACTCTTGGACGTCTGTTGGTGTGTGTGCGTGTGTGACGGGGAAAGAACACTGGTCTTCTGGTCTGCCACACGTGTGGGGTGCAAGAGCATGCGCCCGTGTCTTGCAGTTTAGGCGGGGCGTGGGTGCATGTGCGGGGGAAGCACACATGCGCGAGGCTTATGCACGCATGCGCCCACATCTTGCAGTTTGGACACACACACACGCACTTTGGGCACTAAGTGCCTAAAAGGTTCTCCATCACTGGTATAAGGTCTCCTGCTTTAGCAAGGGGTTGAACTAGAAAACCTCCAAGGTCCTTTCCTCTGTTGTTCTGTTCTGTTCTGTTCTGTTCTGTTCTGTTCTGTTCTGTTCTGTTCTGTTCTGTTCTGTTAAGGCAGTGTTTCTCAACCTTGGAAGCTTGAAGATGGGTGGACTTCAACTCCCAGAATCCCCCAGCCAGCGCTGCTGGCTGGGGGATTCTGGGAGTTGAAGTCCACCCATCTTCAAGCTTCCAAGGTTGAGAAACACTGTGTTAAGGTTTTGTTAAAGGCTAAGCTTTACTCCATGTTGGACCTGTCTTGCCATCATTGCTGAAGCTTTGGGCAGCCTTTTCTTTTTTTTTCTTTCTTCAATGGGATTCCGACTTGGTCCTTTTCATTCCTTTCCATCCCTTAATCTCTGTTAGAGCTCTTTCTGCTTCCTTCTCCCTCCCTTCCCTGAAAGCGATGGTTGGTCTCCAGCTGCTGTGAGAATTGCCTCTCCTCCTCTCTCAGCTGCTGTCCTTACCAGCTCTCTCTGTGTGATTCCTCTCTTTGTGTAAATCTTTCTTCTTTCCTTCAATCAGTCTGGCTACACGAGCTTTGCGGAATTGTTCAAATGCAGCCACTAAGGAGGGTGAATAGCAATAGCACTTAGACCTACAGGGCGCTTCACAATGCTTTTACAGCCCTCTCTAAGCGGTTTAGTGTCAGCCTCCTGCCCCCAACAATCTGGGTCCTCGTTTTACCCACCGCGGAAGGATGGGAGGCTGAGACAACCTTGAGCCCGTGAGAATCGAACTGCTGGCAACCAACTGTCAGCAGACGTAGCCTGCAGTATTGCACTATAACCACTGCACCACCATGGATCTATGTGGTGCCTAAAGTGATAAATTATATGGTTGGTTTGTAAGTGGAGTAGCTAGGAGTTAAGCTTACACCAAGCTCACTGGCAAAAAAGCAGCTTATATGGACATTAAGCTAGACCAGGCCTTATATCTTAGCCACTATTTTTGGGTAAAGGTAAAAGTAAAGGTTCCCCTCGCATATATGTGCTAGTCGTTCCTGACTCTAGTGGGCGGTGCCTCATCTCCGTTTCAAAGCCGAAGAGCCAGCGCTGTCTGAAGACGTCTCCATGGTCATGTGGCCAACATGACTAAATGCCAAAGGCGCACAGGATGCTGTTACCTTCCCACCAAAGATGGTCCCTATTTTTCTACTTGCATTTTTGTACGTGCTTTTGAACTGCTAGGTTGGCAGAAGCTGGGACGAGTCACGGGAGCTCACTCCGTTACGCGGCACTAGGGATTCGAACCGCTGAACTGCCGACCTTTCGATCGACAAAACTCAGCCTCTTAGCCACTGAGCCACCGCGTCCCTAATTTTTAGGTAGAATGGGTTTAAGTCCGTTCTAGGGAAGAAATCTCTTTTGTGGGATCCTTGGTGCTGCCCTCTGAGCAAACCCCACTCCCTTTTAGTATTGATGTCGTTACCCAGTCAGGTAATGGGTACCCTTCCCCCCCAGTTTCTCCACACCTCTCTTCTGTTTTGGTTGATTATCTTGCTGAGTTTCCTGGCTTGTCCGCTGAAAGAAGTGATGAGTCAAGGAATTGAGTTGGCAAGCTGCGAGCACCAAATTACCTGACATGAAGGACTGGAACAATTCCTTAGCTAGCCTTGCAGAAACTCAATTAAGTTGAGCTAAATAAACGCCGAGGCCCTTCTCGGGGTTCTGAAGCCGCTTCGTAACATGGCTGAAAAAGAAAGGTGCCTTCTCTATAAGCTACCCCAGTCCATTGGAAGAGCCTCCCATTGAAATCCAGGCACTGGGCTAGGATGGGGAGAAATGGATGTGGAGCAATTATTTTTACAAATAGAAGAGACGAGAGGGGAGGGGAGGGGAGGAGAGGGGAGGAGAGGGGAGGAGAGGAGAGGAGAAGAGAGGAGAAGAGAAGAGAAGAGAAGAGAAGAGAAGAGAAGAGAAGAGAAGAGAAGAGAAGAGAAGAGAAGAGAAGAGAATTCTTTATTGGCCAAGTGTGATTGGACACACAAGGAATTTGTCTTGGTGCATATGCTCTCAGTGTACATAAAAGAAAAGATACATTCGTCAAGAATCATAAGGTACAACACTTAATGATAGTCCTAGGCTACAAATAAGCAATCGAATCATATTAGGAAACTATCAATATAAATCGTAAGGATACAGCAAGAAGTTACAGCCATACAGTCATAAGTGGGAGGAGATGGGTGATAGGAACGATGAGAAGATTAATAGTAATAGTAATGCAGACTTAGTAAATAGTTTGACAGTGTTGAGGGAATTATTTGTTTAGCAGAGTGATGGCGTTCAGGGAAAAAGCTGTCCTTGTGTCTAGTTGTTCTGGTGTGCAGTGCTCTATAGCGTCGTTTTGAGGGTAGGAGTTGAAACAATTTATGTCCAGGGGTCTGTGGAGGGATCTGTAAATATTTTCACAGCTCATAGTGCATATGACAGGGAATAATAGAGTTGGAAGGGACCTTGGAGGATTTCTAGACTGACCCCATGCTCAAGCAGGAGACCTTATACCATTTCAGACAAATGGTTGTCCAGTCTCTTTATGAAAGCCTCCAGTGATGGAGCACCCACACTTTCTGAAAGCAAGCTATTCCATTGGTTGATTGCTTCTAATATCCAACACACCTTCCTCCTCCTATTTTCCTCACAATAACCCTGTGAGGCAGGCTGGGCTGAGAGAGAGAGAGAGTGACTGGCCCAAAGGCATCCAGGCAGCTTTCATGCCTAAAACAGAATTAGAACTCAGAGCCTCCTGGTGATTCTCCCAAGCCATCTAGCTGGCTTTTTCATGGCTGTGGCAGGACTTGAACTCGCGATCCTTGGCTTTGTAGCTTGCTCCTTGCATGGGCGACATGATTGTTTTATTGTTGCGGTCTTGGTTTTGCTGTGCTTTATTTTCTTTTCAACCCCTGATCCAGAGGTGGGTTTCACTTACCTTTGCTACCTGTTCGCTCGCATGCGCAGAGCGTATTTGATGACGTCCGGGCAGGTGGGCGGAGCCTCCCGCCACCGCTGCTACCGGTTAGCCTGAACTGGGGTGAACCGATAGCAACCCACCACTGCCCTGATCGTCTTTATCAGTGGTGAATAAAAAGACATTTCTTTGAATAATAAACAAACACTGCCTAAATAAATTTAACAAGTAGCAAATAAATAACACCATCTGAGGAAAAATTCATGAGGAGAATGGATGCTTTTTCAATCTCTAATCATTCTAGATTCATCCTTCTTCAATGTATTATTTTAAAGGCAGTATGTTTAAAGCAATGTTGTTGTTTGCTTTTGAGGGAGATATTGTGATTCTCTCAGCCCTGTGACTGTCAGATTGAAACAATAGTAAGAGTAAAAAGACTGGAGGTTATTTTAATGCATTGTGTCCCGAGTCTCTTTATCTCTGTCATCTAAAAATCCCTCTAAGCAGAAGGGAAGATTCAAGTGGGCAGGTTTCACTCCCCTTCCCACAGTGTGAAGGAGATAATTGTATCCCATTTATCTCTTAGTCCTAATTACTTACCTAATTATACAACTCATCTTGAAATACCTTCTATCAGGTGTTTTTGAAAGAGGGGCAGGGCTTCCTTCTTTCCAGAATTTTTTTTTTTTATCAATAAAGTAAGTGTATGTGTGTTTCTGGTACGTCTGCGTATAGTACATGTGATATTACTCTCAACCCACTCTTTCGGTTCTGTTGGGTCTTTACAGTTAGTCCTTGACTTACAACTAGTTGTTTAGCGACTTTTCAATGTTGCAGTGCCCTTCCCCCAAAATAGAATGGAATTCTTTATTGGCCAAGTGTGATTGGACACACAAGGAATTTGTCTTTGGTGTGTATGCTCTCAGTGTACATAAGGAGAATAAAATACATTTATCAAGAATAAAAAATAGAACACAGTGATAATCAAGGCAGTGGTGAACTCCAGCAGGTTCTGACAGGTTCTGGAGAACCGGCAGCGGAAATTTTGAGCAGTTCAGAGAACCGGCAGCGGAAATTTTGAGTAGTTCGGAGAACCAGCAAATACCACCTCTGGCTGGCCCCAGAGTGGGGTGGGAATGGAGATTTTGCAATATCCTTCCCCTGGAGTGGAGTGGGAATGGAGATTTTGCAGTATCCTTCCCTTGCCACGCCCATCAAGCCACACCATGCCCACCAAGCCACGCCCACAGAACCGGTAGTAAAAAAAAATTGGATATCACCACTGGGTCAAGGTTACTAATAAGCTATCAAATGTACTAGGAAACAAATAAAAACAATATAATTGAAAGATACAAGCAACATGGTTATAGTCATAAGTGAGAAGAGATAGATACTAGTAAGGAAGAGAAGAATAATAGTAATACATTCTTAGTAAATTAAAGGGAATTAGTTGCTAAGCAGAGTAATGGCATTCAGGAAAAAACTGTCCTTGTGTCTAGTTGTTCTGGTGCGCAGTGCCCTATAGCATCGTTTTGAGGTTAGAAGTTGAAACAATTTATGTCCAGGATGTGAGAGGTCTGTAGATATTGTAGATATGTAGAAAAAGGCTACTTACAATCCAGTTGCAGAATTACGACGTTTGCAACACCACTTCCACCCAAACTTATGTAACTGCATTTTGAGTGCTGGATAATAATTTTGACTACTTCAGCTTCAACTACAACAATACATGAGCAAATAATAGATACAAACTCAAGGTAAACCGTTTCAAACTCGATTGCAGAAAATATGACTTCAGCAACAGAGTGATCAATGCCTGGAATGCACTACCTGACTCTGTGGTTTCTTCCCCAAACCCCCAAAACTTTAACCTTATACTGTCTACTCTTGACCTCACCCCATTCCTAAGAGGTCTGTAAGGAGCGTGCATAAGTGCACTAGCGTGCCTACCGTCCCTGTCCTAATATTCCTTTTTACTTACTCTTTTCATCTCCACCCCAGACCACCCCAACGATGCCCTTGATGTGATGTCCCGCTGCCTGGAGGCCGTGCGGGTCTGGATGGGGAGGAACAGGCTCAGACTCAACCCCTCCAAGACCGAGTGGCTGTGGCTTCCGGCGCCCCGATATAGTCAGCAGGTGCCATCGCTGACTATTGGGGGTGAATCTTTGCCCCCCACGGCAATCTGGGTGTCCTCCTGGACGCGCGGCTGTCTTTAGAAGAGCATATGACGGCCGTGGCCAGGGGGGCCTTTTATCAGGTTCGCCTGATTCGCCAGTTGCAGCCCTTTCTGGATCGGGACGCCCTGCGCACGGTCACTCATGCCCTTGTTACTTCCCGGTTGGACTATTGTAATGCTCTGTACATGGGGCTCCCCTTGAAGAGCACTCGGAGGCTCCAACTGGTCCAGAATGCGGCCGCGCGGGTGGTTATGGGCGCAACCCGTTATGCCCATGTGACACCCCTCCTGCGCGAGCTGCACTGGCTCCCGGTGGTCTTCCGGGTGCGATTCAAGGTGTTGGTTACCACCTTTAAAGCGCTCCATGGCATAGGACCCGGGTATCTCCGAGACCGTCTTCTGCCACCAATAGCCTCCCACCGACCAGTTCGTTCCCACAGAGAGGGTCTCCTCAGGGTGCCATCAGCCAAGTTATGTCGGCTGGCGACGCCCAGGGGGAGGGCCTTCTCTGTGGGAGCCCCAGCCCTGTGGAATGAACTGCCCCCGGAAATTCGTAAGATCTCCGACCTCCGGGTGTTTCGCTGCGCATTGAAGACCCTGTTGTTCCGCCAGGCCGGACTATCAACACAATAGTTTTAAATTGGGGTATTTAAATTTATTGGGGTTTTAAATTTGAGCCACTTATTTAATTATTTTAAATTTTATATCATTGTTTTGTCTGTGTTTTTAAATAGGCTGTACACCGCCCTGAGTCCTTCGGGAGAAGGGCGGTATAGAAATAAAATTATTATTATTATTATTATTATTATTATTATTATTATTATTTTCATGTATTCAAATTATGTTTATACTTTTACCTGTTCCGACAATCACAGCTGTGCCGTGCGATCGTCGGAACCTTTTTCTTTCCTTTTTTAAAGCATTTTTTACTACCTATTCACTTGAACTGGTAGTAAAAAAAAATGCTTTTAAAAAGTTTTTTTAAAAAGGTTCCGACGATCGCGCGGCACAGCTGTGATCATCGGAACTTTTTTTTACTTTTTTAAAGCATTTTTTTTTACTACTGGTTCGGGCGAATAGGTAGTAAAAAAATGCTTTAAAAAGGTTTTTTTAAAAAAATTGGCCACGCCCACCCAGTCACATGACCCACCACCACCAAGCCACGCCCACAGAAAAAAAAATGCATTTCACCACTGAGGTCATCCAGATCAACCTCCTGCTCAAACAATTCTATACAATTTCAGACAAGTGGCTGTCCAGCCTCTTCTTCAGAACCTCCAACGTCAAAGAATTAAAAGAGAATTAAAATGGAAGGGCATCTCCATGTGCTTTGACAGTTGCTATGAACTTGTTTCTTTTCTTTCTTTCTTTTTTTTTTTTTTTTGTCAGACAGATATAAAATAAAAATTTTGGGTAGGTGGCATTGACTTCAACAGGAGCCACACGGAAGGAGCTTAAACACTGATCTGATTTGACTTGAACATACCCTGAGAAACAAAGCAATTTGTCATGATAAAAGATGCAGACTGATGTCTACTAGAGGAAACAGAGCTGAGGCGTCACAGCAGTCAGTCAAATGACAAAACTAGTAGAAAACATAGGGAGAAGAACAGCTAGGAAAGCTGCTAAATTTGTTTATTGGCCATTTTCATTTCAGGAGAATATCAAATTGAATAGGCATTCAGCTCAGTGCCTTTGTCCCCAGTGAGATTTTGGTTTCTTTTGGTTTCTGATCACTTTTACATCAGCCACCTTACCTATTCATCTTTCCTGTATATAACTTTTTATTATTTTTTATAAAAACAAACAAACATTTAGTACATCTGTCACCCTCTCCCTGTGACATCTCGGTGTTATCTTCAGTCCTTCTTCTTCTTCTTCCAAAAAAAGGAACTTTCTTCTATCTTGATCTTTATACAAACCATTTTAATATCTCCTTACTAAAACAAAATTCTGCCTATCAAATTTTTAAATATAATCATAAAGCTTTTATCTATTATATCTCTTTTCCAGCCAATAATAGAAACAGTTCCATATTCTATAATCCTCTATCTCTTCCCTATCTTCAATCCTTAAAGTCAATCTATTCATTTCTGCACAATCCATAATTTTTTTTATCACCTCATCTTCCAAAGGTATTTTCTCTGCTTTCCAATTTTGAGCATAAACAATTCTTGCAGCTATTATTACATGTCTTACCTATTCATCTTTGCTGTCCGTGTTATTTGTTTGCATGTCTCCACGGCATTTAAAATTATGCCGGGCTTTTGACGAAAAAGAAAATGCCCATTTGAACACCCATTAAGGCTGCGTTATCCTTGGCTTGCAAGCTTCCCTGCGCCTCCTACCTCTCTATCCCGAGCAATCCGATTTGTTGCCATGGCAGTTGTATACACTTCAGAGTGTCGTTTTCTGGATAAATTGCAGGTCTGTTCTGTGATGTTGTGACATGAAGCAACTCCTGGCTGCCATAGAACAACAGGGTTGACAATTCACTGCCAGTGAGTAAACTGTTTGTGCCAAGGCAGGGCACAATGGGTGAGGTGGTGCAATCCTGTAATTTCAGGAGCCCATCTGTTACTGTTGGGTTACCTGTTTCGATTCTGTGCTGTAAACGATTACAAATGTGTGGCTTGCAAATTTTAAATTGCTAAGCCTGTTGAGTTTATGGATGATGGAAACTAATCAAGGAGAGAAGCCACCTAGGAGAAATTTCCTAACAATGAGAACAAGCCTCTGGCGCCTGGGGAGAACAAAAAACGGGACTTCCAGTCCCATCGGAAGTTGGCAAATGGGCTGTTTCCAGCCTCCGGAGGGCATCTGGGAGGGTACGGATATGATATGATATGGTATAAGGTGATAGGTTAGGTTACTGATTGCTTAGCTTAGGAAAAGGGATGTTATGTTTAGATATTAATATACTTAAAAGATTTGAATTAAGAGATATACGTATGGGGGTGGAGGAAATGGGTAGATTATGAGTAGAATAAATGCCAAATTAGGATCTATTATATAGCTTTATAGCCGAATGCTGTTTTGAAATGTATAGCATACGGGGGACATAATAATAATGTTAGAAAGAAATGTTTAGCACATAGGGGGTGGTGTAAAAGGGTGGTAAAGTATTATATAATGTGATATCAATTTGGATTTCATCTTGGAGAAGCCATGGGGGAGGGGAGGGGGAGGGGGGGTTAGGGAGTGGGGGGGAAAGGGGGAAAATCTGTATTTGAAAAACTTTTTCAATTAAAAAAAAAAGGAGAGAAGCCACCTAGGAGAAATTTCCTAACAATGAGAACAAGCCTCTGGAGCCTGGGGAGAACAAAAAACGGGACTTCCAGTCCCATCGGAAGTTGGCAAATGGGCTGTTTCCGGCCTCCGGAGGGCATCCGGGAGGGTACGGAAGGCCATTTTTGCCCTCTCCAGGCTCCAAGAAAGACTCTGGAGCATGGGGAGGGCGAAAAACGGGCCTACCGGGCCCACCGTGCCATCGTGTGCCAAAAGCGGGTGGGAGCACGAGGTGTGGGGTTCATTAAATTATGGGTGTGGGCACATGTGCCCGCGACCCCCCTGCGCTCCCCCTGCTTTTGGCACGCAACGGCAAAAAGGTTAGTGATCACTGGTATAGGATCTCCTGCTCGAGCAAGGGGTTGGACTAGAAGACCTCCAAGTTCCCTTTCAACTCTGTTATTCTGATTGAGCAACAGGCAGGCCTGTTGCTTATTAGATCTTTCTCTTGTTTATTCCCCATTTCTTTGTTAAGTATCGCCTGCTAAGAAGAATATGGTTAGCTGAACACCTTTAGTACAGACATGTACTAAACTACAGACATGTAGTTTCAGCATGTACAGACATGCTGAAATTACTACATATGTCTCCCCTGGATGATTAGAAAGAGTACAGGTAATCTTCAACTTACAACCATTCATTTAGTGACCGTCCAGAGTTACAATGGCATTGAAAAAAATGAATTATGATAATTTTTCACATCAATAATAATAACAATAACAACAACAACAACAACTTTAATTCACTTAACACCCAAAGACCAGGTCCAACACACATAACAATCCCCAAACACACTCCCACCCACCACAATTCCCCACCCCTAAATCACCCAAACATCCACACAATAGCATGCCTCTGGACATGTGATCAAAATTCAGACACTTTGGCAACTGACTCATATTTATGACGGATGCAGTGTCCCAGGCTCAGGTGATCACCTTTTGCAACTTTCTGACAAGCAAAATCAGTGTGGAAATCAGATTCGCTTAACAACTGTGTTACTAATTTAACAACTGCAGGGATTCGCTTAACAGCGGTGGCAATAAATGTCATAAAACGGGGCAAAACTCATTTAACAACTCTTTGGCTAAGCAAGGGAAAGGTGAAAGAATCATTTGATTCATCTCACCCAAAACTGATCAGTGGCCAACATTTGCTAATGTTTTATTTTATTTCTGTCTTCAATTCAATTCAAATATTTATTGTCAGTGCACAACATGTGCAATGAGATTGGTTGAGCTCCAATCTCATTTTTCCAATCTTTTTGCTTTTGTGTAGTTTTTATCATTTTAGGATTTTAAGCCACCCAGAGTTACCCTGGGATAAGATGGCAGCCAATAAGTTTTACAAATAAACAAATAAATAAAACATTTGTGGCTGTATGCAGTTATGGTAGCCCAAGTTGACCAAATCAAGCATCATATAACTACAGGTGGTCCTTGAGTTACGACTGTAATGAAGCCTGCCCGTTACGGTCGTAAGTCTTAACAGTCACAAAATAGGTTGGTTTTAGAACTCATAAATGATCTCCATTTTTGCAGAAGCTCATTAAACGAATTTGGTGGTCATAAAACAAATACCACAGTTGTTAATTAAACCCATTGTTTGCTGTGACACAATTTTGCCGAAAACCAGAAGAGTGGTCATAAAATGCAGTCGTGACTGAAGGATGCTGCAAACGGCCATAAATACAGTTGTGTTGCCAAATACTCGAAGTGCAGTCACGTCAGGACATAGAATCTGGGTCATAAGTCTCCCTTTTCACGTACACCGTAAGTTTGAATGGTTTTTAAGTAACCGGTCGTAAGTGGAAGGTTACCTGTATTGGCATAATAGCATCATCATCATCATCATCATCATCATTATGATGATGATGACACCCAGCTGTACACCCAGCTGTACATCTCCACCCCGGACCACCCCAACGATGCCCTTGAAGTGATGTCCCAGTGCCTGGAGGCCGTGCGGATCTGGATGGGGAGAAACGGGCTCAGGCTCAACCCATCCAAGACCGAGTGGCTGTGGTTTCCGACGTCCCGATATAGTCAGCTGGCGCCATCGCTGGCTATTGGGGGCGAATCATTGGCCCCCACGGAAAGGGCTCGTAACTTGGGCGTCCTCCTGGACTCACGGCTGTCTTTAGAAGAGCACTTGACGGCCGTGACCGGGAGGATTTTTCATCCGGTTCGCCTGATTCGCCAGTTGCGTCCCTTTCTAGATCGGGACTTGTTACGCACAGTCACTCATGCCCTCGTCACCTCTCGTCTGGACTATTGTAATGCTCTCTACATGGGGCTCCCCTTGAGGTGCACCCGGAGGCTCCAACTGGCGCAGAGTGCGGCCGCGCGGGTGGTTATGGGAGCAACATGGAGCTCCCATGTAACACCTCTCCTGCGCGAGCTGCACTGGCTCCCGGTGGTCTTCCGGGTGCGCTTCAAGGTTCTGGTTACCACCTTTAAAGCGCTCCATGGCTTGGGACCTGGTTACTTACGGGACCGCCTACTACCATCAACAGCCTCCCACCGACCAGTACGCTCCCACAGAGAGGGGCTCCTCCAGGTGCCGTCGGCCAAACAATGTCGGCTCTCGGCCCCTAGGGGGAGAGCCTTCTCTGTGGGGGCACCGACGATCTGGAATGAGCTCCCCCCAGAGATACGGAGGATTCCGGATCTGCGCACCTTCCGCCGCGAGTTGAAGACGCTTTTGTTTCATCAAGCTGGCCTCGCCTAAATCTTCTCCCTTTTAAGTGTAAATTCTAAATTTTTAATGGATTTTAAAATATGGGTATTTTAAATTGGGTATTAATTCAGCCAAATTTATTTAATTCATTTTATTCGATTTTAAATTTTGTATATCTATGTGTTTTATTTCATGGCTGTGCACCGCCCTGAGTCCTTCGGGAGTAGGGCGGTATAGAAATTCAATAAATAAAATAAATAAATAAATAAATTATTATTATTATTATTCTGCCTGAAACATCACAACCAAAGATGCAATTATTGAGTGCAACTTGGCATCTTCAGCAACTCAGTGATCCTCTCTTGAGATGCCAGTGGATCTTGAAATCTTTTCCACTGCACACCGCACGAAGCTTCAGTGCTGGAACAAACTATTCTGGGAATGACTCATCAGGGAGTCTGCATTCTTCAATTAACACGATTAGACTTCTCTTCTTTGCTCACTCATCTAATTTCTCCTTTGCCTAATTCACTGATATTATTTTTATCAGAGGCAGCCTATAGAGACGCAGGCCGCTTTCCCTGCTCTCCTGCAATGCATTCAGATAATTGTGATGTTAGCCAAGAGATGGGGAGAAATTAATTTGAGTTCCCCTGTGTTTGCAAAATTAGAAATTCTATCCTAACAAACATCTGAACCGAGCCGCAGCTGGCCCTCCAAATTTGCATGTCTCTGGATATTAAAAAAATGCATCTCTTTAAGCCAGGAGTTCCCAAATTCAGATCCTTTGATTATAGTTCTATTTATTTCTTCATGATTGCTTCTGGGAAGGGATGCATTGGCTTTAATAGCTTCAAACTGATTATCCTTCTCTGAGTTTAATCTACTCATCCAGCCAGGTGGCTGAGAGTCCTACCACCAAGAGCAATCACCTACCACCTTCAGCAATCTTGGACTTCTTGGTGATGGCTCCCCTTCTTCGGAGCAGATAATCCCCTAGATATTGTGCCACTCCCTGCTTATTATATTTCTGGAGAGCATTAAAAACATAGCTTTTCAAAAAAAAAGAAAAATTGCAGAAGAGTCAGATCATGGAAACCCTATCTAGTAGGGCTTCAGGCTGATTAATTAGATGAGCAGTTCACACCAAACTCTTTCGTTTCCTCCCTCCCTCCCTCCCTAGGCCAGTGACTCTGGCCTATTTCCTGGGGGTTAAAACAGAGTACGAATTAATCATTGAATTTTGCCACGCTGATAGCAAATAATTCACGTAACAGAGATGTAAGGAATCTTGGAGCTCTTCTAATCCAACCGGTTCATTACTACTTGTCTTGTCTTCGGGTGTTTTGGAGAATAGGTTGATCCTCTGTTCTTTGTGGCAACCCTTAGGTCAGAGGTCTTCAAACTTGGCAGTTTTAAGACTTGTGGACTTCAATTCCCAGAATTCTCCAGCTGGCTGGAGAATTCTGGGAATTGAAGTCCACAAGTCTTAAAGCTGCCAAGTTTGAAGACCTCTGCCTTAGGTATTGGAACACTGCTGTCATGTCTCTCCTGGTCCTTCTTTTCATTAAACTAGAGGTTGTAATCATCCCAGGAACATCTTGGCCCACTACTTGGGGGGCATGATCATTTCTGTGAGGCCTTCCTAAAGACCGGCATGGTCAGAACCATCTGAATCTCAGTGGGGTGTTCATAAGTGTAAACAGTTTATCGATTTGGATGACCAGTCTTGGAACAAGTAGAGGAGCACATCGAAGTTAGCATTTCTGCTCATCCAGGTTCCTGCTAGCATTGCCATCATCCTGCTGTAAGTTGGCTTTGGTACGAAGTGTCAGTACCACACTCAGTTTTCTGAGACCAGTACTTCATAGAGAGGTCCCTAATCTAAGTCAATCAGGGTAGGACAAGAAGCAACGGGTGGAAACTACTCAAGGAGAGAAGCAACTTAGAACTAAGGAGAAATTTCCTGACAGTGAGAACAATTAATCAATGGAACAACTTGCCTCCAGAAGTTGTGAATGCTCCAACATTGGAAGTTTTTAAGAAGATGTTGGATAACCATTTGTCTGAAGTGGTGTAGGGTTTCCTGCCTAAGCAGGGGGTTGGACTAGAAGACCTCCAAGGTCCCTTCCAACTCTGTTATTCTATTCTATCCTTAATGGGCAAGTAAATTAAATATTTTTTTAAAAAAGTCACATCCAACTCTTAGGGGCTGGCGCTCATCTCTGTTCCCTAGCCAAAGGAGCCAACATTGTCCAAAGACCCTTTCCGTGGTCATGTGGCCAACATGACTATACACCGAAAAATCACCGAATGCTGTAACCTTCTCACCAAAGTGGTATCTATTTATCTACTTGCATTTGCATGCTTTCAAACAGCTAGGTTGGCAGGAGCCGGGGCAGTCGTGTTAGTTACCCTTTTGCAAATTCAGGGAAAATCGGGTATTTTTCCAACTTTGTTTTTATTTTTGTCGATTTGGGGGCAAAGGAATGCTTCTCTGTCCTGACGTTTTATAGCTTCTTCTCCAATGCTACACAGCAACCATATTTTCCAAGTCAATACAAGACATGGACTCCCATGGAAGTTATGGTGATCTCGCCTCCATAAACAAGCTGCTATCTAGAAAGAAGACTTGGATAGAAATATTTAGGAATTGTTACTTAGGCAAACCAGACTAGGTGACTAGTCACCTGGCTAGGTGGCTCACTGGCTAAGATGCTGAGCTTGTCAATCAGAAAGGTCGGCAGTTCGAATCCCTCGTACAGGTCTCCTGCGTGAGCAGGGGGTTGGACTAGATGTCCTCCAAGGTCCCTTCCAAATATGTTACTGTTATTGACTAAGCCAGCCCAGAACTGCCAGGTAGCATTTAGAAGCAGTTCAGGCAGACGCATTCCTATTCACTGAACTATAAGAAGAAATCCTTCACAGTGGCTAAGACGCTGAGCTTGCCGATCAGAAAGGTCGGCGGTTCGAATCCCTCGTACAGGTCTCCTGCATGAGCAGGCGGGTTGGACTAGATGACCTCCAAGGTCCCTTCCAACTCTGGTTACTGTTACAGTTGGACTTGCAAGATTCTGTAATAATAGCAAATCTTCCAGAAAAGTAGTATTAGTCTTTTTTTACAGATTTTTTATTAGTCTTTTTTATTGATTTCCTGGCGCGATCCATCTAGTGGGGTTAACACTTCCAAGTGTGCTTCTCAAGTTAGTGGATATTTGGTTGCCTCTTGGAGTTGTGACAATCAATTCTAAGGCCAAACATCGTTCACAGAGGGAGTAAGGCTCTCCTGATTGATCTGCCAGATTAGGAAAATCCCATAAGGCCTGTGATTCTGCCAGCAAGTCCGTTTAAGAAGATACAATTGAATCTGGCAGTAGTTCCAGCTCAATGCCCTCAACCCTCCTCAGATGACAGTGATTGTCAATCAGTTGGTGTCCTCCTTAGCCTCATAATCACCCTCCAACTGCTTTCTAAAAGTGGTAGGTTATCCCAGATGCCATTCTTGTCTTCAGAAGGCATCACGGTCCATTGGGCCTCTGCTAAAGATCAGCAATTAAAATAGCCGTAGATGCAGTTACAAATATAGCTATAAAATTAGCCAAGTACAGCTATTTGTTTCACCACGCCAGGGTTCCATATGCAAGCTCTAATCTAATTATAGAAGCTTGTCACAACGATTCATTCATTCATACCAGTGGTGGGTTTCAAATTTTTTTACTACCGGTTCTGTGGGTGTGGCTTGGTGGGCGTGGCAGGGGAAGGATACTGCAAAATCTCCATTCCGTCCCCACTCCAGGGGAAGGTTACTGCAAAATCCCCATTTCCTCCCAATCAGCTAGGACTCGGGAGGCAGAGAATAGATGGGGGCGGGGCCAGTCAGAATTTTTACTACCGGTTCTCCGAACTACTCAAAATTTCCGCTACCGGTTCTCCAGAACTGGTCAGAACCTGCTGAAACCCATCTCTGATTCATACCTATATATGATTTATATAGCAGCCCATATCACACAAGATGCTTACAGGATTCCAACACACAAACTTCAGGTAGTCCTCAACTTTCAACAGTTCATTTAGTGACCGTCCCAGGTTACAACAGCACTGAAAAAGGCGACTTTTGACCACTTTTCACACTTAACGCCTGAAGCGGCATCCCTGAGGACTACCTGAGCCACAGATAATCTCCCAGAGCCCAAGTATAAACATTGACCCCACTCACCATTAATGGTAAGAGAACTCATTTGTCCCAAATGCCTAAAGAGACAGCCAGGTCATCAGTGCCTTGTAGAACAGGGGTCCCCAACCTTTCGGACCTCAGGGACCACTACATTCATAATTTTAAATCCCACGGACCACTAATATGATCTGCCTAATGACCAGCTGGGTGGGTGTGGCTAGGTGGTCATGTGACTGGGTGGGCGTGGCCAACTTGATGTCACTCACATGGAAGGGTGCCTCACCGGCCTCTACTCACCCCTCTCCTCCCAGCCACTCCTCTCCTGCCTGCCCGGGCTCCTTAGCGCCCCAACAGGAAGCAGTTGTTGGAGCTAAGCAGCCACCATGAGAAAGAGTTGGCAAAAAAAAGCTGGCTCTTGTTCAAATTGGATCTGACCAAGAAGGAGGCTCAGCAGAAGCACCTCACTGAGGACTAGGAGCATAGGCTTTCCAAGCAGAGGGAAAACCTGCGGGAGTGCAAGGCCAGGTACCGGCATCTGGAGGCTCAGTGGGCTGAGATGGTCAGCCAGTTCCAGGCCATAATGCAGTCCCACTGGAACAAGGTCCTCCGGCTCTTCGCAGTGCTTCCCTCCAGCCTTTGCCCAAAGCCCTGCACCAGGAGGCTGAAGCAGACCCCAAGTCAGAATTTCTGCCCACAAAAAAAGACCCCAGAGGGGGAGACTCTCTGCAGCAACACAAACGTTCATTGCACGTATCTGTCCCAGGGGCCGTAGTTTGAGGACCCCTGATTTAGTGCAATATAAAAAAATGCAAATAATTTTTCTGCAGACCACCAAAATTTACTCACGGACCACCAGTGGTCCACGGACCACCAGTTGGTGGCCGCTGTTGTAGAAGACTAACATGGTTGGGGATATCTGAATCTCTGGGGGATGCTATCCCATAAGGCAGGTCCTGCTGTCAAGAAGGCAGAATTCCAGGGTCCAGCAAGTTGGTATTATTTGACAGAAGAGACCCAGAGAATGTCCTCTGCTAGATTTGGTGGGACAAGCAGAAACAATAGGAGAAAGGCAATCTTGCAAATATCCTCACTCTTAAGCCACGGAGAACTTTATAGGTGGTGACCAACACTTTTTGTATTGTACCCGAGGCCTGCTGGGCCCAATCTGCCTAGCTTCCAAGTGTCTTAAAGGTGCTTTTTCAAAAGACAACTGGACTATGTTTTTTTATCCTTTTGAGGAAGAAGGAGATGTTTTGCTTCTCATCCAAAAAGCTCCATCAGTTTTGAGGCCTAAAGCAGCTAATGGCAGTATTTTCAATTTCAACATCTCTTGACTTCTTAATTTGGTCCTCTGACACATTAACAAGTTCTGAAACTCCCAAATGACTTGTTGTATTGAATAATGTCTTAGACGACTTTAAATCTTTGGCTGATTTCCATAGACAGTTGAAAATTACTAAAATTGCTTCTAAAATTACTACTAATATCGTTAATTTTCCAAGGGGTTTGAAAGGAAGAGTTGGATTGCCATGTTTTAACAAATCAACACTCTTGCCTTTTTTAAAAAAAAGTTAAATATGTCTTTTGTGATCTTCAGATGAACAGTGTCATCTGAAAAAGATTCTTTTTCATTATGTAAATCAGGAGATGCTGAAGAAAGATTGAGTGTCAGTATTTTCATGTTACAAGTAAAATGTATTTGAAGGGATGTTGACATACATAAATTGGTTCTGCTCTGTGGTTGTCACATTTTGGCTTAATATCCACATTATTTTTAATAGAATTTTGAGAATTCTATTCTGAATTTTGAGAGGGATAGAATCAAGATCATGCGAAGTTATAGTACCGCTTTACAAAGCCCTATTAAGACCATACTTGAAATACTGCATCCAGTTCTGGTCAACACAATATAAAAAAGATATTGGGACTGGAAAGAGTGCAGAGAAGTGCAACAAGAAAGATTGAGGGGTTTTGAGGCTAAAACACATGAAGTATGGCTGCAGGAACTGGGTATGCCTAGTCTAGAGAAAAGACGGACTATGGAACACATGATAGCAGGCTTCTAATATTTGAGGGGCTCCTACAAAGATGAGGGAATCAAAACAGCAGATGGAAATCAGGGGTGGGTTTTAAAACCCATCGCTACCTGTTTGCTTGTGGGTGCGTTTTGTTCATGCGCAGAAGCTTCTGCACATGCACAGAAGCGTCCGGGCGGGTGGACAGAGCCTCCCGCTCCCGCCGCTACCAGTTCGCCTAATCCCGGACGAACTGGTAGCAACCCACCACTGATGGAAACTAACCAAGAGAAAAGCAGCCTAAAACTAAGGAGAAGTCTCCTAACTGTGTGAGTAATCAGCCAATGGAACAGCTTGCCTTCAGAAGTTGTGGGTGCTCCATTACTGAAGGGCTTAAGAAAGAGAGTGAATAACCATTTATCTGAAATGGTATAGAGCCGTGATGGAGAACCTATGGCATGCGTGCCACAGGTGGCACGCGTAGCCATATTGGTGGGCACGCGAGCTCAGCTCTGGCGCGCATGCGTGAGCCGGCCAGCTGATTTTCAGGCCTTGTGGGCCCACCGGAAGTCGGCAAATGGGCCATATCCAGCCTCCGGAGGGCATCAGGGGGTGGGGGGTGGGGAAGGCCGTTTTTGCCCTCCCCAGGCTCCTAGAAAGCCTCTGGAGCCTGGGGGGAGAGAAAAACGGGCCTTCTGTTCTCACTGGAAGTCAGCAAACAGGCCGTTTCCGGCCTCCGGGGGGGGAGGCTGTTTTCGCCCTCCCCAGGCTCCTAGAAAGCCTCTGGAGACTGGGGAGAGAGAAAAGTGGGTCTACCGGGCCCACCATGCCATCGCGTGCCAAAAGCGGGGGGAGCATGAGGGGGTTGCGCGCGCGCGCATGCATGGGAACAAGTCACATAGAATTATGGGTTTGGGCACAGACGACCCCCACCCCACCCCGTGGTCCCCCCCGGTTTTGGCACGTGATGGCAAAAAGGTTAGCCATCACTGGTATAAAGTCTCCTGTTCAAGCAGGGGGTTGGACTAGAAGACCTCCAAGGTCCCGTCCAACTCTAGTATTCTATGTTACAAGAGAAGAGAAATAAGGATGTGATGCTGAATAGCATGCCCCCAAATAGGTATGTATCAATTTATGAAGAATTTTTGCACTTAATTTTGCCATTTTAGAAAAAAAAAAAACCTTCCAGACTTAAAATCCTGGACTAAAGAAATATGTTCACTCTTACCTTTATATTGACTCTGTTAATGTAATGGAAAAAAAGAACTTACTTCTCTTGAACTACACATTTTAATTCTGCTTTTTTATTACTGGCTTTTAAGAGTTGCCTTAACTCTTTAGGAGAACTAGACATTAAATAAATCTTGCCCAAGTGGATCTGTTGTAGATATGCTGGACTTCAGTTCCCTGCATTTTTAGCTGGGCAAGATTAACCATGGCAGAGAAATTATCAAGTTTCAAAACACCAATTCCAGAAGAAGCCCGAAGGTCAGTTACGAAAAGGGGGAAATGTTATTAGATGGACCTTCCGTTTGATCTAGCAGGACAGCTTTGACATCCTTCAGAGAATAAAAATAAAACAATTTGGACCTGAGTGACTAGCTAATCTCTCATGCTGTAGAAGAAGAGCAGGTTGAGCTGGAAGGTGAGATTAAATGTGTCATCACTTCGGAGTCATTGCGTTGCCACAAGAGACTTCAGTCCAGCCACCCTTGAATTCTCTTGACCCTTATCTAGCACCAATTTCGCTTTGACCATTAGTTGACTATATTCTTGTCTATAGGGGTCATGGCCTCATCGGATCCTGGTTCGGAGGAGGAGTTGGAACTGGGACCATCCGATAAGGATGGCACGTCTCCCCTGGAGAGGCCAGGGGCTGAGAACAATGCTGTCCCAGGCCCCTCAGGCATTGGGGGAGGTGGTCGACCGGATGGGGAGCTGCCTGCCCTCACAAGCACAGGGGAGGATCAGCAGTGGGGATCAGAGGCAGCAGTTCCCATCTGATGAGGAACAGCTGCCTCCCCCATCAATCCAAGGGCACTGAGGGAAACTGAAAGGAAAGCTGCTCGGGAGGAGGTTGCCTGGCCCCTCCTCACAAGGAACACCTGGCTTGGGTTGATTTAAGCAAAGGCTTCAGGAGGGCATCTTTGTTGGGAACAATTGTTTTGGCATGCATTTCCCCGGCCTTGGAAAACACTCTGCTTTGACTCGTGTTTCTGCCTGAGCCCTTTGTCTCGCAGACTTGCCTTGCCTTGTGGACAGACCTTATCTGGCTTGGAGAGCTGCCAGGCCGATATCTTCAAAACTTGGCAAGGAGTCACAAACCAATTAAGCGAACTAATTGTCTCCTGCAAGCTCCACTCCCCTTTCGCTCCTCTTTTATTCCCTCTGGGAGGGGCTGTTCATCGTCCGCCTGTGGCCTTACTCCCAAGTTGACCCTTGTTCTTTAACTGTTCCCTTCGTCTGGCAACTCTGCGCATGCACACACTGGGAACAGGCTCCAGCTGTTCATCTGCCTCACTGATGTCTAACTCTGAAGGCAGCTGATAACTGGCATACGACCCTGGCCCCCTCTCTGCCTCCGACGCAGAGCCCTCATCAGAGCCTTCCCCAGACTCCAGGACTGGCCCATGTTCCTCCCCAACCTCCTCACTGTCCGAATCTGCTGCCAGCTCTGCTGACCGCTGGCAGGCCACAACACCCCATACGTGGCAGTTCCAATACATGCTTGACTTAACAAGCCACCATACTCAAGCAGGCAATTTTGGTGTCAACTCTGAATCGAATCTGGCTGAAGCCATCTTGTGCTCCTTCACAGTTGCCACACGCTTTGGGGGGGAGGATGAGGGGGAAAATAGCTAGACCGTCTCATAGACAAAATAAAGAGCATGGGAACCAAGGTCATCCCAACAGATGGCAGTAGGAGGAGGAGCAGAAGTGCTCAAGGGAGCCCACCAACTGCTTTGATTGGACAATGTGATCTGTGACACCTGGGGAGGGAAACATTTGCTCTTTTAATTACATGGTAACCACAGGAAACTTTTAGAGTTGGTTTTCACTGGCTGTGCCAATATGATGTGTCCAATAAACATGTTCTCTGAGGAACATTCCTGCCTTAGAGTTTCGATTTCTTTGGATGCGTTACTCGGAACGCTGACAATCTGGTCTATCATTCCCCTAAAGTCTACACTACTGAAATCTGCAGCCAATAATTGTCATGTTATAGGATTTTGGTTTTACCAATTTTGCTCCTTTTCATTGCCACTCCCTTTTGCAAGCTTTTTGTAACTTTCCCATCATTCTGACAGGTGACCGAAGAGGAAGAGTCCGCTAATCACACCGTGATGATTCAGGAAACTTTGCAACCGACTTCGCTGGAGTTGTCCGAGCAGCACCATTTGGTGGTCTCCTCAGATGACATGGAAGGCATTGGGACAGTGACCGTTTATACTCAGGGCGGAGAAGCCTCAGAACTGATTGTTTATGTGCAAGAAGCTCTGCAGCCGATAGAAGAGCAGGAGCAATCTGGACAGGACATCTAAATCAAGTCCTCCGGGCAGGTAAGCCTCCTGGCACTGGATGATGACATATTGCAAGCCATTTTGGGAAGATACCCCTGAAGTTGGCATGGCAAGAGTTGGTACATTCCAACGACTCTCTGATTCTCTGCCTAACTAGTTTTTCTCTGACTGATGAAGTTGCTTGGATGAGCAACGAAACATTTCAGATTTGCAAACTTTTGGTCCAGTTGCCATAATTCAACCTTTAGACACCTCCTGACATTGCTAAATTATTTCCCAGTGTATATTTGACAGCAAGCATAAAAGGTGCTTCCTGCAGCTACTAATCCATGGTGTGTTTCACTCCTGGTAGATGTGAGGGTGGCAATTGATTGGACTCCAGGTAGTCCTCGGCTTACGACCACAATCGGGACCAGAATTTCCATTGCTAAGTGTGGTGATTTGATAAGTGGTTACTATATTTTTCGGACTATAAGGCACACCTAAATTTAGAAGGGGAAAACAACAAAAAAAAGTTTTTGGCCTCCGCGCACTCCATTTTCGGGCCTTTTTTCAGCCATTTTCGGGCCTTTTTTCAGCCCATTTTCAGGGCTTTTTTTGACCTGTTTTCAAGGCTTTTTTTGACCCATTTTTCCAGCCCATTTTCGAGGCTTTTTTGGCCCATTTTTCCAGCTTTCTTTTGTCCCATTTTTGAGGCTTTTTTCAGCCTGTTTTTGAGGCTTTTTTGGCCCGCTTTTCCTGAAAAAAAGGCCATAAAAAGCCTCAAAAACAGGCCTGAAAAGCTGAAAAGAAGACCAAAAATGGGCCGTGCAGAGGCAGCAATTGAGTGGGGCTTCGGCAATATTCGGTCTATAAGCTGCACAGACATTTTCACCCCCTTTTGGGAGACAAAAAAGTGCATTTTACAGTCCGAAAAATACGGTATATGACCTCTTTTGTCATAGTTGTTAAGCGAATCCCTGCGGTTATTATGCGAATCACATGGCCGTTAAGCAAACCCAGCTTCTCTCATTGACTTGGTTGGAAGCCAGCTGGGAAGATTGCAAGTGGGCGATCACATGACCCCCCAGGACACGGCAACCATTGTAAGTACACGCTGGTTGCCAAGCACCTGAATTTCGATCATGTCACCATGGAAACGGTGCACTGGTCATCAATGTGAGGACCGGCTGCAAGTCACTTTTCCAGTGCTATTGTCACTTCGAACGGTCGCTAAACAAATCAGTGGTGGGTTCCTCCTGGTTCGGCCCGGTTCGGCCGAGCCGGTAGCAGTGACGATATGACATCACCGATCCGGTTCTCTTTGTTCGGGAGCTGGGCCCTCCTGCCCCCCCACGTTATTCTTACCTTTTATTTGGCCCCGCCCCCAATCTATTCGCTGCCTCCCAAGTCCCAGCTGATTGGCTAGAAGGAAAAAAACTGTTTAAACTCTTGCCGCGGGGCTTCAAAGGGCCGCCCTACAGCTGATCAGTAGATTAAAAGGCAGTGTGGTGGTAGACCGGTGCTTCCAAAAACAAATGAGTAGACCGGTGCCTGCAAAAATAAATGGGTAGACCAGTGCCTCCAAAAACAAATGAGTATACCAGTATAGCTCTGCAAGCAATTAAAAGCCTGGTAGACCAGTACCTCTGCTAAATCCTAAAGAATTGTCACATGACCATCAAGCCACGCCCACAAAATAAGCCACACCCACAGAACTGGTAGTAAAAAAAAATTAGAACCCATCCCTGAAACAAATGGTCGTAAGTCGAGGACTTCCCCTAATGGCTTTTCGCACACACTGAGCCATGATCCATTTCTGGTTTTTTTTTTTTTTCTGTTTTTTGTTTTTTTTTAAATGCCTTTTTTCACGAATCTCTCCCTTTCTCCCAAGGAACTCAAGAGATCACAGCCTCTTATTACACCGATCCCGGTACCTTCTTCGGGGATCAAATAAGCATCCTGAACAAGCATCTGTGCGAGGAGACCCCAGCTAACAAACCAAGAGGAGTGATCATTGGCAAAGTGCCAAGGGGCTCGGTTAAAACTATCCGGGTGTGTTGTATGCACTTTAAAGAAAACGGCAGCGTTTTAAAAAGACTCTCTTAATCACAATTTGAAAAGCTTGTTGAGAAGGCAAAAGGACAATCAGGCAAAACAGAAGGCTCAGGCAGTGTAGCTGCTTCTAAGGATAAAGCGCCATACCTTACTTTCTTCCTATCCCTGGTTTGCTTCTAGAAAGAAATCACTCTTTTAATCTTCTAAAGGAGCTTTGCCTTTGTGAGTTTCGAAAAACCCCAGAACGTGATTTGAGTTTTCAAAGACTCGAGAATGTTATCCAAAGGAACTCTTTTAAATCGTTCATCTTTTAATTTCACCTCCTTCCAGTTTCTCAAGGATGCAAGGAACTGCCACCATAGTTTTCCCAGATGCCCTGGTTCCTATTAGAAAGGAAATGTTTTATTATTATCACGTATTTGAGGCACATAGATTGAAAAATAATCTGGGAAGGCTGAGGAAGTTCTAACCATCCCTGAAATTTTATTCTGCTTTTCCTCCCTCTTCCCTTTGCAAGATTACAACGGTGTTTTTCAGAAGTATAAAAAAATGTGGACTTTTTTTTTTTTTCCCTGAGCTTGGCCACTCTATTTACTGCCGGGTTATGTTCCTCATAATACATAATGAATGCAATTTTGAGCCATAAAGAAGTAATTTAGCATCAAGAAAGCTGTGAAAACCAGAGTGATAAAGTGGAGTTTGGGGTCCTGTTTTCCTTGTCTGACAAATGTTTGAACATTTTCTTCATGAAAAGCCCAGCTCAGTAGCCAAAGCTCACATCCATTACGGTTACTCTGTCTTTATAAAAACTAAACAACTTGCCATGAAATACACTACATTGGCCACCAAGGCTGGCCTAGAGAAGGCCTAATTTTTTACTAAGCCTTCTTGAAGAAAATGGATGCTAGGAAGCTCAGGCAAAATTGTGATACGTATTTTTGTCCATAGTTCTAACAAGTGGTCTCCAATGGGGTGAACATTTTGCTGTCCATGAAGAAAAGGGGATATGATTTTGAACGAGGTTGTTTCCACCAGACCAGTAATTCTAGTTGCAATCATGCTGCCTGGGGAATTCTGGGAGTTGAAGTCCACAAGTCTTAAAGTTGCCAAGGTTGGACATCCCTGATTTATGAGGAGATGTTGCGTCTCCATTTGCTTAGGGGAAAAGAGAGAAGGCCACGTTATGATTGGCACCCAAGCATATGAAGAGCTTATCCTTCAACCTCTGAGGAATAGTGCCAACAGGTCATGGTTAAAACCTGAGATTGATTATTTTTTTTTATTCTGAGGGAGTGGGGAAAAAACAGGAATAACCTGACTTCTTTTTATCCTATGAATTTTTACATTATCAAAGCACCCATTTGTGATTATGAGCAGAAACTCTTATCATCTGATATACGAAACAGCTTAGAGTTTAACTCGTCTGACCTATTATGTCTAAGATCTTGAAAAGACTTCTATCAAATAAAATGGAATTTTAAAATATACATAATAAAAGTTTTAAATAGGCAACTCCAATTTGCAGGGGGGTGGAAGACCCCAGACCCTGTTTCCAAGCGTATTATTGACTGTCAGTATCTCAATTCTTTTCCCTGTAGTTTTGCTGGAAAGATAGAATGCAACATATTAAGTCCACGTCTAGACTTAATATGTTTTTTTTTAAAGAAAAAAGAAAAACAAGAATTGAAATAAATTCTTAATACCTCCCCATTATTTATTACATTAAATTATTAAATTTATTGAATGCACATGCCACTGAATCATTGAAATTCCTGCCAGCTTACAAGGATAAATAAAACATACCCGGTATAAAAAGAAAAATAGAGTAAAATCTCCACAATAAGACAGGAAAAATAATGCATAACCCCTAACACACATAACACATAGCAACTCCTAATAAGTCAAAAAACCAAATTATTAGGTGTAACAGAAAATAATAAAAAAAATAATAATAATTGTGGCTAAAAGCTAAGCCAACGCTAACTTCCAAAACAAGTCAAAATCTCCTTGTGTCCATCATCCTTCCCTAAAATATTCAGTGCAGCTCTCACTACTCAGGAGTTACTTCCAGCTGCCTTAAATCCTTAATATACAGAAGAGACCTTTTGGTCACCAAAATCTATTTTTTGCTGCAACTGAAATTTATCCCAGTATATTTTTGCATCAGGTTATGCTATTTCCATTCTGCAAAGATAATTAGCTTTAAGATGATGCATTACTCTCTACCTTAGAGTTAGATTTTGGGAACAGAAGGAGGAAGAGGAGCCAACTAGGTTTGTAACTATAATTTGGTTTAAAAAAACCCTGACCAGTCACCCTTTGCAGGAGAAATGAAATAAAACTAACATTACAGGCTTATAAATATCCAGATATGTGCTTCAAAAATAGCTAGCTTCCCTTGACAGCTAAAACTTATTTTCCTGTACCTGCTTATCATAACTTGAATTGGTATCGAGTATTGCTGGATTAAATTAATTCCGCAAAAGGAATGAATGATGGATGCTAAATAAAAACCACCAAATATTACAAACTGATAGTGCCGTTCTCTTGGAATTAAAACTTAAAACCTGTTTGTTAGTGAACTTAAAAAGACTTCCTAAAAATTCTGCTGTACGTCGCTGTCGTTGCCAAATCTACTCGGTGGACCTTAAGGACTGTCTTGTTAATATGTAAAAAAGTGTTTCCACAACTTTAATTGTAAATGATCTCCAGCTCAAATAATTGTACAGATGGGAAAATAGAAAGCAAGAGAAGGTTTGTGCACAAATGAGGGTGCATTCTTTGGTTGAGGGGAGCATGCCTGCAAGATTATCGGTCGTGCATACAGCCACAACTTCATCATTGTACACCTCCCTTATCTTGGGAGGGGGAGTGTCCAATATTTATATTTATATATATATATGATATATGATCTATAAACCTTTGATTTTTTTTCCCCTCCCTTGAAAATCCACCAAGCCAATAAATCCTTTTCAAAGTCTCCTGTTGCTTGGATATTAGTCGGAATGCAATATAATATAACGTACAATATTATTGTGTTGTACATTGTGTAAACAGTACAGGTACTCCTCGATTTACAACCAGTAAATACTTTAACAACCGGTTCTCTGCCCTAATGACCGACTGGGTGGGCGTGACTACGGTGGGCGTGGCCAGGAGGTGTGACAAGCAGCACTCAGTCTCCTGCACCCCCCTCCGAGAGTAAAACAGGCCGCGGGGGGGAACGCACCGCCCCTCCTCCCGTGCTCTGTTTTGGGCCTAGGAGGCCTCTCTGCACTTAACTGGGAGCCAAAACAGGGCACTTGGGGACTCCTGGAGGGAAGGGGCCAGCCAGCAATTTAATTGCCGGTTCACCCGAACTGACTGAATCCCACCACTGCTTAAAACCCTTCAGTTAGTGACTGTTCAAACTTAACAATAGTACTGAAAAAAAGTGACATGACTGTTTTTTACACTTATGACTAGCACCAGCTCCATGGTCACATGATCAAAATTCAAATATTTATTTATTTATTCAATTTATATGTCGCCCCTCTCCAAAGACCCAGGGCGGCTCACAATACACTCAAAAAATCACTATAAAAACATGTAAAAATTAAAAACATTAAGACATTAAAACTCATTCACACCATTCATGGCCGGATCGCAAGAGCGAGATCAACGGCCCCAGGCCTGCCGGAGAAGCCAGGTCTTCACTGCTTTTCGGAAGGCCAATAGGGAGGGGATGGTCCGGACCTCAGGAGGTAACTGGTTCCAGAGAGCTGGGGCAGCCACAGAGAAGGCCCTCCCCCGCGAGCCCGCCAGCCGGCATTGTTTAGCTGACAGGACCCGGAGGAGACCAACTCTGTGGGATCTTACCGGTCGCTGGGAGATATGTGGTAGAAGGCGGTCTCGAAGATACTCAGCAGCTGGTACATATTTATGACGGTCGCAGTGTCCCGGGGTCGTGTGATCCCCTTTTGCGACCATCTGACAAGCAAAGTCAATGGGGAAGCCAGGTTCACTTTACAACTGTGTTACTAACTTAACAATTGCCATTATTCACTTAATAACCAAGGAAGGCCGTAACATGGGGCAAAACTCACTTAACAACTGCCTTGCTTAGCAACAGCAATTTTGGGCTCATTTGTGGCAAGTCGAGGACTACCTGTATACAGTAGAATTTAATACAGGTAATCCTCGACTTACAACAGTTCATTTAGCAATCGTTCAAAGTTACAACGGCGCTGAAAAAAGAGACTTCTGACCGTTTTTCACACTTAGGACCGTTGCAGCATCCCCATGGTGACGTGATTTACATTCGGACGCTTGGCAATTGACTCACATTTACGACAGTTACTGTGTCCCGGGGTCATGTGATCCTCTTTTGCGACCTTCCGACAGGCAAAGTCAATGGGGAGACCCAGCTTCACTTAGCAACCGTTGTAACTCATTTACCAACCGCAGTGATTCACTGAACAAATGTGGCGAGAAAAGTCGTAAAAACGGGTTCGAAACTCACGTAACAAATTTCTCACTTGGCAAGGTAAATGTTGGGCTCAATTGTGGTCGTACGTTGAGGACTACCTGAATTCCTCTTTATCAGTCATGATACAATTGTGAAAATTATTATTTTTTGCACTGGGAGAGGGGTCAGAAAGCTTCTGAAGCTTTTGAAAAGCGAGCTGCCAGTTCAATGAATCCGGGTGCGCTACAGACACTAATGCCAAGCATAACAATGAACCAATCAAAGGGACATTGGAAAGGAACGCCATGCTTTCAACGTTGAAAGGTTACCATCCCTAAATTCCAGACGGCATAGAATTGACAGGAATGCTAAAAGTATTTTAAAATATGGCTTCACGGTCAAAGAAATCTGTTGTGGTGTTTTTTCAGATTTTATTTTTCAATGGGATTTTTTTTTTTTCTTGAAAGAATAGATGCTGGGCCTGGTGGCTCAGCAGACTAAAAGCATTGTGATTAACACCAGCTGTCTGCAATTACTGTAAGTTCGAATCTCACCAGGCTCAAGGTTGACTCAGCCTTCCATCCTTTCTAAGGTAGGTGAAATGAGGACCCAGATTGTGGGGGCAATAAGCTGACTTTATAAAAATATACAAAAGTATGAAGGCTATTGCTTAACGCATTGTAAGCCGCCCTGAGTCTCCGGAGAAGGGCGGCATATAAATCAATTTTTTTAAAAAAACTGAAATTTAAAATGAGAGAGCTACAGTCAGCGGTGGGCTGCTGGGGGTTCGCAGGTGTTCGGGAGAACCTCTAGCTAAGATTTTGTGCGGTTCAGAGAACCCCCAAATCCCACTCCTGGCTGGCCTCATCCACCTCGCCCCTCCTAGGAGTTCCCACACGGCCCGTTTTGGGTGCAGGTAAGTGCAGGGCGCACGTGGAGGCTCAAGGAGGGCGAAAAACGGGCCTACCAGAAGTTCGGGAAGGCTGGAAACGAGGCCATTTCTGGCCTCCAGAGGGCATCTGGAGCCTGGGGAGGCCGTTTTTGCCCTCCCAGAGGCTCGAGGAAAGCCTCTAGAGCCTAGGAAGGACAAAAATGCCCCCCCCCCCCCGTCGTGGTGCAGGAAGCTGACTAAGCCAGTTGTCAGCAACCTGCGGCTCCAGAGCCACACACGGCTCTTTGGGCCCTCTGCTATGGCTCCATGTCAAGTGATCCCACCACTGGCTGGCCCTGCCCCTCTCCCTCCCCTCCCAGTCACTCCTTGCCTGGCCTGAGAAGGTAAGGGTGATGGCGGGAGATGGAGAAGTGGCCAGGGCGGAGACAGATATAGAGAGGGGGAGAGAGATAGACATAGAGAGATACAGAGCGGGAGGGGAGGGGAGAGGGAGGGAGGGAGAGAGAGAGAGATGTCAAAAGGGTTTTGTGGCTCCTGGTATTTTCTTTTCTGTGGGAAATGGGTCCAAATGGGTCTTTGAGTGTTTAAGGTTGCCGACCCCTGGACTAGGCCATGCCCATCATGGCCACGCCCACCTAGCAACCGGGCAGAGAACCCCTTGCTAAAATTTTTGAAGCCCACCCCTTGCTACAGTTAGGCGTCAACAATCAAATCCACGTGTGAAGAGTTCAATTGGCTATTTTGTTGCTCATGCTCTTTACACAGAAGTTTTCTGTACCCCGGTGTTTTGCACTTGGACCTGATTCTAGATAAGGTTTAACATCATTCAAGTGAAGTTGGTCCTTGCCCTTTTGTGCCTACATAAGGATTCCAGGCAGTGGTGAAATCTAAAATTTGTTACTATTTGGTTCTGTGGGCGTGGCTTGGTGGGGGTGGGGGTAATGTGATGGTGGGCGTGGCCAATTTTTTTTTTTACTTTTAAAACTATTTTTTACATGTAAAACCATGTAAAAAAATGCTTTCAAAAGGCTCCGACGATCCCAGCTGAGTTGCCTGATCATCAGAGAGTTTTTAAAAAACTGACTGGGATTGTCAGAGCTTGGATCGTCAGAGCCATTTAAAAGAAAAAAAAGTTTTTTTCTTTTAAATGGCTCTGACGATCCAAGCTGAGTTGCCTGATCGGCAGAGCTTTTTAAAAAACTCAGCTTGGATCGTCAGAGACATTTAAAAGAAAAATAGGGATTTTTTCTTTTAAATGCCTCTGATGATCCAAGCTGAGTTGCCTGATCGGCAGGCAACTCAGCTGGGATCGTCAGAGCTTGGATCGTCAGAAGCATTTAAAAGGAAAAAAAGCTTCTGATGATCGTGTGGCTCAGCTGGGCATGGGGGGCAGGGGCAGGGATTTTTGCTACCGGTTCTCCGAACTGCCCGCCACCATCGCTACCTACTCGCCCGAGCCGGTCCGAACCAGGAGCATTTCACCCCTCATTCCAGGCTAATTCCTTGCTTGACCCAGTGGTCTTCAATGTCTTTATAAACGACTTAGATGAGGGACCAGAAGGGGAACTCATCAAATTTGCAGATGACACTAAGCTGGCAGGAAGAGCCAAACACCCAGAAGACTAGCTCAGGATCCAAAAAGATCTTGACAGATTTGAACAAGGGGCCCTATCCAACAACATGACATTTAATGTGGAGAAAAGCAAGGTTTAAAACCTAGGCAGGAAAAACAAAGGTACAAGTACAAATTCGGCGAAATCTGGCTCAAAAGCAATAACTCTGAGAGGAAACTTGGAGCCCTAGAGGACAATCACTTCAGTGTGCCGTAGCAGCCAAAAAAAGCTAATACAATCCTTGGTTGTATAAACAGGCATAGAAACAAAATCATGTGACGTGTTAGAATCGCTTTATAAAGCCTTAGTAAGACCAGACTTGGAATACTGCCTCCAGTTTTGGTCACCATATTACAAAAAAGATGTTGAGACTTTGGAAAAAGTGCAAAAAAGAGCAACTAAATTGATTAAAGGCCTGGAGACTAAAACATATGAAGAACGGTTGCAAGAACTGGTCATGTCTAGTCTAGAGAAAAGAAGCACTAGGAGTGAAATGATAGCAATATTCCAATATTTGAGGGGCTGCCACAAAAAAAGAGGGAAATCAACTTATTTTTCAAAGCACCAGAAGGCAAGACAAGAAACAATGGATGGAAACTGATCAAGGAGAGAAGCAACCTGGAATTAAGGAGAAACTTCTTAACAGTGAGGACAATTAAGCAGTGGAACCGCTTGCCTTCAGAAGTTGTGGGTGCTTCATCACTGGAGGTTTTTAAGAAGAGACTGGACAGCCACTTGTCTGAAATTGTATAGGGTCTCCTATTTGAGCAGGGGGTTGGAGTAGAAGACCTCCAAGGTCCCTTCCAGCTCTATTCTGGTTGACTCCTATCCCTGGCTCAGCCAGTTTCTCCCTGACAGGTCCAAAGTAGCATTTGCTCTTCAAGCATGCCTAGAGGATCCACTGCTCCAATTAAATTTCCATCCTGCGCACAAAGTCTGAGCTTGTTAATAAGAATTAATTAGGCCAGGGGTCTGCAACCTTAAACACTCAAAAGAGCCATTTGGACCCGTTTCCCACAGAAAAGAAAACACCGGGAGCCACAAAACCCTTTGTTCTGTCCCCCTTCCCCACACAGGCAAACACACAACTAGGCACGCCTGCCAAGTTTTTATTAAGCAATCAGACTAGAAACCCTTGCAGATAAGAGTTTTGGCAGTAAACTCTGTAATGCCTGCCAAGTCAGTTTTCACTCACAGTCAGCAAGAGAGAGTTTATCCTCAGTCTGGTTCAGTAGCAAAAAGTAATCCATGAAGCAAGAGTTAGCCAAGGTCCAATCCAAAATATGCACAAGCCAGATTTCAGGTAACGCGATGTGACTCTCAGGTTTTTAACTTTGACCGTCACAAAGCCTGAAGAGCAATCACACCCACTTTTATTCCTTGTGGGGTGTGGCTCAGTGACTCAGCTCAATCTCTGGCCCTCCCACGCCTCTTTTGTTGCTGCACACACTTCTCCCTCCGACGCTACCTGGGATCAAGCCAGGATTCATCATCCTCACTCCCTATCTGTTGTTCCAATATGTTTTCCTCCTGGCATATCCCAGGCTGTTCCTCTTGGCCTTCGGATGGAACCTGAGGCATTGCCAGAGAGGAGGGTCCTGAAGAGGGAGGCCTTATCAGTTCCTCCCCATCACCTTCTGAGTCCTCTTCCTCTGTTAGGACAGGCTCGGGAGTCGGGGTCACAACATCCTTCCTGTGCCTGACTATTTCTTGAGCGGCTGCAAAAACTAGCATATGTAGTTGAATTAAACGTTCTGTTTTCTTCTGAGATTTTTCTTTTCTTGGATTTATCCATGGTTGGCCTACCGGGGGTTGAAAAGCTCAATAAATCGCGTGCCGGTGGGCGTCGCACATTGGCGGTTGTGACGCATATTTTGAGTGACAGGGAGCCGCAGCAGAGGGGTGAAAGAGCCACATCCGGCTCCAGAGCCACAGGCTGCTGACCCCTGAATTAGGCCATCCTTGGAAAATCAATAACCACCTGGATCTTCAAAACTTTTTTGCATATCCAGCTGATTGTTAGACTTTCCCTTCGGACCATTCGGGATCCAGAAGCGTGTCCACTCCCTCTTTGGCTATTTCAGTACGATTTGGTAGTTTCTCCATCTTGGCTGCCTGATTGTGTTTCTTGAAGCCAATCATTATGGATGTGTAGAAAAATAAATAAATAAAGGGAGCTATTCTGAGCAGGAAATTGGATGCCTATTAAATGACCCTAGATGGGGATTTTTTTTTTTTCATTAGCATTTATATTCCCCGCGAAATGGGAGGCTAAGGCAGCAAATGAATTTGTGTTGTGATTTCCAATTAAACTTCATTGTTCATTTGCAGACATTACTCCTTGACCCAACCGCAAAACTAAGAAGAACCTCTGCAAAATATATCAATTTTTTCCCCCACTTAAAAACCCCTTGAAACAGCAATTCCTTCTATAGCCCATTTGCCGTGAAAAACAGAATTTAGAAGAGGGTAGCAATTGGTCACAATACCCACACTGTTAGCAAAAAAACCTTCCTGAATCAATTAAACAATTGCCTGCGTTAATATCTGGCAACCAGGGGTGGGAATGTGGAAACTTAATTTACCATGCGTCACTTACATGTTTTCAAGTAAATTATTTTCCAATTGGCTCTGCATTTCCACTGCCCATGACAGCTGTAATTTAAAAGAAAACTTCCAATATATCACTGTCACGCACACCTCTTGCAATTTAAGGCTTGGCTTATTTAGACTGATAACAGCAGCTGCAATCCCTGCTGATTGGGTATGGAAATTAATGCCTTTCTCGGTCTAAATATGACGCCTTCTGCAACAATATAACCAAAGGAAAAAATAAGTATATTTTTTAGCTGTAATGCCATCTTTATGAGTAAACTAGGACTAGTATTTCATTGGTTTTTTTGCAAAGTATTATATTCCCATTATAATAATATGTGTTTCCTGCTTTATTTATTCAGTGTCTATCCACACTAATCTGTTGCCATCAAGGGACTGATTGTTTTAGCTCCGTGATGGCGAACCTATGGCACGGGTGCCACAGGTGGCACGCGGAGCCATATTGGTGGGCACACGAGTGTTGCCCTAGCTCAGCTCCAGCGCGCATGCGCGCACCAGCCAACTGATTTTCAGGTCTTCCGGTCCCACCGGAAGTTGGGAAACTGGCTGTTTCCGGCCTCCGGAAGGCCTCCGGGGGGGATGGGGAAGGCTGTTTTTGCCCTCCCCAGGTTCCTAGAAAGCCTCTGGAGCCTGGGGAGGGGGAAAAACCGGCCTACCGAGCCCACCGTGCCATCACGTGCCAAAAGCAGGAAGAATGTGGGGGGGGGTCACGTGTACATGCATGGGAGGGTGAGGCACATTGAATTATGGACATGGGCACACGCACCCATGACCCCCCCGCTCCCCCCACTTTTGGCACGCGACGGCAAAAAGGTTAGCCATCACTGTTTTAGCTAAACCAACAAGCTGTTCTTTGTTATCTCAGTCCTGTCATAATCTGAACCCATATCCTTCTGAGTGGATAATTATTAGCCAATGAGCTTCATAACTAGAACAATGAATCAGTGGAACAACTGGCCTCCAGAAGTTGTGGATGCTCCAACACTGGAAGTTTTTAAGAAGATGTTGGATAACCATTTGTCTGAAGTGGTGTAGGGTTTCCTGCCTAAGCAGGGGGTTGGACTAGAAGACCTCCAAGGTCCCTTCCAACTCTGTTGTTCTGTTCTATTCTATAACTAATTGGGTATTAAACTCCATTCTCTTCATTTACCGATCATCTCCCTAAACCACTACATAATAATCAGATTCACACCTATTAAGGATTTTAAGGATCCTTAATAGGTTAGGAGCCTGGATAGCTCAGCAGACTAATGCATTGTAATTTAACTCCAGCTGTCTGCAATTAGTAAGTTCGAATCTTGCCAGGCTCAAGGTTGACTCAGCCTTCCATCCTTTCTAAGGTAGGTAAATTGAGGACCCAGTTTGTGGGGGCAATAAGCTGACTTTGTAAAAATATACAAAAGTATGAAGGCTATTGCTTAACGCATTGTAAGCCACCCTGAGTCTCCGGAGAAGGGCGGCATATAAATCAAATTAAAAAAAAAAAAAGGATCGTGGGTTTATGTCAATATTTTTATTTCATTCATTCAATTATATGCTGTTGGGTTGGGGTGACATGATAGCAGTGCAACTACTGTTTTGGATAACAAGCCTGATTGTATTGTATGCCTTCTTCCTTCCTATACTCCACTGCATTAGGGAGGTTTTGATCTCAACTGCTTCCAAATATTATCTGGATATTCTGAATTTAGAAATGTTTTTTTCCCCTTTTTTTCTTGTCAGCAACAGAGCTCACCTATGTATCTCCATCGAAGTCATCTTCCATGACTCTCTATACTTCTGCTGACTGATAACATTCCTTCTACTTTCCTTTCAAGAGCCGTAAAGTAGGGGTGCCAATTAATTAAAGGTTAATTTAGCCATGCTTATTCATTCTATCCGAATCTTTGGAAGGATTTCAAAAATGACTTAGACTTAGAATAACTTTATTATCACTTTGAACATACACTAATCAGCATATGTTAAAAATGAAATTTCATTGCATACAACTCTCAAAGGGTCTCCACCTCAAATAAATACAAAATTATGCATATACCCACACATATTATATGACACAGGGAAACAACACAGTCTCATTCGGATATGTACATGTACATGGCAAGAAAAATGAATCTTGTGAGTTTACCAAACAGATGGCATAGAGAACAAAGCTGTTACAGAATCAGGTAATCCTGCTAGAAACACTTTGAAACCTCCTCCCAGAGGGGAGCAACAGAAACAGACCGTAAAGTGGGTGTGTGGGGTCTCTGACAATGCTTTGAGCTCTAAGCGCATAGCACTTATAAGCAGTATCCTGAATAACAGGAAGCGAACTTCCCATAATCTCTGCTGTCCTTACCACTCTCTGTATGGACTTTCTATCTGAGGCATTGCTGCCACCAAAAATATTCCCAAGCCAGCAAGCCATTGCTGAGGATTCTGGGAGTTGATGTTCAAGATTTGGGAGGCACCTGATTAGAGAATGCAGAAACATGGAATGGGGAAAAACCCAGTTAGGGTATGGAATAAAGTGGTTTTTTTAGTGCAAGAATCCAGAACAAGGCATGTAAGATAGACCATTACACATTCTGGTTAAATGGTAATGACAATAATTTTGTTTGGTATTATTTTAATAACTAAGTGCAGCACAGGTAAATAAAACACAAGGCAACGTCATCTAATATAAACAATAAAACAGTAAAATAATAAATATTTATTGCTGTCAGGCTCCAAAAAGCTAAGAATCATTTGAAGCAAGTTTTTTAATTGTTCCTTGCCTATAGAGTGGGGTGGGAATGGAGATTTTGCAGTATCCTTCCCCTACCACGCCCACCAAACCACGCCCACCAAGCCACACCGCACCCACCAAGCCACGCCCACAGAAGCAGTAGTAAAAAAAATTGGATTTCACCACTGCTCCAGAGGTTGTAGGTGCTCCCACACTGGAGGCTTTCAAGAAGAGATTGGAAAACCATTTGTCTGAAATGGTAGATGTTTCCTGCTTGAGCAGGGGGTTGGACTAGAAGACCTCCAAGGTCCCTTCCAACTCTGTTATTTCATTAAGAAGCTCCATCCTCTCTAATATTTATTTATTTATTTATTTATAAATAAGGACTCGAAGGACTCAGGGCGGTGTACAGCCTAATTAAAAACACAAAGACAGACAATATTTAAAAATAATTAAAATTATTAAATAATAGGCCTAATTTATAAAACTCCGAATTTAAAAACCCAATTTAAAACAAATTAAAATCATTATATTGATAGCCCATCCTGGCGGAACAACATGGTTTTGAGGGCACAGCGAAATACACGGAGATCAGAGATTTTGCGAATTTCTGGGGGGAGTTCATTCTAAAGGGCAGGGGCTCCCACAGAGAAGGCCCTCCCCCTGGGTGTTGCCAGCTGACATAGTTTGGCCGATGGCACCCTGAGGAGACCCTCTCTGTGGGACCGGACTGGCCGGTGGGAGGCTACTGGTGGCAGAAAACGGTCTCGAAGGTACCCAGGTCCAATGCCATGGAGCGCTTTAAAGGTGGTAACCAACACCTTGAATCGCACCCGGAAGACCACTGGGAGCCAGTGCAGCTCGCGCAAGAGGGGTGTCATGTGGGCACAACAAGTTGCGCCCATAACCACCCACGCGGCCGCATTCTGGACCAGCTGGAGCCTCCGGGTGCTTTTCAAGGGGAGCCTCATGTAGAGAGCATTGCAGTAGTCCAGTCGGGAGGTGACAAGAGCGTGAGTGACTGTGCGTAAGGCGTCGCGGTCCAGAAAGGGCCGCAACTGGCGGATCAGGCCAATAGACCAATCAACCAAACAACCAAGTTCAGAGAGCATCAAAGACCACAAAACTCTATGTTTTTAGAATATTTTCTAACTAGCCCGCTCAATTGGACTAGTTCTGTCACACCTGAGTTGAAGGCCATTTTTTCAATGATCAGTGGAATGCATGATTTCTTCTCAGGGAAAAGAGCTAAAATAGTAATTTCTGTCCTGTCCTTCAACCATTTAGCCAACATCTACCATACTGCAGTAGTTATTTTTCATTTCTCTCTTACATCGAACGTAGCCGAAGTAGACTTTTGTGCCTCACATCCTCAGCTCATTATAATCTTTAGCGTTCCTGACACCACCGCTTCAAAATCTGAACTACTCCTATAGCCTTACTTGCTGGCTTCACCTTCTTCAGCCCTTTCATGTACATCCATTTGAATGTCACAGTTTCACCCATTTTCATCAAATTAAATTGCCACCTCTCAGTAGGTTACTTTTTTTAGCAGTAGAAAAAAATCTTTTAAGACAGCTTATGGTTTAATAAGCGAGAGTGTCAATTCATTGTGAGAAGAATAAAGATCTTTAACATGTGTTCTTAATTTCCTGAAAGAAGTTTGGTGGCCATTACCAAGAAAGCAGGCATAGTTTTGCCCGTAATAAAATGTGTTTAAAAAGACTTTGGTTGCAAAACTCTAGGCTAGGACTGTCAAACTCGCAGCCCATGCTGGTGTCACATGCTGGCCAGGCCCATGCCCAGTGGTGAAATCCAATTTTTTTTACTACCGATTCTGTGGGCGTGGCTTGGTGGGTATGGTGTGGCTTGGTGGGCATAGCTTGGTGGGCGTGGCAGGGGAAGGATGCTGCAAAATCTCCATTCCCACCCCAGTCTAGTGAAGGATACTGCAAAATCTCCATTCCCTCCCCACTCTGGGGCCAGCCAGAGGTGGCATTTTCCAGTTCTCTGAACTACTCAAAATTTCCGCTACCGGTTCTCCGAACTACTCAAAATTTCCGCTACCGGTTCTCCGAACTACTCAAAATTTCCACTACCGGTTCTCCGAACTACTCAAAATTTCCACTACCGGTTCTCCGAACTACTCAAAATTTCCGCTACCGGTTCTCCACAACCTGTCAGAACCTACTGGATTTCACCCCTGCCCATGCCCAATTTAGCGAAGGGGAAAAAAGTCACCATACATCATGTGTTGACACCATGACCACACAAGTTTGACACCCCTGCTCTAGGCAATCCTGGACTCTTAAGTCAATGAGATCTAATTAGTACATGGACAAGAGACCACCAGGAAATCTTACACATTAAGGCTAAGCTAGGAAGTGTTTTTTTTAAAAAAGAAAAAGAAAAACGTGAAGCATTTTCGTCTTGTTGCCAAACAAAACTATGTAAAGTTGTGCATGTCACCAGGAAACAATCTGACTTGAAGAAAGATGTGAATCACTGCAGCTGTTAAATTGGTAGCATGGTTGTTAAATGAATCTGGCTATCCTATTGATTCTGTTTGTCAGAAGGTCGCAAAAGGTGATCACATGACCCCAGGACATTGCAACGGTCATAAATAGGAGTCAATTGTCAAGCTAAATTGTCTGAATTTTGATCATGTGGCCACGGGGATGCTGCAGCAGTCATAAGTGTGAAAAATAGTCATAAGTCACTTTTTTCATGCCGTTGTAACTTTGAATGTATCACTAAACAAATTGTTGTAGGTCGCTGGCTACCTGTATCCCTATCTGCTCAAATATAGGTTGGAGAAGGAAATAATTTTCCAAACACTGCTTTTGGGTGTGAGCTTAAATTTCCATTGATGCCATGGATTCTTTCCTTTGATGTTATTGATCAAGAAAATCTCACTTTCTCCATTGTCAAATGTCATGTAACCTAGCCAAGGAAGAAAGCAAGAACCACCAGAGTGGCAACTCTTACCACTTGTCTAGGATCAAGACCTAATCTTCAAAACTTGATTTATGGTGATCTCTGTTAGAAATTCTATTTATATATAGCACCACAAATCAAACAAAGAGTACAGTCACCATGTGCTTTACTGCTCAACTGTTTAACTGTAACAGGAAACACGAAACTCTACTTAGAACAAAAGAGCGCATAGAGTACATATCATAGATCCAAACCTATAAACATTGCCATCTACTGGATGAATACTGAATCCTACTGTGGTTGTTGCATAAAAATACTTTCCCACAATGAATTCCAACAATATCATTAAAGAGTCTGCACCTCTCCTCCATTTCTTTTTTTCTACTCGTGCCACATTAGAAAAGATGAAGAAATAATGGATCTTGCACATGATGTCAAACTACACTTTGCTGTAATCCTGGAGCTGGTTGTTCCCTGAGTTCAGTAGTGGGTTGCTCCCAGTTCAGTCCAGTTCTATAGAACCGGTAGTAAAACTGGCAGGAGACTCCACCCACCTGCCACGACGTCATCATGGGTGATCTGCACTCCCGCTGCAAACTGGTAGTAAAGGTAAGTGGAACTCTGAATTGTAAGCCAGTATTTCTCAACCTTGTCAGCTTTAAGATATGTGGACTTCAACTCCCAGAATCCCCCAGCCAGCTTGAAAATTCTGGGAATTGAAGTCTTATCTTAAATCTTAAATTTAATTTTAATTTACATTAAATTAAATTTAAATATAATCTTAAATCTGACAAGGATGAGAAACACTATTCTAAGCAGATTCAAGCTTGATTAGACCCATCAGCTAAGCTTAATGTCTCAGTATGTTGGAGGCACCATTTATTTTTATTTTTATTTTTTAAAAAAGGAATATTAGAGTCCCTTGCATGTCAACTCAAATACCATTCAGTTCGATATTTCTTGGTAAATGGGCATAGGTTGTAAAGGATATATTTTCAACCATCTGCAAAACAGCACGTACAATTTCCAGTTAATTCCTGGGATGATAGGTTTCCATCCATTACCCCGAAACTTGTTTGTTTTTCATTTTCATTTTGACATAATATTCACTCGGGATCTTAAAAAAGAGCTTTTCATGGCTAGTTTTTGCAGTTCTGCAGAAGACAAATAACTTGACAAGCCCTGAAAGATGATAAGGAGGCAAGAGACCTTGAGCTATTCTTCCTTGGATAAATCCATATTATCCTTAGCTAGAATCCGCATCAAAATATAGTTGCTATGGATATTAAGACACAGAGACTATATTCACAATATAGCCATCTGCTTAGAATGTACATGTAGTTCTCAACTTGCAACCATTTGTTTAATGACCGCTCAAAAGTTGCAACGGCACTGAAAAAATTGATTTACGACTGGTCCTCGTACTTATTAGCCAGACCGAACCAGGAGCAACCCACCACTGCCTCCAAGGTCCCTTCTAACTCTGTTATTCTATGTCAAGGGTGTCAAATTCAAGGTGCAGGGAGCGGATCCAGCCCGCGGGGTGCTTAGATCTGGCCCACGCGGCTGCCCTGGAAACAGCGAAGGTCCCTCTGCTAGTGAAAATGGAACTCGCGAGGGCTGCAGGCGGTCCTCCCAAGCTCTGTTTTCGCTGGCAGAGGGTTGCAGGAGGCCGTCACAGTCGAAAATGGAGCTCGGGAGCCCATTTTCGTTGACAGAGGCCACCACAGGTGCCCCTGACATGAGTGATGTCGAGTTGGCCACGCCCACCCTGGTCATGCCCCTGCCCCCCCCCAGGTCAAACACAGCGCTGATGCGGCCCTCAATGAAATCAAATTTAACACCCTTGTTCTATGTCCTATGTTGCATCTCTTCTAGGAGCGTCTTCCAGAATCTCTGGCAGAGTTGCAATCTCTTGTAATTAACAAAAGCTAGATAATGAAACTGGGAACAACTCGGCAAACACAGTGAACATCAATGGACGAATGCAATCCTGAAACATATGCTTTATTTGTCCATTGTTCCAATCACCTAATTAATGTGTTTGGCGTCTGAAATTTCATTTTTCGTAAGGGTGTTATTGAGTTATAACGAGGGAAAACAGAGAAAATAATAATAATAAAGCTGTAAAAAGCTAGCAAGCGTTCCCTATATCAAGCCTCTGCCATTAGGCAATGTTCAGATGTATTGGACAAGTTTCATCAATGCTGGCTCAGAATTTATGGAAATTGTTTCCACAACTTCACAAGGGACGTGATTCTGGAAGGACGCTTAGAATAGGAGGACTTGTAGCTTCCAAAAACCTTAGTTATGGCCTCTCTCTAAAAAAAACTGGCCATCTAAGTGAATTATTCGTCAATTTGTATGCTGTCAATTGCCTTCTTTCTCATGACAATTATAAATTTGGAATGTGATCGAATGGACCACATGACCACATGTCAGGTGCCCAACAATGACCTTGCATTGATGGTTGTTACCAGTTCTGTGGGAATGCTTGGTGGGCATGCCATGGCATGGCTTGGTGGACGTGGCAGGGGAAGGATACTGTAAAATCTCCTTTCCCACCCCACTCCAGGGGAAAGTTACTGAAAAATCCCCATTTCCTCCCAATCAGCTGGGACTCGGGAGGCAAAGAATAGATGGGGGCGGGGCCAATCAGAGATGGTATTTACCGGTTCTCCAAACTACTCAAAATTTCCACTACGGGTTCTCCAGAACTGGTCAGAACCTGCTGAATACCACACTTTGACTCTGGGTCAAAGCAGTCCTACAGTGAACAATGGGTTTGCTTACTGACCACTGGTTCGCTTAACAACCATTGCAAAAATAAAAAAGCTTGTAAAAAATCAGGTTGGTCATGTGGATGCTCTGTTTTATGACTGTCATGGCTTACGATCGTAATGGGCAGGCTCCATTACGGTCGTAACTCAAGGACTATCTATATGAGATGTTTAATGAAAGTCTGAGGTAAATTCAGAATCTCAAAAGCGCAAGAGGAATTTGCAACTTTCCTTCGTAGCATAGTGATAGTCACGGCGAAGGCTTTGAGTGAGTTAAAATACCACTTCGTGCGTTTCTCGGCATCTGGTAACTTTGGTAACTTTTTCTCTGAACGTCTCCCCTCCTTCCACGGGTGGGCTTTAAAAAATTTAGCAAGGGGTTCTCTGCCTGGTTGCTGGGTGGGCGTGGCCATAATGGGCATGGCCTAGTCACCCTCCTGCACCATGGTGGGGGGGGCTTTTTGCCCTCCCCAGGCTCCGGAGGCTTTCCTCAAGCCTCTGGGAGGGCGAAAATGGCCTCCCCAGACTCCAGAGGCCCTTTCCGGCTTTCCCGAAGTTCCGGTAGGCCCGTTTTTCACCTTCCCCAAGTCTCCACTGGTGCCCTACACTTACCTGCATCTAAAATGGGCTGCATGGGGACTCCTGGGAGGAGCGGGGTGGAGTGGGCAGGGCCAGCCAGGACTGGGATTTGGGGGGTTCTCCAAACTGCACAGAATCTTAGCTAGAGAGTCTCCTAAACCCCTGCAAACCCCCAGCAGCCCACCGCTATCTCCTTCCATTTCTTTCCTGGCCTCCTCACAGCCTCATCCTTCTCTCTCTTACCTCTTGTTTTTACGTGACCTCGATCCAAAACACACACCATTCCTTGGTCTGGAGAATAAAGTCCTCTATTCCAGCTTCTGTCACATTTTTCTGACAGAAGCTATCACAAAAATGTGGAAGCTGGAAGTTTGGCATTGAGTCTCTCAGCTGCACTTTTGATAATCTCACCCTAAGGGCCAGCTCTGATATTGCCTTAGAACTCCCCGAATTTATGCATCCGTTCTCCCTCGAGATCCCGACGTGCCAAACAACAGATGCTAAACTATGATGGGCAACGCCGTAGGTACTTCAAAAAAGAAACATTGGCCTTAATTCAAGAAATGAAATACGCTTCCTAGTTTATATCCTCCTAGCTGCTGGTTAATTATTCAGAAACAATGGTTCTGGTTGGCTTGCACTGGAGTTGCCTTAACGAAATCAATTTAATCCTTTTGCAAGGATTGCCAAAGAAATTATGTAATACGGCTGCCAAACATTAATTGTAGAGAGCTTCACCTCAAGTCTCTAGAGTCTGGAAGATCTTTCGGCTTTCAACCCCCACAACAAAGACCTACACAATTTTTCCTCAGCCAGCAGACCCTCTTCCCTTGTGGCACAGTGGTTAGAATGCAGTACTGCAGGCTGACTCTGCCCACTGCCAGGAGTTCGATCCTGACCAGCTCAAGGTTGACTCAGCCTTCTACCCTTCCAAGGTCAGGAAAATAAGGCCCCACATTGTTGGGGGCAATACGCTGACTCTGTAAATCACTTAGAGAGGGCTGTAAAGTGGTATATAAGCAGTGGTGGGATTCAGCCAGTTCGCACCACTTTGGTAGAACCGGTTGTTAACTTTCTGAGCAGTTTGGCAAATTGTTCATTAGGGCAGAGAACTGGTTGTTAAATTACTTGAATCCCACCACTGTATATAAGTCTTAACTGCTATTGCTATTGTTTTTCTGTTTAATTTGTCAATAGTTATTGAAACAAATATATTCTGTATGCCCCCCACTTCATCAGAGATGATAGAGACTCTCTCCTTCCTTCCTTCCTTCCTTCCTTCCTTCCTTCCTTCCTTCCTTCCTTCCTTCCTTCCTTCCTTCCTTCCCTTCCTTCCTTCCTTCCTTCCTTCCTTCCTTTCTTTTTGTTTCTTTCTTTCTCTCTCTCTCCTTCCTTCCTTCCTTCCTTCCTTCCTTCCTTCCTTCCTTCCTTCCTTCCTTCCTTCCTTCCTTCCTTTCTGCCCTGCCCGGTTTACTACTAGACACCTTCCTCATTAAACAGATAGCCAGTGGGGACATATTACAGCCAATCTGGCAGATGTGGTACATTTCAGTTGTGCAACTTCTGGGGAGAAAAAGTATTTTCTTGAGATTTCACAAGACCCTGGGACACAGTAGACAGCTGGAAAGATTGCTATATGTCCTTGATTAGTTTCCATCCACTGCTTCTTGTCCTGCTTTCAGGTGCTTTGGAGAATAGGTTGACTCCCTCTTCTTTGTGGCAATCCCTGAGATATTGGAACACTGCTATCATGTCTCCCCTAGTCTTTTCATTAAATTAGACATACCCAAACCGGTCAGTCCTAGAGGAGATCAACCCTGACTGCTCTTTAGAATGCCAGATCCTGAAGATGAAACTCAAATACTTTGGCCACTTAATTTTTTTTTTATTTGATTTATATGCCGCCCTTCTCCGGAGACTCAGGGTGGCTTACAATGTGTTAAGCAATAGGCAATATTAATGAGAATAAGCAATACGCAATATTACTGAGACAGAATGACTCACTGGAGAAGAGCCTAATACTGGGAAAGATTGAAGGCAAAAGAAGAAGGGGATGACAGAGAACGAGGTGGCTGGATGGAGTCACTGAAACAGTTGGATTGAGTTTAAATGAACTCCAGGGGATGGTAGAGGACAGGAAGGCCTGGAGGAATGTTGTCCATTGGGTTGCGATGGGTCAGACACGACTTCGCAACTAACAACAACAAGAAGAAGACATACCCAATTCCTGCAACTGTTCTTTAAATGTTTTAGCCTCCAGTCCCCTAATCAACTTTATTGCTTTTCTCTGCATTCTTCCCAGAGTCTCAATAACTTATTTTGTATTGTGGTGACCAAAACTGGATGAGATATTCCAAATGTGGTCTTACCAAAGTATTATAAAGCCATACCAATACTTCATGTGATCTTTAACAGATTAACAGAGTTGGAATGGACCTTATAGGTCATCTAGTCCAACCCCCCCACCCAAGCAGGAGACCCTACACCATTTCTGACAGATGGAAATCCAGTCTCTTCTTGAAAGCTTCCAGTGATGAAGCTCCCACAACTACTGAAGGCAACTTCTGTTCCATTCGTTGATTGCTCTCACACTCAGAAAATTTCTCCTTATTTCCAGGTTGAATCTCTCCTTGATCAGTTTCCATCCTTTATTCCTTGTCTGGCCTTCAGGTCTTTTGGAAATAGCTTGACCCCCTCCTCTCTGTGGCAGCCCCTCAAATATTGGAAGACTGCTATCATGTCTCCCCTGCTCCTTCTCTTCACTAGACTAACCATGCCCAGTTCCTGTAACCGTTCTTCATATGTTTTAGCCTCCAGTCTCCTAATCATCCTGGTTGCTCTTCTCTGTAGCCTCTCTAGAGTCTCAACATGTTTTTTATAGTGTGGTGACCAAAACTGGATGCAGTATTATAGGTGTGGTCTGTTAATGCAATCTAGGATTGCATTGGCTTTTTTGGTGGCTGCATTTATTTCAGCCTTCTTCTTCCATCTGTGCAAGATCCAGACTGTGCAACTTCAACCAACTGGATTTCCCAGCCAGCATGACCATCACTGAGAATTCTGGAAGTCGAACTTTTATACTTCTGAATGAAGGTTGAAGAAAATAGATTCCTTTAATGTTTTTTTTTTAAAAAAACTGGGGATTCTCCTTTATATACTGATCCTAATGCAAAGCTGAGGATTCCTGGGTTACCAGGAGCCAATAGAATTTCTTCAAATGAAAGTGATTGTCTCTGTTTTGGCTCTTGCATCTTGTCAAATCTATTTCTCAAATTTGCATTGGAGTTGGTTTGGGCCTTCTGCCCAACAACTGACTTTGAGTCCACCAATATTGGGAACAAGTTATGTTCATTTTCCATAGCTCAAGTTTTCAAATCACACACATTGTCTCTATTTATATCAGGCACAAAGCAGATCATAAATCACATTTCTATGAATAATAACAGCCTACATTGCTGTTTGGCATTATAATAAAGCTCCATTGTAATGCTATTCTGCTCCTGCTTCTTCCCACCTGGTCTTTTAGAGGTGGTATGATTGTATTCACAATGGGGAATTAACAGGGGTCTCTTCCTGTTCACCATTAAGCCAGGGCTCCAATAATAACAACAACAACAACAACAACAACAACAACAATAACAACAACAACAACAACAACAACAACAATAACCGATTATATTTACCAAGAGCAGAGGGTGGTCGAGGACTCCTACAAGTAAAGCAGACTGTGGAAGAAGAAAAATGCAGCTTGAATGGTTACATCCAGAAAAGTGAAGAACCAATGATTAAGGAAGTAAATAAAGGAGGCCTTTTAAAGACAACTAAAACAAAAGCAGAATATAAGAAAGAAGTAATTGAGCAGCGAGCTGAAAATTAGAAAAGCAAAACTCTGCATGGCCAATACTTGAAAAGTATTGAAGGCAAAGCTGACCAGAAACTAACTTGGAACTGGTTAAGATCAGGAGTACTGAAAAAAGAAACAGAAAGCTTTATTTTGGCAGCTCAAGAACAAGTCCTAGCCACAAACTTCATGAAGGCAAAAATTCAACATGTTACCACCAACAGCAAATGCCGCCTCTGTAATGAGAAAGATGAGACAGTCGACCCCCTGATCAGTGGGTGCAGCAAAATTTCACAAACTGACTACCTACAACGCCATGACCGTGTTGCTAAGATCATTCACTGGAAATTGTGCCAGAAGTTTGGATTTGAGTACAGCAAAAACCACTGGGAACATCAGGTTGAGAAAGTTTTAGAGAATGAGAAACTCAAGATCTTGTGGGACTTCAGGATTCAGACTGACAGGCACTTGGTCCACAACACACCTGACATAACAATAGTTGAAAAGAAAAAAGTATGGTTCATTGACATTGCAATACCTGGTGATGCACGGATTGAAGATAAGCAGCAAGAAAAAATCACAAAGTACCGGGACTTGCAAATTGAAGTTGAGCGTCTGTGGAAAAAGAAATGGTATGTTGTCCCGATTGTAATTGGAGCCCTTGGAGCAATACCCAAAGGGCTACCCCGCTATTTAGAAATTCTAAATTTGCCGGACTTGAACATTTTGACTCTACAAAAAACCACCTTACTCAGAACAGCTTACATCCTCCGACGATACCTTAACAGTTCCTAGGTCCTTGGTTAGGACTCGAGCTGCTGAGCTATTAACCAGCCTCAAAGGCTGTGAATCTCACTAAAGATTAACCAATAATAATAAGGTTGTGTGATTATGATACTGAATGCAGACAATCTGTCAAAGAAGACAACATCAAAATCTGGAAATCTACCTAGAACGGAAAGCAGTGGCAACGCGGAAGATAGTTGTTATTCCGAGAAATTTAGTGACATGTTTTGATTTCTCCTTCACGTTAAAAAAAAGTTTAGAGTTCATTCCAAGCGAGTCTGCTTGGTTTATTTTCACTCTTGTTTACTCGATAAAAGGAGAAACGGGTATGGGATTCATTGTCTAGATTTTGAAATGACTGCAACAGCGGTGGGTTTCAAAAAATTTTACTACCAGTTTTGTGGGTGAGGTTTGGTGGGTGTGGCAGGGGAAGGATACTTTAAAATCTCCATTCCCACCCCACTCCAGGGAAAGGTTACTGCAAAATCCCCATTTCCTCCCGATCAGTTGGGAGATTTTACAGTATCCTTCCCCTGCCACGCCCACCAGGCCATGCCCACCAAGCCATGCCACGCCCACTAAGCCACACCCACAGAACCAGTAGTAAAAATTTTTGAAACCCACCACTGCTCTTATCCCTCTGTCCTACGTTCAACTTTGAGCTCATTGATGAGATTAGATAAATGCACAGTGTTTTCTTTTCAAAGTTTAGTATGTCCTTCTACAATTTCTGTAAAAAACAATACTCCTTTCTCCTTTCCCACAGCCTCATAGCTTTTCTTACTGGAAAAGTCTCAGACTTTCAATTTCAATCAGGTGCCCATCCAGTCAACGGCAGGTCTTGTAATCTCCTAGCCATAGGCAGGACCATGAAGCAGGGGTGAAATGCTACTGGTTCAGACTGGTTCAGCCAAACCGGTAGCGATGGTGGTGAGTGGTTCGGAGAACCGGTAGTGACGACAGTGGAAGACTCGGCCCACCAGCCCGGTCGTCATTACTTCCTGATTTTAACCAGGAAGTCACCTGTTTTTTACCCTCTGCACATGCGCAGAAGGGTTTGCTCGGCGTGTGCACTTCCGAATCGGTAAACAGATTTCACTCCTGCCATGAAGTCCTGGTGCCAGGTTTTGATAAAAAATCTTGGGATTGTTATACATTAAGAGTGTCTCCAAGCTAGAAACTGGGTAGCGTGCATCCTCCTAACCAGCTTTGGGGTATCTTTGCTGGGGTTATTAAGGAATTCCTGGCAGCCTGTAAGAGGTTTGGGTATTATCTTGCATGCTTTCTATGTTAGGCTTTTCAATCTGTTTGATTGAACTAATCATAAAGCTTAAACACCCCTTTCTTTATTGATGTGTTGTGTGTGCATTCTCTTTGGATCAGTGGGTGTGGCTTGGTGGGCAGGGTGTGGCTTGGTGGGTGTGGCAGGGGAAGGATACTGCAAAAACTCCATTCCCAGCCTACTCCAGGGGAAGGATACTGCAAAATCCCCATTCCCTCCCCATTCCTGGGAGAAGGATATTGCAAAATCTCCATTCCCACCTCACTCTGGAGCCAGCCAGAGATGGTATTTGCCAGTTCTCCAAACTATTCAAATTTTCTGCCACCGGTTCTCCAGAACCTGTCAGAACCTGCTGAATAGCACCCCTACTTTGGATCCAAAAGAATCAGTTGCTGGAGCACTTGAGTACTTGGCTGGAGGACAAGGATCTGAATGCAGTCACTCATTCACTCTGTCATATACAGTGTTTGAATTGTTCGAAGAAGATTTCTTTGCATCAAATGCCCTCATTCCAGATTTCAGGGAGAAATAGAAAACGTATGAAGAACAGTTGCAGGAAATGGGTATGTCTAAGCTAAACTAAGCTAAAGAGAAGGGCTAGGGGTGACATGATAGAAGTCTTCCAATATTTGACGAGCTGTCACAAACAAGAGGAGGCAACCTATTCTCCAAAGCACTTGAAGCAGGGGTGGGTTCTAAATTTTTTTACTACCGGTTCTGTGGGCATGGCTTATTTTGTGGGTGTGGCTTGGAGGTCATGTGACTAGGTGGGCGTGGCTAGCTGGTCAGAGTCATTTCTGGAAGGTCCTCGCACTTACGACCAGTCCTCGCAATACGACCTGACTCATTTGTTTGCTTTTAACACTGATCAGCTGTAGGACGGCCCTTTGAAGCCCCGCGGCAAGAGTTTAAACAGTTTTTTTCCCTCTAGTCATCAGCTGGGACTCAGGAGGCAGCAATAGATTGGGGGTGGGACCAAATAAAAGGTAAGAATAACGTGGGGGGGTGGGGGGGTGGGAGGGTGGGGGGAGAACCGGTTCGGTGACGTCATATAGTCACCGCTACCAGCTCGGCTGAACTGGACCGAACCGGGAGGAACCCACCACTGACTTGAAGGCAGAACAAGAAGCAATGGACAAAAACTAATCAAGGAGGGAAGCAACCTAGAATTAAGGAATAATTTTCTGACAGTGAAAAAAAATCAATGGAATGGCTTGTTTCCAGAAATTGTGGGTGGTCCATCACTGGAGGCTTTTAAGAAGAGATTGGACAACCACTTGTCTGAAATGGTATAAGCCGGTCTCCTGCTTGAGAAGGGGGTTGGACCAAAAGATTCCTTCTAATTGTATTATTCTATATTTCAATATATGAATATTGTTAAGATTCATTACAAAGGCATTCTTTATGTTTGCAAATGACCGAAAGTTTCTAGCAGTGACTGAAGAAGCCAATACATTGAACAGTGGACATTCCAGAAACTACATTTTTATAATCTGAAATTTCCACCGAGAAAAATAATTTAGTCAAAATATCCCTTGAAGTTTCAACCCAATGCCTATATTCTTTCTGAAAAGTGCTCGTCAATATGATTTCCAAAGGAAAACATCCTTACAAAAATGAGGAAAGAAGAACCCAGAGAGGGGTATAGTCAGTGGTGGGATTCAGCTGGTTTGGGCCGGTTTGGGAAAACCGGTAGTTAAATTGCTGGCTGTCTCCTCCCCTCCTCTCCCCGTCCCTTCCAGGAGTCCCTATGGGCCCCATTTTGGCTCCCAGGTAAGTGCAGGGAGGCCTCCTAGTCCCAAAATGGGCACGGGGGGTGCAGCGTGCCCCCCTGTGGCCAGTTTTCGCTCCTGGAAGGCTTCACGGAGGTCTTCTAGGCCCAAAACGGTGCGTGGGGGGAAGCCCGCCCCCCCTGCAGCCCGTTTTCACTCTCAGGAGGCTTCAGGGAGGCCTCCTAGGCCCAAAATGGGGCATGGGAGGGCGGCGCATCCTCCCGCGGCCGGTTTTTGCTCCAAGGGGGAGTGCAGGTGGCCGGGTGCTGTCTGTCACACTCCCGGCCATGTCCATGATGGCCACGCCCACCCAGCCAGTCATTAGGGCAGAGAACCGGTTGTTAAATTATTTGAATCCCACCACTGGGTATATTATGTTAAAAGAATACCTGAGATTCTCTATCCCTTCGTACAAGAAAATCAACAAGTGAAGAGAGGAATCCCTTTTATAACAAACCAGATTTTTTTCTTCTTCTTCTTCTTCTAGACAAATACAGCATTGTCTTTTCGCTTGGCGATAGCTTTCTTGAATTTCAGGCCAAAAAGGTATTTCCTATCGCTGATTGGACATTTCAAGCGAAACCCCAAACATGAGATTTTGTGCGTAGAAAAGTTTCCCTTTCATTCCAACAGGCCTCGAATCAAAATTGGAATCCATTTTTTTTTGTCTCTATTGTGATGCCACCTGGTATTCATAAGATTGACACCTGCTCCAAAAAAGAAGCCTATTTTTGTCTCAAACAAGATCCTGCTGAGAAAGGTACGCAATTTTGCATGCAACAAAAAGAGACTTTCCTTAACCTATTCCGGTTGAAGTAGAACATGTTTTGTTCTTGTAGGAAAACAATGCAGACAAAATACTGGGACAACAATGACAAGAAATGATGTGCCAAGCCTGGAAAAAAAGAAACAGTGGTGAACACTTGAAGAGTGTTCGGAGACTACAGTTGGTCCAGAATGCAGCTGCGCGAGCTGTCGTGGGTGCACCTAGATACACCCACATTACACCAATTCTCCATGAGCTACACTGGCTTCCTATTGGTCTCTGGGCACAATTCAAGGTATTGGTTATTACCTATAAAGCCCTACATGGCTCAGGGCCAGGCTATCTTCGAGACCGCCTTCTACCACATATCTCCCAGCGACTGGTAAGATCCCACAGAGTTGGTCTCCTCCGGGTCCCGTCATCTAAACAATGCCGGCTGGCGGGCCCGCGGGGGAGGGCCTTCTCTGTGGCTGCCCCAGCTCTCTGGAACCAGTTACTTCCTGAGGTCCAGACCATCCCCACCCTATTGGTCTTCCGAAAAGCGGTGAAGACCTGGCTTTTCCGGCAGGCCTGGGGCCGTTGATCTCGCTGTTGCAATCTTGCGAGATCCGGCCATGAATGGTGTGCATGGACTTTTAATGTTTTTAAAATGTTTTTATAATGTTTTTAAATATTTTTCCAATGTTCTTTGTTGTATTATTTTTTGCTGTAAGCCTCCCAGAGTCCCTTGGGAGTTGGGCGGCATAGAAATTTGATAAATTAAATTAAATCTATTTTTTTTTACTACCGGTTCTGTGGGCGTAGCTTGGTGGGCTTGGTGTGGTTTGGTGGGCATGGCTTGGTGGGCCTGGCAGGGGAAGGATACTGCAAAATCTCCATTCCCACCCCACTCCAGGGGAGAATACTGCAAAATCCCCATTCCTTCCCCACTCCTGGGGGAAGGATATTGCAAAATCTCCATTCCCACCCCACTCTGGGGCCAGCCAGAGGTGGTATTTGCCGGTTTTCCAGAACCTGTCAGAACCTGCTGGATTTCACCCCTGATCTTAAACCTCAGATAAACCAAACCTCCGATAGCCAACACTCCAGAAGATAGGCTTAAGATCCAGAAGGATCTTGACAGACTTGAACATTGGGCGCTATGTAACAAAATGAAATTCAATGGTGAAAAAAGTAAGGTTCTACATTTAGGCAAGAAAAACAAAATGCATAGGTATAGTATATGTGGTACCTTGCTCAATAGTAGTAACTGTGAGAGGGATTTTGGAGCCCTAGTGGACAACCATTTAAATATGAGCCAGCAGTGTGCAGCAGTTGCCAAAAAGGCCAACACAGTTCTAGGCTGCATAAACAGATGGATAGAATCAAGATCACGTGAAGTGTTAATGCCACTTTATAATGCCTTGGTAAGGCCACACTTGGAATACTGCATTCAGTTTTGGTCGCCATGATGTAAAAAAGATGTGGAGACTCTAGAAAGAGTGCAGAGAAGAGCAACAAAGATGATTAGGGGACTGGAGGCTAAAGCATATGAAGAATGGTTGCAGGAACTGGGTATGTCTAGTTTAATGAAAAGAAAGACTAGGGGAGACATGATAGCAGTCTTCCAATATCTCAGGGGTTGCCACAAAGAAGAGGGAGTCAACCTATTCTCCAAAGCACCTGAGGACAGGACAAGAAGCAATGGGTAAAAATTAATCAAGGAGAGAAGCAACTTAGAACCAAGGAGAAATTTCCTGACAGAACAATTAACCAGTGGAACAACTTGCCTCCAGAAGTTGTGGATGCTCCAACACTGGAAGTTTTTAAGAAGATGTTGGATAACCATTTGTCTGAAGTGATGTAGGGGCAGTGTTTCCTGCCTAAGTAGGGGGTTGGACTAGAAGACCTCCAAGGTCCCCTCCAACTCTGTTATTCTAAATTCTAAACTTTGGATGGGAAGTGAGGATCTACAAGAAGATTTGAGGGGGTGGAGTCCATATAATTTTGGGTGATTTGATGGAGGGGTTAAAAAATTTGGTGCTTTTCTTCTTGATTAGTTTCCATCCATTGCTTCTTGTCCTGCCTTCAGGTGCTTTGGAGAATAGCTTGGATTATCACAATGGCTTCCCACAAACAAAGCATCTAATGGGGTTCCCAATGTAGAAAGTTAACACCCACCCCTCCTAGAAGAATGAAATGTTTTAGGAAATGTTAAAAAGGCAGAATATTATATTTCCCCTGAAGGAGAAATAGAAATCTAAAGGGAGAAAGAAACTCAAAGCTTCAGCTCCTTGCCCCTAACAGATATTTGGTGCCCATTGAGAAAGACTGGGCCAGTTTATTTACAAAACAAAAGACCTTCAGCTCCAGGGTGATGGGATGAAGACATGACCCTCCAGGACATAATAGGATTATCTATCACCAGAGCTCACTGCATTGCACAATCTCCTAAGGACATTGCATCAGAGTCCAAACTTCAACCAAACTTGATTCAGACAAACTGATCCCACATGACCCCATGGGAGTCTGATTACAGCCAATAGAATACATTTCTTGCACAGGAACAGGAAGCTCAAGGGCAAGGCCCAAGAGAGGGTATAAATAACCCTCACTCTCCACTCCATATGGTCAGCTGCACAGGACCTCAAACCCATGTGGTCCTGTCCATCAATAAACCATCTTTCCAATCAGCCTCCATGTTTCCAGTGTCTTTCTCCTCACTTGGAACTAAACCAGGTGGAGATTTCTTCCAACACTAACATTTTAAGTTTAGGGTATGTGAAGATGAAAATGGTAGCACTACATAAAATCCATAATGCCAATTAAAAATAAGCTTAGCGCCATATCTGGAAGATGATAATAATATGTCACTAGAAGACTGTTGTGGAAAATGACAGTTGATTGGGATAAAGACCTCCTGGTATATTTAGAATATCAGAGGAAATAAAAAGCAAATCGTATTTCCATAATTGCATCTTCGTGATTCATTTTTCTTGATGTTTCAATATTTTATTGTGAATTAATTTTTGGAGCGAACTAACCTATCTCCCTTTGACATTCAATTCTGCTAGGTAACATTTGCCACTGTCTTCCAAGCGAGGTAATTATTAGTTTGCTATTCTGGGCATCATCTTAATTAATGTCAAGCACATTCAAGACAACTTGGCAAGGGGCGACAACAGGTTGACCTTCTCTGGATTTGCAAATGAAGCAGGATGAGGTTTGCTTGCACCTTAGATGCCAAACCAGTGAGATATACTACAGCTGCACTGCACAGCCTGCACTGGGAAATGATAATTTTACCATCTCTGAAAAACGCCATCGTAAAACTACTTCCATTTTATTCTCAAGAATTATAATAAATATGTTACCGAGGACACCAGCAATCAAAACTCAAAAAATTTCTAGTTCAGGGTTTATTTCCTCCAGATTCTTAATTATCATTTTTTAGATAAAAGTTAGAGAGCAGAAAATACAATTTATATAATATTTAAAGTATAGTTGCCATGATGGATCTTCCATCAATTAGAACTCTGAATACTTTGGATTTATGTTCTAATATAGTGTGTTTTTTTTTAACCTTGGCAACTTTAAACTTTGCTGCAAGGAGTTTCGAAATATCCTGTCTTGAATGGGCTTCTGCCGGCAAGTATTTGCTTTGCTTATGAATAGAGGCATCTAGATAGTTGCCTTCCTCTTTCCATAAGCTCTTTATCTCCTTAAGTGCTGGCAGCTGCCATGGGCTATTAAGGAAGACTGGGGGCTGCTTTCTGCCTCTAAAAAAATATTTCTCCATTTCTCCTTTAGGAAAATCTAATATTGTGCCTTTTTTTTTTTTTTAATATTTCCCAAAATATTTCATTCTTCTGGGAGGGCTTCCAGTACTTTGAAAATTGTATGGCTACAGCTCCTGTGCCTGATTTGGATAAGCCAGTTGGGTGAAGCCTTGTTCCTTCGCTTATATCAGATGCTGCTTCTGCCAAACTCACATACATTTGGATAACACCTCTTTTCCACTTCTTCATCCTTGACAAACCTGCCTTCTGCTAGCCCAGAATAAAGAAATAAAAGCTAAAGCAATCACCCCAGCCATCATTTAAAAACCAATCTCTGCTCTTTTTTTTATTACAGGCCCCAGAATTAACAGCTGTAAAACAAGGACCTGTTACACTGCGGTAACACTAGATAAATTTGCTGCTCTTCACCTCTCCATATATCTAGTAAATCTCTCTCTCTCTCTCTCTCTCTCTCTCTCTCTCTCTCTCTCCACACCCCCGTGCTCTCTGCAGAACAGATGGTTTCCAAAGAAGGAAATAAAGAGGTAAGAAAAGTTCTCCAGGATTGAGAGGGAAGATCTGGTTTGGGATGACATCTGGGGAAGCAGGAAATAAAATCTGAAAAACATTTGCAATTCATATTTCACCGAAGATGCTTCTCGACTAGGGTTGCTAAGCAAGAGGTACTATAACCATGGTTTTGCTTTGCTTTGCTTACTCGGGGTGTAGCTTATGTAAAGCCAGACTATTTAGTTAGTTTTGTTGAGACAGATCTGGTTAGAAGTCTCCAGTTCATTTATTAGGCTTCTTATTTAGGAAGAGTATACATGCCTGAGTAGAATTAAGCATCGTTGACCTGTGAATGTATTCAGGACAGTTATGAGGAAGGAAGAAAGGAAGGAAGGGAGGGAGGGAGGGAGGGAGGGAAGAAAGGAGGAAGGGATAGGAGGAAGGAAGGAAGGAAAGAAGGAAGGAAGGAAGGAAGGAAAAAAGAGAGGAAGGAGGAGGAAAGGAGGAGGAAAGGAGGGAGAAAAGGAAAAAGTGATAGAAAGAAGGGAGGGAGGATAAGAGGAAGGAAGGAAAGGAGGACGAGAGGAAGAGAGAAAAGAGGGAGGAAAGGGAACAGAGATGGGAGGAAGGAAGGAAGGAAGAGAGGGAGGTAGGAACATGTGAGGAAAGGAGGGAGGAAAAGAAAAAGTGATAGGAAGAAGGGAGGAAGGAAGGGAGGGAGGGAGGGAAGGAGGGAGGAGGAAGGAAGGGTGGAGAAAGGAAGGAGGGATAGGAGGAAAGATGGGAAGAAAGGAGGGAGGAAGAAGGAGGAAAGGAAGAAGAAAAGGAAAAAGAGATAGGAAGGAGGGAGGGAGGGGAAAGGAAGGAAGGAAGGAAGGAAAAAAGAGAGGAAGGAGGAGAAAAGGAGGGAGAAAAGGAAAAAGTGATAAGAAGAAGGGAGGGAGGGAAGATAGGAGGAAGGGAGGAAAGGAGGAAGAAAGGAAGAGGGAAAGGAGGGAGGAAAGGGAAAAGGGATGGGAGGAAGGAAGAGAGGGAAGGAGGAACATGTGAGGAAAGGAAAAACTGATAGGAAGAAGGGAGGGAGGAATGGTGGAATGGAGGAAGGGAGGGAGGGAGGGAAGAAGGGAGGGAGGAAGGAGGGATAAGGAGGAAGGAAGGAAGGATGGAAGATTTTTCCTGTAGGTTGACAGGACTGACAACCAGTTCCTGCCATGTTTGCTTACAACCACCACATTTGCTTAACAACTGCCACAAAAGTTGTAAAATGTGGTTAGTCACGCGATGACCCACTTTATGACCCTCACAAAATATGACCATAGCTGGCAGGTTCCATTAAGGTTGTAAGTCAAGGACTGCATAGCGTCTAGAGGGAGATATTATTGACTGCTGATTTGTGCGAATGCCCAGCCACCAAGAACTCCCAAGCATTTGGGGATTTCTCTGGGTCTAAAATATCAATAGTTTCTCAGTTGATTCATCAGTGAATTTGTCTACACGTTGAGACATTAAGGGTTTTTTTTTCTTTTTTTTTTCCTATTGAAAAAGTTTTACAAACATCAATTTTTCCCCCATTTTTCCCCTCCCCCTCCCTCCCTTAACCCCCCAAACCCTCCCCACCCCCCATGACTTCCCCAAGGTGAAATTTCATTTTCATTTCATTTTTCATTTTATTAGATTTCTATACCGCCCTACTCCCGAAGGACTCAGGGCAGTGCACAGCCAAACAATAAAAACACATACAATACAAAATTTAAAAAATAGAATAAAATCAAATTAAATAATTTTGGCCCCGACAAATTTAAAACCCCAAACTTTTAAAACCAATTTAAAATTGAATATATAAAATACTAAAACATATTTAAAATTTTAAAAATCTTTTATAATCTATCCACATTTATTAAATCTATCCACATTTAATATATCAAAGTTTACCACCCCTCTATTCTCCCCCCTGTGTACTATACAATTCTTCATGACAATAAGCTATTTTGCCCTCTATAAACTATATATTTCTAGGTTCAAGGTTTTTTTTTTCTTGATATAACGAATCAAAGACGCAGGGAGCATACAGCTGGACAAGACTTAGTTAGTGCCTATCCAGGAAGGCCTCGTCTTGCAACCATTCATTTAGTGACCATGTCAGGTTTCAGACTATCTGGTTACAACAACTTTGAAAAAAGTGACTTATAATCATTTTTCACACTTAACGAGCCCGGGCAAGGAGGCAAGGAGGGGCTGGGAGGGGAGGGGCGAGTAAAGGCCAGTGAGGTCCTCCTCCACATGAGTAACATCGAGTTGGCCATGCCCACCCAGTCACATGCCCACCTAGCCACACCCACTCAGCCGGTCATTAGGCAGATCATATTAGTGGTCCGCGGGATTTAAAATTATGAATTTAATGGTCCCTGAGGTCCGAAAGGTTGGGGATCCCTGCTCCAAAGCACCTGAAGGCAAGACAAGAAGCAACGGATGGAAACTAACCAAGGAGAGAACCAACCTAGAACAAAGGAGAAATTTATGACAGTGAGAATCAGAGGTGGAATTCAGCCGGTTCAGACCGATAGCACCAACAATCGGTTGGCCCCGCCCATCCGCCCCTGCTCTATCCTGTTCTTTATTTCCTGCTTTGTAGCTCATCTCAATCGCGCGGCACAGCTGATTTCCCCCCCCCCGCTCGCTGTTCTACTTTTTTTTCCTTGTTCATTTATTTTATTTTTATTTTATTTTATTTATTTTGTCGAGTACATATTAGATCATATATACTTACCGTTGCTGACTTGGAAGGTAAGCAGCTGAGCTTCTAAATGCTCAATTTTCAGCGCTGCGTGCAAGCGCCTTAACCACACGCTCACCGAACCGGTTGTTAATCCGGCAGCATTCCACTACTGGTGAGAACAATTAATCAGTGGAACGACTTGCCTCCAGAAGTTGTGGATGCTCCAACACTGGTGATTTTTAAGGGGAAATTGGACAACCGTTTTTCTGAAACGGTGTAGTGTTTCCTGCTGCTTGAGAAGGGAATTGGATTAAAAGACCCCCCCCGCCCCCCCAAGGCAGGGGTGAAATGCTCCTGGTTTGGACCGGATCGCCTGATCCGGTAGCGATGGAGGCAGGTGGTTCAGAGAATTGGTAGCAAAAATCCCTGCCTCCATGCCCAGCTGAGCCGCACAATCATCAGAGGCTTTTTCTTTTAATTTTTAAAAGCATTTTTTCTACAACCTCTTTGGCCGAAAAAATGCTTTTAAAGGTTAAAAAAAAAAGCCTCTGATGATCGTGCGGGTCAGCTGGGATCGTCAAAGACTTTTAAAAGCATTTTTTCTATAACCTCTTCAGAGGTTGTAGAAAAAATGTTTTCAAAACGCTCTGACAATCCCAGCTGAGTTGCCTGATCTGCAGAGGCTTTTTTTCTTTTAAATGCCTCTGATGATCAGGCAGCTCAGCTTGGATCGTCAGAGGCATTTAAAAGAAAAAATGCCTTTTTTTCTTTTAAATGCCTCTGACCATCCAAGCTGAGTTGCCTGATCGGCAGAGGCGTTTTTTCTTTTAAAAGCCTCTGACGATCAGGCAACTCAGCTGGGATTGTCAGAACCTTTTGAAAGCATTTTTTTACAACCTCTTTAACAAAGAGGTTGTAAAAAAAATGGTTTTAAAAGTAAAAAAAAAAAAAGTTGGCCACGCCCACCCAGTCACATTACCCCCCTACCAAGCCACGCCCACAGAACCGGTAGTAACAAATTTTAGATTTCTCCACTGCTCCAAGGTCCCTTCCAACTTTGTTACTCTGATTTTTTTTTTCCCCCTCAACAATCAAACCCACCACAGCAGGGACATGGATTAAATTGTCCTTTGATCTGGAGTCCTGTCATTGCAACCTGGCCCTCTTTCACTCTAGCAAATGTTATCTAGGCGGCATTGATTATAACTTCCCCGCTATCATCAATCAAGAGCCATAAGTGAATTTGGCTAGTACAGGTGCAACCGCAGGCTGGAAATAACGCACCACATGATTTTTAATAGCTGCTAATTAAAGAAGAAACATTAACACAGGGAGACCTAATTTGCCATATGTCCTGGCGATACCTGAAGGGCAGGGAGAGGGTAAGTGTGCATTAGATTGAATGAATGAGGCTTCCTAACCCTAATAAAACACATTAGCGTCATCAGAGTTCCTTTGATATATTTACAGCCAGCGTCACCTCCACAGCATCTGTTGGGAGTGAGTTGCGCAAATCACATCCAGTCTTTAAATATCATTATTTCCAACAGATTCCATAATGTAGTTTATGCTGATTCGACGTAGTAATCAGGTTAAGGAAGAAAGGGGCACAGGGAAATAATATTTTCCAAAATAAAAGGATTATGCATTTCAAAAAGAAGCGAATGGTACCCCCATCCATCTAAAGATGCAAAATCTGTTTGCAGTAAAACGTGTTTTAGAAAAGTTTGTTTGTTTTTTTTAAATTGTGCACCCAATCACATTTCAATTGATGCTAGCAAAGTTTTCCCCTCCGAACATTTGTTCCTTTTGTCTGAAGGGAAATATTGTACAAGTCCATTATTGGAAACTCTGGCTAAAGCAGAACCAATTTTCTGCCGATGATTCTTAAGAGATAATATAATTCAATTATGATACTTTTCAGAATTACTTTTCTATAACATGCTCCTCAGGATTCACGGCAAGAAATCTCAGAGTGGCATTGCCTGTTACAATAATAATCAGTACTTCCAGCAATATATTGAATAAATGGTTTAAAAAAGAATAATAAATGATATTTATGATTAAATCAAATATTCAATATCCTAAAAAAGGATGGATGGTAGATTTTGAGAAGTTAGGATGAACTTCCTAAGCTAAAGCAGCATTTATAAAAGGAAGTTTAGGGGGAGGAAAAACTTTCACTCATTAGGCTTGGTCAACAAGGCTAAAGTCCAGGCCCTAAAGGCCGGAAGCAGGGGTGGGCTACTACGGGTTCGCCCGGGTTCGAGAGAACCCGTAGTTAATGTTATGGCTGGTTCAGAGAACCACCAAATCCCACCCCTGGCTGGCTCCACCCACCCCAACCTGCCCCTCCCAGGAGTCTCCATGTGGCCCGTTTTGGATGCGAGGTAAGTGCAGGGCCTGCATGGATGTTCGGAGAGGCAGAAAAATGGGCCTCCCGGAAGTTCCGGAGAGCCTCCGGAGCCCGGGGGAGGCAGTTTTTGCCCTCCCGGTTGCTTGAGGAAAGCCTCCAGATCATCTCCAAGCCTTACTCCCAAGTTGACCCTGTTTTCTTAATTGTTCTTGTCATCTGGCAGCTCTGTGCATGCGTACACTGGGAACAGGCTCTCGCTGTTCTTCCGCCTTCCTGCTGTCAGACTCCGGAGGCTGCACATAACTATCAGATGGCCTTGGCCCCCACTCTGCCTCCAATGCAGAGCCCTCGTCAGAGCTTTCCCCAGCCCCCAGGACTGGCCCAAGTTCCTCCCCAACCTCCTCATTGTCTGACTCTGTTGCCAGCTCCGTTGGTTGCTGGTGGGCCACAATACTAAGCTTCTAGAACACCAAGAACTCCATAGATCATTGTCAACAAAAGGAGCTACTAGAATCTTCTCATTTCCTGCAAAGTATGGTTTAAAAGATAGAGATGGTGGCCAAACTGGTGCAATTGAGGCTCTGCAATGATTTTTTTAAAAAAAATTGCATAAAAATGCTAAAGGTTCAACCTCACCACTTGCAGCCACCATCAGTCAATTTGAGAAAGTTTGGTTTAGTGGTTAAGGCATCAGGCTTGAAACTGGGGGACCGTGAGATCTAGTTCCACCTTAGGTATGAAAGTTCACTGGGTCACTTTTGGCTAATCACTAGGAGACTGTGAGTTCTAGTCCCATTTTAGACATCTGGGTGACTTTGGGCAGGGTGAAATCCACTTACCTTTGCTACCGGTTCGCAAATGTGAGCGCGTGCACCAGTGGTGGGTTGCTCCCGGTTCCGTCCGGTTCTATAGAGCTGGTAGTAAAACCGCCGGGAGGCTTCGGCCACCCGCCACAATATCATCATGGGTGAGCAGCGCATGCGCAGAAGTGTGCATGCTCCCACTGAAAACCGGTAGTAAAGGTAAGTTGAATCCACCCCTGGTGCGCACCTCCTCTATGGATGCGCAGAGCCTTCTGCACATGCACAGAGGATCAAAAATGGACGTGATGATGTCTGGGCGGGTGGGCGGAGCCTCCCGCCACAGGCGCTACCGGTTCGTGTGAACCGGATAGAACCAGCTACATTTCACCACTGCTTTGGGCCCATCACCAGGTGACTTTGAGTTCTAGTCTCACCTTAGCTATGAAAGCCCACTGGGTGACTTTAGACCAATCATCAGGTGACTGTGAGTTCTAGTCTCGCCTTAGCTATGAAAGCCCACTGGGAGACTTTGGGCCAATCACCAGGTGACTGTGAGTTCTACTCCTGCCTTAGACATGAAAATCATCTAGGTGATCTTGGTGCCAATCACCTTCTCTTGGCCCACCCCACCCTATAGGATTGTGGGGAAAATAGGAGAAAAGAGTACTAGATATATTTGCTGCCTTGAGTTCTTTATAAAAATAATACAGGTGAGATATGGATGATCCCTGACCTACGCACCTTTCGCCGTGCCCTCAAGACGTTATTGTTCCAACAAGCTGGGCTGGCCTAAACATTAATTTTAATGGGTTGTTTTTTGTTTTTTTTAAAATGATGTCGGGGCCAAATTATTTAATATGTTTTTAAATGGCTTTTAAATTTTATATATGTGCTTGTTTTAACTTGACTGTGCACTGCCCTGAGTGCTTTGGGAGAAGGGCGGTATAAAAATTAGATTAAATAAATAAATAAATAAATAAATAAATAAATAAATAAATAAATAAATAAATAAACAAATCATGATCATTATTATTATTATTTTTTTACCATAATGTTCCTTTTGGTATGACTCCAAAGATTTTTTTTTTCTTCCCTGAGGCCAAATCTTTGAAGGAACAGAGCGTGGATTTGTGATAGATTGAGCATTTTGTTTTTTGTTTTTTAATGATTGACTGTCGGAATAAATAATCTTGGCTATATCTCCTGCTCTAAGATTGATGAGTTGCCTGGCTGGTATTAAAAATATTTAAGAATTACCATCTGTAATATAAATCTCCCCGTCTGCTCACTGGGAATGTCACTCCGAATAACAAAAATAGAGATGTGGGAAATGAGAACGGTGATTGTTGTCGTGTTGTGATATATTTGAGCATAGTACAGTTTAGTTGATAAGATATACCAAGATTGATCTTTTGGGTTGTTGTTGTTTTTTTTTAAAGGGATATTCACACGGCAGGGCACGACTGACTATGGCAAGCAACACTGTCTCTAATTTATCAACTTGTGGAAAAAAATGTTTTGTGCATCTTTATCCAAATCAAGTACAAATTCGTGCACCCCAATACAGGCCTCCGAGTAAATTGCAAATATATGTCATACTGACATGTCAAAATGTTTATATATTTCTTAGTTAAAGTCTCAAAACTAAGAAAAATAATGTGTCACATGCATGCTTAAAAGTTGGGCTTTTGAAAAGTTATTTTTGACTTCCAAAATTTTCTTGACCAGATGTTTGAAATTGGTTCACCCTCATTTCCTTTTTCCTAGGCATGAGAGAGGAGCTACTAGTCGAAGGTCACCAGGTTAGCTGCACGCCTAAGGAAGGACTAGAACTGTGATGGCGAACCTATGGCACGGGTGCCATAGGTGGTGATCTGTCCCCGTCCACACACACACACAAACACAGCCAGCCGAGGGTTAAGGAAACACTTTGGAATGCACCCAGTTTCTTTATCTCCGACTTGGCAGCGATAGACACACCGTCTGCCAAGTGCCTTTATTTTCACAGAAAAACAGACAGATAAAATACTCAGCTTCCAAATGTCCGACAACAATAATTATTTCTCTCTGCAGTTCCGAATGAGGCTTTAGTGACTATCCAAGGTTAGTTTTGTTCGTCACAGGGATCACTGGCCACCACCCTCTATTATATAGTCTCTGGGGTGTGGTCCAGTGACTCAGTTCTAATCCCTAGCACGCCTCCTAAGCTGCTGCAATCGTTTATCACGCCTTCGGAGGCGTGCGTCCAGGAATGATGTTTCTTCGTCACTCTGATCCGAGCCACCTGTCTCCCTGCTAATCTCCTCTCCCTTGGCCGGCACCTGAGACAATGCCAGAGGGGAGGGGCCTGGAGAGGGAGGCCTGGCTGACTCCTCTTCCTCATGCTCGGAGCTTTCTTCCTCCGATGGGACAGGCTCAGAGGGCGGGGCCACAACAGGTGGCACGCATAGCCATATGAGTGGGCACGCGAGTTCAGCTCCGGCGCGAAACAGGCTGTTTCCTGTCTCTGGAGGGCCTCGGAGGAGGGGGGCGGGGGGTGGGGAAGGCCCATTTTTTGCTGTTCCCAGCCTCCAGAGCCTCTCTAGGAAGTTGGCAAATGGGCCATTTTCGGCCTCCGGAGGGGTGGAGAAAGCCATTTTCACCCTTCCTAGACTCCTAGAGAGGCTCTGGAGGCTGGGGACAGCAAAAAACGGACCTTCTGGTCCCACCAGAAGTTGGCAAACAGGCCATTTCTGGCCTCTGGAGGACCTCCAGGTGGATGGGGAAGGCCCTCCCCAGACTCCTAGAAAGGCTCTGGAGCCAAGTGAGAGAGTAAAAAGGACCTACCAGGCCATCATGAGAAGAAGAAGGAAGAAGGAGAAGAAGGAGAAGGAAGTAGGAAGGGATATGAGGAAAGAAGGAGGGAGGAAAGGAGGGAGAGAGGGATAGAAGGAAGGGAGGGAGAGAGGGAAGGAAGGAAGGAAAGAAGGAAGGAAAGAAAGGAGGGAGGGAGGGATAGATAGATAGAAAGAAGGAAGGGAGGGAAGGAAGGAAGGAAAGTGGGGAGGGATAGAAAGAAGGGAGGGAGGGAGAAGGAAGGGCTATGAGGAAGGAAGGAAGACAGAGGGAGGAAAGGAGGGAGGGAGGGATAAAAGAAAGGGAGGGAGGGAGGGAAGGAGGGAGGGAGGTAGGGAAGGAAGGAAGAAAGGAAGATGTTATACAAAAAACATTATATAGCCACCTCTTTCTTTTTCTTTTTTTCCTTCTTCTCACGATGTCTTCTCAACTGAAGTTTTAATTATTACTATTGAAAGGAATGTAAAATGAAAAACATCCATTTTACAAAAACAAGCAACACAGATCTTGTGCAGTCTGAAACTCAACAGACATTAATTAAACCTTCTTTTGAAGAGAGATGACCAAGGTGGCCCCATTTGGGGGCCTGGTACAGTTTCTTCATGTGCAGGAAACTCCGAGATCACAATATGGCTGTATTGGATAATGTACAAAGACATCATATTAGGTTAGAGGACACAAGCTAGGCTGCAGGCTCCCTTCAAGGTGCTTCTACCTTGTGGTCGTAAGTAGAGGACTGATATCACCCCCCCTCACCCCCAAGTTTCTGCTCCAGCCCAAACCATCTCTGGTCTCTCTGAGAGCCTATCTTGACTAAGCTCTTTGTAACCAAGTTGGGTGCCTTTTCCTCCTTCCGGAAAGCCACATAATTAATTAACTGCCTGGGCAGCCTTGAGTGTTGCGGGAAGACATTAAGCGAGGGGGCTGCGTTGATATGTAAGGCACTGAAAGGATCGTGTAAATTGGAAAGTAAGATCAGATCGCCTTTCATGTCAGCGTCTCAGCCATAAAATAAAAAGTAAAGGGAAGGGGGGAAAAAAAGACATTTTAGAGATGTCCATTTATTTATTTATTTATGAGATGGCTCAATGGCTAAGACGCTGAGCTTGTCGATCAGAAAGGTTGGCAGTTCGGCGGTTCGAAACCCTAGTGCCGCGTAATGGAGTGAGCTCCCGTTACTTGTCCCAGCTTCTGCCAACCTAGCAGTTCGAAAGCAGGTAAAAAATGCAAGTAGAAAAATAGGGACCACGTTTGGTGGGAAGGTAACAGCGTTCCGTGCACCTTTGGTGTTTAGTCATGCCGGCCACATGACCATGGAGACACTTTCAGACAGCGCTGGCTCTTCGGCTTTGAAACGGAGATGAACACTGCCCCCTAGAGTCAGGAACAACTAGCACATATATGTGAGGGGAACCTTTACCTTTACCGATCAGTTCCTCGTGCGCAGAGGAACCTGGTATGGAAAGAAATTGTTCCAGTTGGGAGCAGCATAGAAGTTACTGGTGCCTTCCCTCAGAGATATTCTTGCTTAGGCCAGCTGTACTTTTATTTGTTTTTCACGGTTCTATGGCCGGCCGTTTCATAAAAAGTGAGTCTAGCGAGCCCGTTTTACGAAAAGAGTTCCTTCTCTTGGCTTAAAACCTGCTCGTCAGTTGCGAGCATTGTGTGCTCACATCCCAGGATAGCAAGCAATTCCAAACATAATAATTGTTTTAAGTTTAAGTTTAAGTTTTATTAGATTTCTATACCGCCCTTCTCCCGAAGGACTCAGGGCGGTGTACAGCCATATTAAAACACATAGATTTATAAAATTTAAAACCAATTAAAATCAAATATAAAAATTTGGCCTTGAATTAAAACACACATACACCCATTTTAAAATTCGTACTAGGCCAGTCCGGCTTGCTGGAACAGGAGGGTCTTAAAGGTGCGGCGAAAAGTATGCAGGTTGGGGCTAAGATGAAGCTCTAGGGTCAGCTCATTCTAGAGGGCTGGTGCCCCCACAGAGAAGGCTCTCCCCCTGGGTGTCGCCAGTCGACATTGTTTGGCCGACGGCACCCTGAGGAGCCCCTCTGTGGGAGCGTGTTGGCTGGTGGGAGGTTGTTGATGGGTAGAAGGCGGTCTCATATATACCCCGGTCCTAAGCCATGGAGCGCTTTAAAGGTGGTAACCAATACCTTGAATTGCACCCGGAAGACCACCGGGAGCCAGTACAATTCGCGCAGGAGGGGTGTTACGTGGGTGTGCTAAGTCGCACCCATAACCACCCACGCGGCCGCATTCTGGACCAGTTGGAGCCTCCGAGTGCTCTTCAAGGAGAGCTCTGTCAAGAACCTCTCTGGGTCCATCAGTCGCCTGGGACGGAACTACCTAATCGGTTCCGTCTCCCTGTGGCGATGTGTAGTGATTCGAATTGTGGTGTAGTGGGGAAGGTGTTGGACTGGTATCAAGGGAACTAGGTTCAAATCCACCTCTCCCCCCACCTGCCCTTTGCTATGAAAGCTCTCTGGTTGACTTTGGGCAAAACCTTTTCCTCACAGCCCAACTTTCTTCACAGAGGTGCTAAGGGAAATAATGGGAGGAGGGAGCACCGAGGAGTCTCGGTGGTGCAGTGGACTAAAGTGCTGTTGAGTGCTAGCACTTAGCTGCCAGCTGCCTGCAATTAATGCAAGTTCGAATCTCACCAGGCTCAAGGTTGACTCAGCCTTCCATCCTTTCGAGGTAGGTAAATTGAGGACCCAGACTGTGGGGGCAATAAGCTGACTTTGTATAGAACAACACCACTTAGGGGAGGCCGAAAGCCCTAATAAGCAGGTATATATAAAAAAGTATGCCGGCTATTGCTATAATGCATTGTAAACCACCCTGAGTCTACAGAGAAGGGCGGCATATAAATTGGACTAATAAATAAATAATAAATGAGGTGCATCACCTGGAGTCAGTCAGTCTCTCTCATCTTTCTTTCTTTCTTTCTTTCTTTCTTTCTTTCTTTCTTTCCATCTCTCTCATCTATCTGTCTGTCTGTCTGTCTGTCTATCATCTCCATTCTATCTATCTTCATTCTGTCTGCCCCCCCCCATGTGTGTATCCCTCCCTTCTGTCTGTCTGCCTGTCTCTCTCTGCCTGCCTGCCTGCCTGCCTGCCTGCCTGCCTGCCTGCCTGCCTGCCTATCTATCTATCTATCTATCTATCTATCTATCTATCTATCTATCTATCATCATCCATCCATCCATCCATCCATCTATCATCTATCTACTTCCCTTATACTGCCTGCCTGTCCGTCCATCCGTCCATCCATCTATTCCTCCCTCCCTTCCATTTTAGCTACAATATGCTTTGTTTCAATGGTGTCTTTTTAACCATGGTTTTATTTTTCAAATTGTTCTGGTCTACAACCAAAAAAACAACAAACTACGTTAAACAGCATGGGAACGGCTGAGCCTCTGAACGCCAGGCTAAACAGCTGCACTTATACCAACTTTCTAAATATAAATGACAAGGATGCTTAATTATGCTTCTGGAGAGGAGTTCCACAGGACAGAAGCCCTTCACTGGTTTCTGCTGGTCTTCTCCAAGCCTGACTAAATATGAATGCAAGATGCTTTTGCGTTTGGGATGACTTTTAATGGGAAATGCCTTCTTATCCACAAATGTGTGTGGATGAAAGTAATAATACCATTTACAAAACTCTGGTGTGGAAGGAGAGTGGATGTGCAGTGAATGTACAAAATGAAAAATAAGAGAAATATCACAATTCCCTCATATGAAGAGCCCGGGGGTGCAGAGAGTAGATTCGACCAAGGCAGACCGTGAACACAGTTAAAATAAAATTTGAATTGGTTTTGATTAAATTACGGTACGTTTCAGTTAAATTAAACACAGTTAAAACGATTACTTCCCCTTCATTGACGATTTTCCTCTTCCGTCTGATTAAACATTGTAATTCTGCAGCTAATCTTGGAGGACCTTTGCAAGCTTCTGGCTGCCCTGGGGGAGTCAAAGGTTGTGATCCTCAGTTGCATACGCATTTCCACACTCTTTGAACATCCCCGTAAGGCTATAATAATGAAGGAGTAGATTGTGGCTTCAAACGTTGTAAATTAGCACCTTGGGTAATGAGGCTCGGCTGAGGAATCGAGGGATGATCGAGGTCAGGAGTTGCCTTAAAAAGAAGAAGAATGGAAGGACTTGAATATGCATACCAAGAAGTTTGCTCGAATCATTCATTTTCAACAAAGAATTTTCCCAAATTGTTTTAAGCGGCCATTTTGATGGGTGTTTCATGGGTTGGTGGACAACAACAATCATTTGCTGCCTGGAAGGGAAATGCAAAATGCCTCAATTTTGTGATTTAATTAGGATATGAACATATTTGTGGAGGGCACAATGGGTCAGCGGTTAAGGAAGCTGAGCTCTGTCAGCTGGAAAGCTGACAGCCTGGGTTTGAGGCCTGTGCGCTGCATGAGGGCTGTGTGTGAGTTCCCGTACCTTGCTCCACCTCCTGCCCACCTAGCAGTTCGAAAGCATGCAAATGTGAGTAGATAAATAGGTACCACTTTGATGGGGAGGTAACAGCATTCCGTGCACCTTGGTGTATAGCCATGTTGGCCACATGACCATGGGAAATGTCTTCAGACAATCAAGAAATGGAGATGAGCACCATAGTGTCAGACAGAACTTGATAGGGGAACCTTTATCTTTTGAACATCCTTCCTTCCTTCCTTCCTCCCTCCCTCCCTCCCACTCCTCCCTCCCTCCCACCAGCCCTCCTTCCCACTCTTTCCTTTCTCCCTCCTCCCTCCTACTCCTACCTTCCTTCCTCCCTCCTTCCCACCCACGCCTTCCTTCCTTTCTTCCTCCCTCCCTCCCACTCCTTCCTTCCTCCCTCCCTCCCACCAGTGCTCCCTCCCACTCAGGGGTGAAATGCTCCTGGTTTGGACCGGCTCGGGCGAGTAGGTAGCAATGGCGGCGGGCAGTTCGGAGAACCGGTAGCAAAAATCCCTTCCCCCCCCCAGCCTCCAGCTTGCTTACCTTCACTCTTCGGACTGAATCCTGAGCTGTTGGTTGCAACGCCTGCCTTGCTTCGCTTGCTGTAATCCCTGCAATCCATTGCATCAGCAAGCAACTGAATCTCCCTGCCTGCAATCAAGCTCATCAGTGACCAGCTCTATCTGCCTGCCTGCCTGCTTGTAAGTTTTTTTCCCCTTTGGGAGCTTTAAAAAAAAAGTTAATTGGGTTTTTTTTTAGTTGTTCTTGTTTTAGACCTAGCCATTTAAAGTTTAGGAAGTTTTAAATTTAGCTGCTTTTATATAAAAATAAAAGTAAAATAAAATAAAATAATATTTGGGCAGCTTTCTGAGATTTTGTGTGTTTCTGTAGTGTTTCACTTTAACTACGCAAACACACAAAATCTCACAAAGCTGTATGTGGAATTTTGTGTGTGTAAAGTGTGACAGTTGGTTTTTTGGACTTTTTGTGGCTGTGTGAGGTTCCTGCTTGTTGCAGGGGCCATTTTGGGTCTAGCACAGCTTCTTTTACATTGTGGGTGAGCCAGTTGTGTTGTGTTGTGTTTTGTAGGTTAAAAAAGGGCAAAGAAGTGACGTCGACTTGGCCACGCCCACCTGACCAACAAGCCACGGCCACCCAGTCACCTGACCAACAAGTCCCGCCCACTAATTAAGCCCTGCCCACAGAACCGGTAGCGAAAATTTTTAGATTTCACCCCTGCTTCCTTCCTTCCTTCCTCCCTCCCTCCCTTCCTCCCAACCCTCTCTCCCTCCTTCCCTTTCTCCCTCTCTTCCTCCCTCCCCCTCCCTCCCTCCCTAATTTAGTCTACCTCTTTTGATAATCTTCCATTCAAATACTTTATGCATTATCAAATAATAGCCAGTTCAACCTGACTGCTCTTTATATTATTATTGTATAAAATATATATTTTGAACACCTTCCATTTTGAAGGGTTGCCTTGAATTTCTGCATTGATGCCTCCAGACTTCTGATTGAATGTGTTGCTGGAATGTCTGTGCATTTCTATACATATATATTGTTACAAATGCTCAGGTAACACAAATGAGCTGATAGACTCATCACAAATTCCTTTTGCTCAATGTACCTATTCTTCAGGACTTTATTTCCCCTAGTTTTTTACAACCCTATGTAAGAAGAGCCATCATGAATTCCGAGATAACAAGATCCAGTTCTATAAAAATAAATCTCTGTTCTTTGCTACGAAATGCTAGTCTGAGCTCTAGAATATCTGTCTCTCTGTGCGTATTTGTGTTTCCCCAGTGAAGAAGGTCATTCCGTGCGTTAGATAAGCATGAAAATGTCACCAAGATGTGAGGCGGAATAGAAAAATGGGAATTAAAGCCAGCCACAAGTCTCAGAGCACAGGCTGTCTTAGCGATGAACTTTGTGGGTCTTAGTTCTTGCTCCCAAAAGCGTTGTAAGTTCTCTAGGAGTTGAATTGAAATATTCAGATCTTTAAGGCCTACCCCCCAAAAATCTCATCAAGTGGACAAGTGGTTTATCAGACTGCAAAATCAGTTGCCCTGGCTATCTGTGGCTTTTCCAGAAGAAAACCACTGCAAACAGCAGGAAGTTCTAAGAACAGCAAGTGTTTCTTTCACAGGATTTTACAGAATCGGAAGGGACCTTGGAGGTCTTCTAGTCCAACCCCCTGCTCAGGCAGGAAACCCTAGACCATTTCTGACAAACGTTTGTCCAATCTCTTCTTAAAAACCTCCAGTGTTGGAGCATTCACAACTTCTGGAGGAAAGTTGTTCCTCTGATTAATTATTCTGTCAGGAAATTTTTCCTTAGTTCTAGGTTGCTTCTCTCCTTGATTAGTTTCCATCCATTGCAGCCATTTGCTTGAAATGTCAAGGAAATAGTTGCCAGCGTTTTCTTGGGCTAAGCACCTGTCAGAATCTGACCCTTTCTTATGTGGACCGAATCTAATCTCAGAGCCACCTTTCTGGAATGGAAAAGGGCACTGATGGCAAACCATTTTTTCCTCGGGTGCTGAAAGCGTGTGTGCTATCGCTTGCAGATGCGTGCCCACACCTACAATGCAATGCCCCCAATGCGCCTCGCTTGTGCGCATGATCCCCCATGCTGCCCCACCCCCACACATGCATGCACTACTCCCCCGCATTGCCACGCCCCCCTGCTCATGCGCGCACGACCCCCCTGCACCCCATTTTGGGCCTAGCAGGCCTCCCTGAAGCCTCCGGAACCCTAATCCTAACCCGTTTCCAGACTTCCGGTAGGCCTGTTTTTCACCCTTCCCAGCCTCCGGAGGCTTTCCTGGAGCCTGGGGAGGGTGAAATGTTTTTTGACTTCTCAGAGCCTCCATGCAAGCCCTGTACTTAACTGGCATCCAAAACAGGCTGCGTGGAGACTCCTGGGAAGGGAGGGGCGACATGGGTGGAGCCAGCTGAAAATCAGCTGGAGCTGACCTAGGGCAATGGCTCGCATGCTCGTAGATATGGCTCTGGGTGCCACCTGTGGCACGTGTACCATAGGTTCACCATCACTGGTATAGGGTCTCCTGCTTGAACAGGGGGTTGGACTAGAAAGACCTCCGAGGTCCCTTCCAACTCTATTCTGATTGATTGAAAGTCGTAGTCCAACCCCTTGCTCAAGCAGGAGGCCCTATAGCATTCCAGACAAATGGCTATCCAGCCCTTCTTAAAAACCTCCAGTAATGGAGAATCCACAAGTTCTGAAGGCAAGCCATTCCGCTGATTGATTGTCCTTACTGTTACAAAATTTCTCCTTAGTTCTACGTTGCTTCTCTCCTTGATTTGTTTCCATCCGTTTCTTCTTCTCCTTCTCCTTCTCCTTCTCCTTCTCCTTCTCCTTCTCCTTCTCCTTCTCCTTCTCCTTCTCCTTCTGTAATAAGTTTTTATTTTATTTTATAGTAAATAAAAATCCCAACTTCAATTCAACAGTGTGTTGACTGAGTACAACTCCTTTTAGGAAGTAATATTCAAAATGTTTACAGCAATATTCATCACATTTATATCAATATATACCAATACCAATAATAGCCATACTATTTGTTTCACCAATTTAACACATCTTCCTTGTATCACAGATCCTTTCATATAGTTCCCTATTTTTAGCTCCTGTTTTTGTCAGCTAGCCATTGATAAAATAAGTCCCAAGTCAAAAAATATTCCATTTCTTTCTTTTCCTTAATTGTAAGTTTTAGCTTGTCCATTTCTGCACATTCTAATGTTTTTCTAACCACATCTTCATCAGTTGGGATGTCTTCATTTTTCCACTGTTGTGCAAATACTATTCTCGCTGCCGTTAATACATGTAAAATCAGATATACATTCCCTTTATTATACTTATCTGGTAAAATACCCAACAAAAATATGTCTGGTTTCAAGTCTATATGTTGTTTTATAATTTTTACCCATTTTTTTTCCATCCGTTGCTTCTTTGTTCTTCCTTCAGGTGTTTGGAAAATAGGTTGACCCCCTCTTCTTTGTGGCAGCCCCTCAAATATTGGAAGACTGCTATGATGTCACACACACTCACACACTGACACATCCAGTGGTGGGTTTAATTTTTTTTTACTACTGGTTCTGTGGACGTGGCTTGGTGGGCGTGGCATGGCATGGCTTGGTGGGTGTGGCTTGATGGGCATGGCAGGGGAAGGATACTGTAAAATCTCCATTCCCACCCCACTCCAGGGGAAGGATACTGTAAAATCTCCATTCCCACCCCACTCCAGGGAAAGATTACTGCAAAATTCCCATTTCCTCCCGATCAGCTGGGATTTGGGAGGCAGAGAATAGATGGGGGCGGAGCCAGTCAGATGTGGTATTTACCGGTTCTCCGAACTAGTCAAAATTTCCACTATTGTTTCTCCAGAACTGGTCAGAACCTGCTGAAACCCACCTCTGGACACATCCTTCTTTTCATTAAACTAAAAGTTACTACAGTACAAGTTTTTAGCAAGCTCCTCTTCAAATTGTTTACATGTCTTTGGACCAGCTAGCCAGCCTGAACCATTGTTAATTTGCAGCTAAGATTTCCTACACGTAGCCCATATTAACAGTGTTTTTTGTTATCATCATGTATGTCCTCTTTATTTTTTTCTCCATCTTCCTCCCCCCCACACCCCAGGCCCTTCTTCAATTTAAGATGAGCATTGATAACAGCTGCCTTTTCTTCTGCCCACTTTGATCCCCTCCTCTGAAAATTCCGTCTTTTCATAAGTTTGATGAATAGGATATTTTTCATCTGTGGACATCAGAGCTTTTCATTAACCTTTATTGATTTCAGCTCCATAATTCCCTTTTGAAGAAAACAGGCTTTGGTGGAGCTGCTGGATTCTTTTTCTATATATCTTATTTTTGATTAAAGACATAAAGTAAAAGTGCAGCCGGTGGTTTTAAAAAGAAAAAAAAGAAAAATTGGGGTTTGAATACTAAATACACACAGTGGATGTGTTTATTTTTTTCTGTTAAATGCTTTTCTTCTACTGGCCATCCAGATGTCATGAACACCTGGATTGAAAAGACAGGTTTTAAAAAATGCATTTTCATATAGTCTCCCTTCTAGATAGTTTCAGAAGAATAATTTGGGGTTCCAACTTGAGCCGGGGCTGTGCAAGAATAAATAAAAATAAGATCCAGATGGCTGTGAGGAAAGAAGAAATATTTATTCCTAAAAGCAAAATAGTTTGCCTTTAGAAGCAGGTTGCAAAGAAATGGGGTACAGCAGCAGATTTTTATTTATTTATTTATTTATTTATTTATTTATTTATTTATTTATTTATTTGTCAAGCATATATAAGATAACAGGCAAAAGTATAAGCATGAATTGAATACATTAAATGAATACAATTAAAGGGAACATTAGGACAGGGACGGAAGGCACACTGGTGCTCCTATGCATGCCCCTTACAGACCTCTTAGGAATGGGGTGAGGTCAACAGTAGACAGTCTAAGATTAAAGTTTTGGGGGTTTGGGGAAGAAACCACAGAGTCAGGTAATGCATTCCAGGTATTGACCACTCTGTTACTGAAGTCATATTTTCTGCAATCGAGTTTGAAGCGGTTTACCTTGAGTTTATATCTATTATTTGCTCGTGTATTGTTGTGGTTGAAGCTGAAGTAGTCACTGACAGGTAGGACATTGTGGCAGATAATTTTATGTACTATGCTTAGGTCAGACCGAAGTTGGCATAGTTTTAAGTTGTCTAAGCCCAAAAGTTGAAGTCTGGTGGCATAAGGTATTTTATTGCGGGTAGAGGAATGGAGGACTCGTCTCATGAAATATCTCTGGACTCTCTCGATTGTATTTATGTCCGATATGTATGTACAGTATATTCTTTTGTAGAGATAAACCACTATTTATTATTACAAACATCTGTTTGATGTATTTGCTCCTGGGTTGTCTCCCATAGTCACATTGTGTGCACTGTTGACAACTTAGAACTAATAAATCACTTTATTAGTTCTGGGTGTACTAAAAAAAAAATAATACAGCTGAAAATTGTGCCTTGTCCCTGGTTTGGTACTATTCTGTGGGGAAGCATAATTCACATGTCTGATCTGCAGCCTGAAAAGATTTGACTAATGTATCAGGAAGGTTATCTGCTGTTTTGTAGTAGTTCTGATCAAGAGTACCGTACCAACCTTCATAAGACAAATAAAAGAATTTTCATGCCTTTAGGTACATCAGCCCTAATGAAAGTCAAAGAATGTTACCTACGTCCAGTGGTGAAATCTAAAATTTGTTACTACTAGTTCTGTGGGCGTGGCTTGGTGTGGGGGGGGGTAATGTGACTGGGTGGGCGTGGGCAATTTTTTTTCTTTTAAAACCATTTTTTTTAACAACCTCTTCAGTGAAGAGGTTGTAAAAAAAATGCTTTCAAAAGGCTCTGACGATCCCAGCTGAGTTGCCTGATCAGCAGAGGCTTTTTTTCTTTTAAAAGCCTTTGACGATCCCAGCTGAGCCGCACGATCATCAGAGGCTTTTTTTTTTTTACTTTTAAAAGCATTTTTTCAACTGAAGAGGTTGTAGAAAAAATGCTTTTAAAAGTAAAAAAAAAAGCCTCTGATGATTGTGCGGCTCAGCTGGGCAGGGATTTTTGCTACCGGTTCTCCGAACCACCCGCTTCCATCGCTACCTGATTGGGCGATCCGGTCCGAACCGGGAGCATTTCACCCCTGCCTAGGTCAGCATGTGTTTGTGTACACACACACACCCACATACCCACCCACACACATCCAACACATCAACATGAGATTGGGTAATCCAGGGTTCAGAGTATTGTAGGAACATGGGCTCTATTGTATGCACCAGGCCATTATATGCAGGGGTGGGATTCAGCCGGTTCTGACCAGTTCGGGCGTACCGGTAGCTCCGACAATCAGCTGGAAGCGAACTGGTTCACTCCAATGATCAGGTGAACTCTCCCACCCACCCCTGCATGCTTTACTTACCTTTATCCTCTCAGCTGATTTGCGTGGCAGAGTGGATTGCTGCGCCTCACCTGTGTTAGTCCCCAGAAGTAACACGGAAGTTTAGTTTTGTCAAAACTGTGCACACCCGCACAGCACGTGTCAATGTGCAACGCAATCACCGAACCGGTTGCTAAACCAACAGGATCCCACCACTGGTTATATGAAGCTACCAACACATGTTATTTGAGTTGTGTTCTGTTAACTTGGATTTACAGTTTAACAGATTGGCTAAATCGAACCGTAGATTGTGCGGATTTTCCCCAGGGATGGAATTTGGGCGAGCTGTTTAACTACTTGAAGTGAGTACTGTATATCCATCTGAGCTGTAGTTTTCTAACATCAACCCTCAGTGTTATAGAAAATGAGATTATAAATATTGTGATGTATTGATCCTTTGCAGAAAACCCATTGCGAGCAATCAGTTTTCAGCATAAGAGATCTAAATTCCATCGTACTCAAACACAAGGGCTCAAACTGATCTTGAAGTGTATTCATAAATAAGAACTTTTGATTCTCCTTTTGTTCCTGGGGCTCTCTACTCTGGATGTCTAATCCCTATTGATTTGCTTCATTTCAGTTTATTTGATCAATGACAGTAGATAATGGGAAGTCACTGTGTTATGGAGTCTGTTCAGCCAGGTATTAAATATAACTTTAATGCTCTTATTTTTTCATGTAAGAGTGATGCTTCTTTGTCAAGATCTGTAACAAATTTGTGACTTTGCAAGGACCTGTTCACAGAGTGTCTTGTTCTTCCAAGATCTTCACGAGGACTTTAGGGGACTGGAGGCTTAAGAACATAAATACAATTTTTAATTGTATTGCTAGGGGTTTTAAATTGGGGTGGCCGTTTAATTTAATTTATTCTTAATTATTTTAACTTTTATATTGCATGTTATTTTAATTCTCGGCTGTTCACCGCCCTGAGTCCCTTCGGGGAGAAGGGCGGGATATAAATTTAATAAATAATAATAATAATAATAATAATAATAATAATAATAATAATAATAATAATAATAATAATAATAATAATAGTAATGAAAGGTTGCTGGAATTGGGTTGATCTCATTTAATAAAAAGAATGACTAGGCATATGTGTTCTCCAGAAAGGGTGCAAACATAATTTTGCAACTCTGTGCAGTATATATTATCCATATACCATTATCCACTAGCACTGATGATGTTACCTAGTTTGTAATGAAAGGTCTGCAAGAAAACAAGCAAGCTCAGAGAGCACCAAGGACCCCTCCTATCCATCCCATTTCCCAGGATTCAACTGTCAGCCCCACCAAGTAGACTAGACCAGAAAAATCATCTCTTCAGGCAGGTTAAAACTGTTTTTTTTTAAATCAAGATTGACTTTAATAAAAGGAACCTGCTAGTTTGTTTGTGTTGTGCCTCCTTCCCTTTCTTATATTTCAGTAAATCAGGATAGTCCGTCCAAGGACCTTCCACATATTTTCCATCTGTTGTTTCACTCTTTGTCACTTTGATAACAAATCTTGCACATCTCTGCCAAAGTCGTTTTCCTTACTCTCTACGCACAACAGCTGGTGCATGGATTTGGGGAAGGAACCGAGCTACTTTCAAGAGACACAGATGGGTGCTACATTTTGAGTCCCCCTGCTCTCCAAAGCACCTTTTGGGGATCAGATTCAGCCCTTGTCAGTCTGCATTTGACAGATGTCAGGGAGCAAATAAATTCTGCATAAATAGTCTGTCAGATGTAAATGCCTTATTCCCTAATGTGTAAATAATGTATATATGGGATATCAGGGGTTAACTTATTCTTTGACTCTTAATGTATTCATAATTCACCACTCCCACTCTTGGCTCCACCCTTTGTATATATAAGGAGCCACCTTCACCATTTTCTTTGCTTCTATCTGTGAATATTCAGTGAATATAGAATGCCTATGATAATTAAAGAGAAATATATTTAAACCTCTAACTCTCATTATTATTATTGAGTCTGATCCTAAAAATATTGCAACAAGCTGGTAGCAGAGGATGGTTAATTGACTCAATAAATACCTAAAAATGTCTAAGAAAGATAGGCCCAACACCAGGGCCTACAGCAAAGAAATAGAAACTGAACAAGAAATAATCAACGAATCCACAAACGCGATTTCGAGAGAATCCGAAGAATACACCACTGAAGAAGAAGAATTAATAAATGAAAATGATGGCCAGGAGGAAATCGAAATAGAAAATAACGAACTCAGGTCAGAGATATTGAAGTTATTAAAAAGCCAGAAGAATGATGAAAGCCTCATCGCGAACCTCCAAGAAATGCTGAAGAACAGCGGAGCAGCGAGAGAGAAAAACATCGCTAAAGAGAAACCCAAAGACCAAAAAACTGTGAGTGATATGACTACAGAGAAAGTCGTTATGAAAAAGAAAAAATGTGATCCCGCGCGAAATTTTGAATGGCAGCCATCTTGGTTTCAACAAGCCTCCAAAGTGAGCGAAGCAGAGCCAATCAAAATGCTCAGTTCAAAATTTCTGGCGCGAAAAACGTTATCAGACAACGAAAGTGAAAAGGAGGATTCAAACTCTTCGGAAGAGCCAGAATCAGAAAATGAAGACGACTTAACGAAATCCCAAGTAAAGTCAGCAATGAAGACGCTTTTTGCTGCATTTGGGCCAAAATTAAAAATTTCCAAAGCGCCAACGAAGAAGCAAGCGAACAAGCCGATACTTCAAGACCTGCACGCTCCCATCCTGACTTCGAGAGCGACGACGCCCGAGCCCAGAGAGCCATGTCGATTCCGCCCTACACCGCAGACCGAAGCAAGTGCCAACGCACCCAAAAGAAAGAGAAGAACAGTCGCCGCCATCAGAACTCCTAAGACCGAGCCAGAGACCGACTCGTCTGAAGAGGAGCGGAGCGAGCGAGCTACAATGGAGAGAACCTTCCACGACGACGTCAAAGAAGAAATGAACAACGCGCATGTGCGAAACTACGTAGACGGTCCGGAAAGACTTGAACTGGCCAGAGAACCGCGCAGACTCGTTGCGAGCATCCCCATGCCGTTTTGCAATTTCCTACACTTGCGAGACCACGGACTACCTCAGGTTGTAAGTAATGGACAAAATAATGTGGGTAACTTACCCAGTGACTTCCCAAAACTTAGGGTTGATGGCATTAATTTACAAGAATGGTATCAACAGCTCCAGGTTGTCTTTATGAAAGAAAATTTACTATTTTTTATCACTAGTCCCCCAAGAAGACCTTGGACTTTAAAAATAGATTGTTTACACCATAAGGCATTTTTCTTAATAATATCTAGCGTGTCTCCTGCAATGTATCATAGCATCAAACCAAATCTAACTGTTTCAGAAATAATTCAATGCATGTTTAATTTGTTTCACAGCGATAGTGTAGCTACCACCACAAGAATGTCTAAGGACTTCTTTTCTTCCAGAGTAAAACCAGGGGTTTCCATAAGTGAGCATTTAATATCTTTAAACAAAATAAGAGCTGAGCTGCATTTGAGGGGGGAAGTGATTTCAGATCAAACAATGAAAAGTGTTATTATCAACTCACTTGATTCATCATGGGATAGTTTTATGTCACACTTAGACACCATCAATCTAGGATATTTATCAATAGAAAGTCTGTCTAACAAATTGATAGCAGAAGACAATTCAAGAAAAAATCGTTATAGCAATCACACAGAACACAAATCTTTTAGGAAGGTAGCTTTCCAAGAAAAATATAATGAAACTTTTAAATGCCACAATTGTGGGTCCAGGGAACACAATAGAAGAGATTGTCCCAAAATTTCAAAGGAAAGACATAGGTCAGAATATAGGAATAAATACAATTATAGACAGTCTTCCACAGATAGACATAAATATAGAAGCCCACCAAATTACAGAGAAAGTAGAGGGGGCAGAGAAAATTCAAAAGAGAGAAAATCTGGTTCACTGAATGGACTAAATAAACAAGACAGCACTAAAACGCAACAAAATGAGAACAATAATTGGCTTATTGATTCTGGGGCAACTAATCACACCACTAATAACAAAAATACATTGTCTTCATTTACAGAAGATAAGTTTGTAATAAAGGTAGCTAATCAAGAAAAAGTTCAAGTATTAGGCAGAGGGAATGTGACCTTGCCTGGTCTAGGAAAAATAGAGGGGGTATTGTTAATACCAGAAATACCTCATAGCATACTAAGTGCCATAAAACTAAGCAGAGATTCTGACATCAATATAGTTTTCTCAAAGGGAAAAGCAACTTTAGAGAAGAATAAAACAAATGTAGGCACTGTGATGATTAAAGGAGGCCTACCCTATCTGATAACAAAAGAAAGATGGTTACATAACATTGATTCAAATATGGAAGATTGTATTGAGGCAGATGATGAAAATATTAGTAACAGTGACAATGATGAATGTAAAATATCTCATGATCACACAGATACACACAATGAGAAGAAACCAAAAATAGGTAAACCAATTCATGACGAGTGTGCTCATATCTTACATAGGAAGTTAGGACATGCAAGTTTTCCTGTAGTACAAAAAATGACTGAACACGCAGAAGGTGTCAAAATAAAAAATTGTGAAAATTATTTGGAATGCTCAGTATGTAAATCTACTAAACTAAAAACTAGTCCCAGGCCAAAAAAATCCACCAGATCAACTAACAAAATTTTTGACTTAGTACACATGGACTTAGTTGGCCCATTAACTCCATCAATCACTTATAGAAAACGTTACTTCCTAACAATAGTAGACGATTACAGTCGCTATGGTTTTGTTTACACATTAAAACACAAGGATGAAACCTTTCAAAAATTTAAGGAATTTTACAAACGCATAGAAACACAACATAATATCAGAATAAAACAAATTATGACAGATAGGGGATGTGAATTCATGTCTAAAGAATTCTCCCAATGGTTAAAGGATAGAGGAATGCTACATTACACGTCTAGTCCATTTTCTGCGTTCCAGAACGGGATTGTAGAGAGAAAGAATTCCACATTACAAACCATGATTAGGTGCACATTAGAGGATGCTGGTTTAGGCAAACAATTTTGGTCAGAAGCCCTACATTATTCAAATTACACTCAAAATAGAACCTGGTCCAGTATTGTGAATAAGACACCATATGAGGTGATGTATAATAGGAAACCAAAATTAGCACACATGCACATATTTGGGGTCACTGCAGACGTACACATACCTAAACAGTTGAGAAGAAAGGGAGAAAACGTATCCAGAAGACTAAGATTTATGGGATATGAAACTGGCACCAAAGGGTACAGATTCATTGATAATAATAATAAATTTATAGTTTCCAGAACAGCTGTGTTCCATGAACAGGCCAACTGGTCTAAATTACATCTTAATGAAATATTTCCAAATAAATGCAAAGATACCAAATCTCGTGAGGAAGGGACAATAGAAAATCAAAATGTCAACAAAAATAAAAACAAAACCAAAACATGGACAAATAGTCAACACAAAATAAAGACAGACACATTAACAAAAAAGGAAGCAAGATATTTGCATGACTACCATAGCAAACCAGAAAGAGCTATTAGGAACAACAGAAATCAAATACCAAATAAATACAGAGATTACATAATGCATATGGATGGTGAACAAATAACACCTAATACATATGAGGAAGTATTAAAACTCCCTCGTGAAGAAAAGGAAAAATGGGAACTAGCTATGAAAAAAGAGATGGAAAGTTTGCAAGGATTAAATGTATTCACACCTGCGATTGCACCTAAAGATAAAACAATTATTGGTACCAGGTGGATTTATAAAATTAAGAACCTAGAAGGAGGCAATACCTTATACAAAGCTAGATTGGTTGCACAAGGTTATGCACAAAAATATCCGGAGGACTATACTGACACGTACTCCCCCACAGTAAGAACAGAGAGTGTTAAAACAGCTCTAGTAGTAGCATCCGCACTCAATCTTGATGTATTTCAATATGACATACAGACTGCGTACCTACACGCAAAACTAGATAAGGAAATATACGTAAGAGCACCTCACAGTCAATACACTAATAAAAATGAAATTTGGCTATTGAACAAGAGTTTATACGGATTAAAGCAATCTGGCAAAAGATGGTACGATTGCTTGGTAAAAGTACTTAAGACCATGGATTTCAACGCTACCACTGCTGATAACTGTTTCTTTGTCAAAAAGAGTGATGATCACATTGAATTTGTATTGATTTATGTAGATGATATTTTATATATAGGAAAACACAAAGAGAGAAGAGAAATCTTTGTAAACAAGCTAAATGAACATTTCTCGTTGAAATCTCTGGGTAAAGTAAACAAATACCTTGGTGTACAAATTAACAAAACTAGAAGGGGATTCAAACTTACTCAGAAAGATAAGATTATTGAACTTCTAAACAAATGCAATTTAAACAATGCCAAACCCTGTGACACTCCTATGCAAACTGATTTCCTTAGAAATACTGATGAATCTTCCCCTGAATTCAAGGATAATACATTTTATAGATCAGTCATAGGTTCACTTCTTTATATATCTAATTGGACCAGGCCAGATATTGCATTACCACTCAATTTATTATCAAGGCACGTTAGCAAACCAACAATGTATCACTGGGAAGCTGTCAAAAGAATTTTAAGATATCTGAAAAGTACATTAGACTTTTGCCTAGTATTAGAACCTAGTGATAATAAAGAACCAAAACTTACATGTTACGCAGATGCGGATTGGGCTGGAGATATATCATGCAGAAAAAGTACTTCTGGTTATATTTTTCTGTTAAATGACTGTCCAGTTTACTGGTACACTGGTAAACAAGAACTGGTAGCCACTTCAACCACAGAAGCGGAATATGTTTGTTTATCCAAAGCTGCAAATAACCTTGTATGGTTTAATGATTTAATTTCAGATGTTTGGAAAAAACCTGCTTTGCCTTTTGTTATGCATGAAGACAATAAAGCGGCCATTGAAATATCTAGATCCGATGCCATTGGACAAAGATCCAGGCATATAGATATAAAATTTAAGCATGTGAGACAATTGTCTCAAGATGGATTTATCAAAGCAGTGCATTGTGATACCTCTGAACAATTAGCTGACATATTGACGAAGCCTTTACCTTCTAAACAGCACAAATACTTAACTTCCAAATTGTATGTCTTATATTGTCCTGAATCTGAATGTAATTGGTGTTGTATAGCGAACCGGCATTTAGAGGGGGATTTGTCAGATGTAAATGCCTTATTCCCTAATGTGTAAATAATGTATATATGGGATATCAGGGGTTAACTTATTCTTTGACTCTTAATGTATTCATAATTCACCACTCCCACTCTTGGCTCCACCCTTTGTATATATAAGGAGCCACCTTCACCATTTTCTTTGCTTCTATCTGTGAATATTCAGTGAATATAGAATGCCTATGATAATTAAAGAGAAATATATTTAAACCTCTAACTCTCATTATTATTATTGAGTCTGATCCTAAAAATATTGCAACATAGTCTGTCATGCAGCATTTATTTCTGGAACAAAGATGGCAGAGGGGTTGATATTAAGGCTCGGCTTTCTTGACACACAGAGACAACTTGATTTTTCCTGTACATTTTTTTAAAAAAGGATTTTTATCAGAATTTCTCCAGAACTTATTGAAGGACTGGCACCTTCAATCAAGTTGGCGGGGAGGGGGAGATGCTGCAAAGCTTTAGTGGGATCAGGAGGAAGAGGAGGAGGAGGAGGAGGGGGGAGAAGGAGGAGGAGGAGGAAGAGAAGAAGAAGAAGAAGAAGAAGAAGAAGAAGAAGAAGAAGAAGAAGAAGAAGAAGAAGAAGAAGAAGAAGAAGAAGAAGAAGAAGAAGAAGAAGAAGAAGAAGAAGAAGAAGAAGAAGAAGAAGAAGAAGAAGAAGCTCCAAAGCTTTAGTGGGATCAGGAGGAAGAAGAATAGGAGAAGGAGAAGGAGAAGGAGAAGGAGAAGTGCTAACTTTAGTTCTATTTTGTATCTCAGTAGAAATGCTTTCTATAAATCGTTACCAGAAGCGGCCTTAAACCAAAATAGCCAATTGCCTAGTGTGCCAAGTGTGAAAGAAAGCTTTGATTAACCCTGTGCCATTCGACCCTAACAGCAGAGCACAAATTGACTGCTGACCTCTATATTTGTTCCTCACTGCATGCATTCACTCACATAACAGTCTGCTTTTATTTTTAATTAAAATACGTTTCATCAGTGCTGGCTTTATTATTGGACTAATGCAATCTTGGGTAAGAATAAACAGCAATTTTCCATTTTTTCCCACCACCATGCTAAATATGTGTCCTGTGGACATCTGTAGACCCTTAAACCAGCTTGCTATCTCCAGATACGATGGATGAAATACTCCATGCTCTGCATCATGTAAGATGACATTATCATGGTCAGGTTTTGTACAACTCAGTGGTGGAATTCAAATTTTTTTTACTATCGGTTCTGTGGGTGTGGCTTGGTGGGCATGGTGTGGCATGGTGGGCGTGGCTTGGTGGGCATGACAGGGGAAGGATACTGCAATATCCCCATTCCCTCCACACTCCTGGGGGAAGGATATTGCAAAATCTCCATTCCCACCCCATTCCGGGACCAGCCAGAGGTGGTATTTGCTGGTTCTCCCAACTACTCAAAATTTCCGCTGCCGGTTCTCCTTCATAAAAGTTATTGCATTACATTCTTGATTAAATTATTTTTCCATTGATATATAATTTTATGGTACTACTCCCCGAAAAAAGTGGTGTTATTAGCTAGTTTTAGAAAATACACTTTTCCCAAAAGGTTTCAACAATTTTGGCCACTACTGTAGATACGATAGATAGATAGATAGATAGATAGATAGATAGATAGATAGATAGATAGATAGATAGATAGATAGAGATGATATAGATATAGATATAGATATAGATATAGATATAGATGTAGGTCTTTGGTTATTCGGGTCTTTTCCCACGTAAAATTGGAGATGTCTTGGCGACGTTTCGACGAAGTCTCGTTCGTCATCTTCAGGCTGGTGTTCTCGGCTTCGTGCTTCCAGGAGCAATGTGAGACCGCAGCTGTCTCTTCCTTTTAACTGCTAATGGGGGTGTGAGCTGATTGGATGGGAACTTGGCTGTGTTCTGATTGGGTGGAGGTGTGTTCTGATTGGTTAGGGGCTTGGCTGTGCTCTGATTGGATGGGGGGTTGGTTGTGCTCTGATTGGCTGGGGATGTGTTCTGTTTGGGTGGGGGCTTGGTTGTGCTCCGCTTAGTCTGAGTTGCAGGGGGATTTGAGCTGGTGAGCTGCATTGTTGTTGTTTGGCTTCGTGTTTGTGGCCGTGCGAGCTCTTCATGGTGGGTGTCAGTCTGCTTCATGTATGGATTGGAGGGGTTTAAAGTGGCTAATGATGCAGCTGCGGTCTGGCTTCTGGTCCTTGGTCGTGGCTCATTATCAGTGTGGGTTTGAGTCTGCTTTCTGCGTGGATGTGTGGTGGTGACATCCTGTGTGGCTCTCGTGAGTGTGGGTCTGGTATCATTCGTCGTGTTAGGGACTCGTTTGTCAATAAGGGCGGGTTTCCAAATGGCTGGTAGGCAGGAGGTATCATCTCGTTTGTTCATGCTGTGTGGGCGTTTTTCTATCTCGATGGCTTCTCTGATTATTCTGTTGTTAAAGTGTTCAGTTTTGGCGATAGTTCTGGTCTTTTTAAAGTCAATATCATGTCCTGTGGCTTTAAGGTGTTGGACCAGGGAAGAAGTTGGTTCCTCTTTTCTGACTGAGTTCTTGTGTTCTTCTATGCGTGCACTTATTCGTCTGTTGGTTTGTCCGATGTATGTGGTGGGGCAGGCGGTGCATGGGATTTCATATACTCCTTGATTTTCTAACTCAATTTTGTCTTTGGGGTTCCTTAGGATGGTGGATATTTTTCGGTTTGTGCAGAATGCTGTCTTGATGTTATGTTTGTGGAGGATTTTGCTTATTCTGTCTGTGGTGCCTTTTATGTATGGGAGGAGGGCTTTGCCGTTTTCTTGTTCTCTGTCTTGGATTTTAGTGGGGGTTTCTTTTTGGATTAGGTTGATGATCTTATTTCTTTGGAATCCATTGGATGTTAGTACGTTAGTGAGAGTGTGTAGTTCGGTTTTTAGGTGTTGTTCGTCAGCTAAGCGTTTTGTTCTGGAAATGAGTGTCTTGGCTACAGAGTTGATCTGGGCAGGGTGGTGGTGTGAGAGTGCATGCAGATAGCGGTTTGTGTGTGTTTTCTTCTGGTAGATAGTGTGTCCTAGGGAGCCATTGGATTTTCTGTAGACTAGATATAGATATAGATATAGATATAGATATAGATATAGATATAGATATAGATATAGATATAGATATAGATATAGATAACCAATAGAAGAAAGTATTTGTAGTGCAGGGATAGACTGTGTTGTTTCTCTATGTCATATAATATATGTGGGTTTATACAAAATATGATTTTGTACCGTGTTTCCCTGAAAATAAGACCCTGTCTTATATTTTTTTAAACCCTGAAATAAGCGCTTGGCCTTATTGCCATGCGCTCAAAAGCCCAAGAGGGCTTATTATCAGGGGATGTCTTATTTTGGGAGAAAAAGGGTATTTATTCACTTATTTTTTGTGTAGTATTTATTAGAGGTGGACCCTTTAAGAGCTGTACGCAATGAGATTTCATTTTAATGTACGCCATTTACTGTACTTTCAAAGTGACAATTAAGTTATTCTAAGTCTTTCTAAGTTGAACTGTGGGGTCCTTGGTGCTCTCTGAGTTTGGTTTCTGTTCCTTGTAGACGTTTCATTACCCAACTAGTTAATATCATCAGTGCTGCTGTTACCTCGTTTTGTAATGGAACATCTGCGATGAAACCACCAAGTTCAGAGAGCAACAAAGACCCCACAATTATATGTATCCATTGTTTCAGTGTTTCTCAACCTCATCACTTGAAGATGTCTGGGCTGCATTATTAGATCTATATTTTTCCACCACATGCATTTTGAGGGTGATTTGAGTACAGGAGGTTTCAAATGACCACCAAATTGTAATTTTTTTAAAATATCCCAGAAATGAGAAATTATTAAAAGTGTGGGAAACAATCTTTCTTAATCGTACTGAATTGCTTTAATGTTACTTTTTTTAAAAAAATTAGGTTTTGTTCTACCCCATACTTAGCTGTTGGAGAATTGAACTCTCAGCCTGCAAAAAAATAAATAAATTGCTCATTTAAAAATAGAGTGCATTCCTGTTTTTACTACAGCAAAACATTTTAGGAGTAACGCTTCATTTTATTTTTAATGTTTAATTTTATTTTTGTAGATCCCAGACATTAAAAAAAAAATGTTAAAGAAATGGCAGGATGTTTCAAGTTTATGAAAGTGTCTACCAGTGGTGAAATCCAATTTTTTTTACTACCAGTTCTGTGGGTGTGGCTTGGTGGGCGTGGTGTGGTTTGGTGGGCGTGGCTTGGTGGGCATGGCTTCCCACCCCACTCCAGGGGAAGGATACTGCAAAATCTCCATTCCCACCCCACTCTGGGGCCATCCAGAGGTGGTATTTGCTGGTTCTCTGAACTACTCAAAATTTCTGCTTCCGGTTCTCCAAACTGCTCAAAATTTCCACTGGTTCTCTAGAACCTGTCAGAACCTGCTGGATTTCACTCCTGGCATCGACCCTCCTTAAGATTGTCTGGGCTAAAGGACACAGATGCACAGTTTCAGCACAATGGGAAAAGCCAGAATGATATATATATTTTTTTTTAAAAAAGGTACGATATTACAGCTGTTCATTTAATAATTCAAGGAGGATTGAAATAAGAAAGTGAGTTGTGAGAGGCAGAGATGGGCGGTTGGGTTAAGGACAGGCAGCTGTGATTTATTCTATTTGACTGACAGCGTTGGCCCTGTCGCTCAGACCATTTCTGATTATTTGCCCAGGAGATAGTTTGCTGTCCTGCCTTTGTCATTCGGAGGTTAAGCGTGACACCGCCTGTCTTCTTTGCCACCTTCTGATAACAAATAGCTGATGATGTCTGGCACCTGCTCGGCGGACCTGTCCCCACGAAGATTCAGCTGTGAATGTTAATTAGCTTCATCGGCTTGTGCAGTTTTCAGAGATGTGGTTGTCCTCCTGTAAGGTCCTCTTGCCTCTCCTCTCCATTCAAGAAAGCAGAACTCTTGAAACAATTTCAAAAGGAACCTTTTGTCGAAGGAAAGTGATAGCAAGACAAAGGAAGCAGGAGCTGAGGATTCCCGTGCAGTTCCGTTAGGTTAAAACCGTTAGAAACCCCCTCCCCTCAACCCGGTGTTGAATAAGCCAATCCACAGCTGCCAAATTGTTTTGAGAATCGCAGGCTGAGAAGGTGATAAGAAGTCGTTCTGAGGCGTCGCTTGCTGGAGGCTCCGGAGCTGAGACAAAACAGAGGGCCCTCCCCGCATTACATTCCCAAGAAGGTAAATCAAAGTACAGGATAAATAGGCACCAGGAAAAAGTGTATAAACTGAAGAATGCAACCAGGCCCCCTCCCCACTAGAATGGCAGTATCCCCGATAGGGATCTATGGGACCTGACACCTCCAGCCACCAAAAGGGTGGATTAAAAAGCTGCAATGGCTCAGTGGTTAGAATGCAGTACTGCAGGCTATTTCTGCTGACTGCCGGCTGCCTTCAATTTGGCAGTTAAAATCTCACCAGGCTCAAGGTTCACTCAGCCTTCCAGCCTTCCAAGGTGGGCAATATGCTGACTGTGTAAACCATTTAGACAGCCATGATAAGAGCTGTGGTGGTGCAGTGGTTAGAGTGCAGTATTGCGGGCTAATTCTGCTGACTGCAAAGAGTTTGATTCTCACTGGCTCAAGGTTGACTCAGCCTTCCATCCTTCCGAGGTTGGTAAAATGAGGACCCAGATTGTTGGGGGCAATAGGCTGACTCTGTAAACTACTTAGAGAGGGTTTTAAAGCACTGTGAAGCAGTATATAAGTCTATTGCTATTGCTATTAAAAGACCCTCATCAAAGTCTCAAATCTTGCAAGACAAATGGAGTCCAAGACAACCACCAATGAAATGGTGGACATCGTATTTCCTTTTTACCAGCCAAAGATTTAACCCAGTGTTTCCCAAACTTGACCCTTTGAAGATGTATGGACTTCAACTCCCAGAATTCCTCAACCAGGCATACTGGCTGGGGAATTCTGGGAGTTGAAGTCCATGCATCTTAAAATAGCCAAGTTTGGGAAACACTGATTTAACCCAAAAACTTCAAAATGCAGAGAAGAATCCTTGAGGCTATTTCATCTATCACAAATAGCACTCTGGGGTTAATCTGGAACTCATCAAGGATTTTAAGGCTTTATGGTGTTCCTGTCTTCTTGGAGATGAGTGCCCTGAAATTAATTTTCTAAGTTCAAATGAAGCTGCTTTAAGGAGGAACTCAAAAAGCTCGTTAGATAGACAAGGCACAGGTGAAAAAAGTTTTCAAAACAAAAGATTGGATTGAAGAGCTTCTGCTGTGTTCACAAATGCAGTGGGATTTCCTTGTTCCATTCAGAGGAGGGTTAGAGCTAAGGACAACTTTGCCTACAGAAGTTGAGGAGGAGGAGGAGGAGGAGAAAGAGAAGGAGAGAGAGAAAGAGAAGAAACAGAAACAGCAGGAGGAGGAAGAGAAGGAAGAAAAGAAACAGAAACAGGAGGAGGAAGAGGGGGAAGAGAAGGAGAAAAATAAGGAAGTGGAGAAAGAAGGGAGAAGAGGAACAGAAACAGGAGGAGAGGGAAGAGAAGGAGAAAGAGAAAGAGAAGAAAGAAGAGGAAGAGGAGGAGGGGGAGGAGGAGGAGGGGAGGAGGAGGTGACCCAATTATATACAAGGTTAAATTTAATTCTACTCAGTCAGCCACATTATGAGGACACCAAAATTAACCAGTTGCGTTATGTTTGCAGGAGACAATTAGAGTGAGCCTGAGGGTGAGGTCAAATGCATCATCAGTCTGGAGTCCTTATGCTCCTGAAAGAGACCTAAATCCAGCTCTCCTTGAAGTCCGTTGACTCTCGCACCAATTTGCCTTGACTATTAGTAGATCAGATTCTTGTGCATAGGATGCATGAAATAAACTGGAGTTTCTTGGTTTTTATTTTCTTTGAAAACATTTCTGAAATCTGAGAACTGAAGAAGATGAAGTTCCTCAGAACTGAAGAAGCATTTGGGATGAGAAGCTAAATGTTTTCAAGGTAAAAAAAACCAAGGTAGTCCAATTGTCTTTTGGAAAAGCACCTTCGGGACAGCCGTGATCTGGATGGTTGAGAATCTCCATGGACGTTTACTGGCTGATGCTTCATGACCCAACAAGGTAATATCATCACACAGATGGAACACTGATGATGTTACCTAGTTGGGTAATGAAACGTCTGGAAGCAAACAATCCAGCTCAGAAAGCACCAAGGATTCCACAGTTCAATCTTGGATTACGAATATTCTCATCTATTGGAACGTTTGAAAATGTTGTCAAGAAAATGTTGTCAAGAACCTCTGCCAGCAAACAACCAAGCTCAGGCTACACCCAGAACCGGTTGTGGCCTGCCAGCGGCCAGCAGATCTGGCAGCAGATTCAGACAGTGAGAAAGTTGGGGAGGCCAGTCCTGGAGTTTGGGGAAGGCTCTGACGAGGGCTCTGCATCGGAGGCAGAGATGGGGCCAGGACCATCTGAAAGTTGTCAGCTGCCTTCGGAGTCGGACATCAGTGGGGCAGAAAAACCTCTGGATCCTGTTCCCAGTGTGCGCATGCACAGAGCTGCCAGGAGAAGGGAACAGCTAAGGAACAAGGGTCGACTCAGGAGTAAAGCCACAGGTGGACGGTGAATGGCCCCTCCCATAGGGAATAAAGAAGAGCGAAGGAGAGGGGATTTTGCAGGAAACAATTAGTTTATTTGGGTGAAGATCTGTTCCTGCATTCTTGCCAAGTATTGTCTGTTATAGTGTGGAGTCTGAAAAATATCGGCCTGGCCAGTCTCTAAGCCTGATAAAGGTTGGTAATTGTGAACTATCTTGAAAGACTGTGGGAGAGGAAAGACTTTGCTGGAGAGGAATTAACTGTAAATTAAATATAAGGGGTTTATCAGGACGAGGACTCGGCTTCGTGCTGCTGGGGAAGCCTAAGTCAGAACAGAACCTTACATTTTCAGAAGTGCCCTTGCTTTCTGCCTAGGGCTGAGACAATAGGTCTGAATCAAAATTAACTTCCACCCCAAAACAGGACAGGACCTTGCATTCTGCTTGTTACTAGCTCAGTGCCTTGAACCACCACACCAGACTGGCTCTCAGGATTCTGGTTGAGATGAAAACAAGAACAATAATTAAAAAATAGAAGTAGTCCTTGACTTACAACAGTTCATTTAGTGACCATTCAAAGTGACAGCAGCACTGGAAAAAAAAGTGACGTATGACTAGCTTTCGCACTTAAAACCTTTGTTTTAAGCATCCCCATGGTCACGGGATCAACATTCAGAGGCTTAGCCACTGACTTGTTGTAGAATGATGGGACCAAACAACATTCCTTGGTCAGCCAGAGACAGTTTTATTGCGCAGTTTCAGAACCAGATTTGTATCTGCAATTCTGAACAAAGGAAGAGTTCTGATACAACTGCTTTTATACATATCCAAGACAAAGGACTTTGCTGGCACAGCAGTTTTCCATATATGGTTAACATACATTTGTTACATTATAATTGACACTTTTTAATTACTAAATTCCTGATTTAATTTATAGTACATAAGATAATTTTAGCTAAACATCCTCCTCTTCTGTAATCACTGATGCATAGATTCATGGTTGGTCTTGGATTAATAACTTTTTGTTTCAGATGGATGTCTCCGCATCCTTGACAGATATCTTCCTCAGAAGATATATATTATATATGGTCCTTGCATCTTTGACAGATAGGCCCCTCAGAAGATATGTTGCTCAGAATGGAATTTATCTGACAGCGTAATCTCTGAACAAGCACATTTCTTTCTTTATAATAATGTGAATAGAGAGGGTCTTCCAGTGTTCATATAGCTGACCCTATACCATTCATATTATTCACATTATTATATTATTCACCTTATTCACTTTAGACTTATACTTATGACCATTGCTGTGTCCCTTTTTGCAATCTTTTGATGAGCAAAATCAAGGGGGGAAGCCAGATTCACTTAAGAGCCATGCTACTAACTTATTTTTGTGGCCTGTCAGCAGCCTATGCAGCTAGTAGCTGATTCCGACAGTTAGGAGGCTGGTGTGGTGCTGCGCCAGCAGCCTATGCCCCTGGCACTCGAGTCAGACAATGAGGAGGCTGGAGAAGATGTGGTGCCAGAGGCGGGGATTTAGCCAGGGCCTTCAGAACCTCCAGAAGCTCCCATAAGTGAAGAGGAAGAAGAGGAGGAGCCTCTTCTTGATGCACGGGCGCGCAGAGCTGCCAAAAGGCAGGAGTGGCTCCTCAGGAGGAGGTCTCCTTGAAAGTAAGGCTTGGGGCTAATTGGCCACGCCCTTAGTCTATTTAAGGACGGACGACGACTGAGGCAATTTGCAGGGAACAACTTCGTTCACTCTCCTTCGCGTCTTGATCTTAATTCTTTTATCAGTTCCTGCAAATTGCTTCTGGGCTTTCTGCCAACCATAGTAAGATTACGATTATTTATTCTTTGGATTCTTGTAGGCAGTTAGGAAAGTTAATTAACAGCCTTTGTTTAAAAAAGACTGATTTAATTTAGTAAACTAAGGTTTGTACAGACGTTGTGTGCGCTGCATTCTTTGGGGTCCGTAGCTGGGGCAGAACACTTATCTGCTGCGGCGATATCCTTAACAATGGTGGCAAGAAAGGTCGTAAAATGGGGGCAAAGCTCGCTTAACCAATGTCCTCAATTAATGTCCCACAGAAATTGAGGCCTAATTGTGATCGTAAGTTGAGGACTACCTAGATATCTTTTTTTTTTTTCTTAGAGATTCATAGATGTGCTGCTCAGGCAGTTGATCTCTGGAGGATAATCCTTGGGATGGAAACAATCACTAATCTGCTTGGTTTTCAATTCACTGTCCTCCTTAAAAAGGAAAACTTTTCAATTTAGGCTCTTTCAGAAGGATGTCGAAACTCCTGGGAAAACAGAACAGCCTCTTAATCATCTTCTAATTTAGGTTTCTTGCTCCTCATTTCAGGCACCGCTTCCTGAAGATGAGAGACAGTGATGATCCTTACAGCTCTTTTAGTAGAAGATGCTGTACTGAGTGAAGAGAAAATGAGTGTGACATGTGAAAAGGAACACAACTCAGGTGAACACAGATGAGTTGTTAAACAACCTGCTCAGCCATTCGCTGAGAACCTGAACTAGTTAAGTAAAAGCAAGGCTCTGATTGGTTGCCAGTGCAGACCTGACGTTCTACGGCAGTGTTTCTCAAACTTGGTCGCTTTAAGACAGGTGGACTTCAACTCCCAGAATTCCCCAGTGCTGGCTGGGGAATTCTGGGAGTCTGTCAGAGTTTGTTGCAGCACAAACAAGCAGACCATTAAGCAGGATTCAAAATATAAAAGAAACTTCTTTATATACAATAGCAACACATAAGGCATGCAATACCCTTGTAGGTTTTTCCACGTTGTAGAGAAGAGACATAGCAAGTACAAACACAGCACAAAATGGAAGCACAAAATGGAGAAGGCAAAATGGAGGCGGGAGAAGCTAGTGCCCTTAAGCTTATATACAGAACAGTTAAGCCACGCCCAGGCTCCAAACTGTCTCTTATGGCCCCATACAACAAATACTATGTTTCAGTTACCAAACAGCCCTCATTGGCTGACCAGTTGCTATGCCCTATTCCAGTTCATGAATATACTCTGACACTGGCTGGGGAATTCTGGGAGTTGAAGTCCACATGTATTAAAGTAGCCAAATTGGAAAAGTGCTGTTCTAGAGGAAGTCTGCAAACGAAAGCTGCTCTAGGAACTCCATTTCTCTGCTCATTTCATATGTTATATGAACTAACTCATTGCCCACTGCCAGGAATTCGATTCTTACCGGCTCAAGGTTGACTCAGCCTTCCATCCTTCCGAGGTTGGTAAAATGAGGACCCAGATTGTCAGGGGGGAATATGCTGACTCTGTAAACTGCTTAGAGAGGGCTGTAAAGCACTATGAAGCGCTATATAAGTCTAAGTGCTATTGCTATTGCTAAGTGCTATTATATGTCATTCTATTGTGAGAAGCCCCTCCTCCTAGAGAATGAAATATTTTGGGGAATATGAAGAGGCAGAATATTATATTTCCCCAAAGGAGAAATGGAAAAACATGTTCTTAAAGGCAGAAAGCAACCCCAGTCTTCCTGCTATAAGATGCCTCAAGCAGAACCCTGAAGTCTTTAGGGATGGATATTTTGTGCTCATTAAGAAATCCAGGCCAGCCTATTCATAAACAAAATGCCTTCAGCCACAGCTGCCACAGAAGACTGGAGCTGATGGGATTAAGAATTTACATCCCCCTACCTAAATTCTAAGGACAGGACAATATCTTTAGGACATAATAGGATTAACCCATCATCATTGAAATAGCAAAAGACACAAGGCTCACTACATTGCACAACCCCCCTGGAGCATCTCAATCACAAAACCCCAGAACCTTATAAAGATCCATCCTGTCATCTTGTCAGCCACCCCAGAAACATGCTGCTGTCACAGACGTTTCTGGAAACCAAATAAACAGACACTTTCTTTCTTTCTTTCTTTGTAGGCAGCCTCCATTTTATTTCCAGCATCTTTCTCCTGGCTTGGAACCAGTCAGGATTTTTCTTCCTACATTTTGATTTTCCTTCCATGTCTGCTGCTGCCTCTGGCTTTCCCTCAGTAGTTCATCTTTGGGTGATTTCTGCCAATGTAGCTTGTTATGTCACACTCTGTTGGCCATGGAGTTATTGAGTTAGAGTTCAGACTATGATAGGTTATCTATACTGGCAGGACAACAGGAAACTCTTAGTAGTGAATTACCTACTTAGTATTATCTGTCAACACCGAGCAGACCTCTGCCTTTGACCGTTTTGTTTGCTCTCCTTGATATTGGAGAGAAGCTATAACTATAAGGGTAGTCCTCAACTTACGACCATCATTGAAATCGGGAGTTATGGTCACATAATTCATGATGTCGTAAGGTGGGTCATCATGTGACCGATTCCCATTTTACAACCTCTTTTTGTGGTGGTTCTTAAGCTGGCTGTTTATCTGCTACAGGCCAGTTTATGCCAGAAATCAGAAGCAAATGCTAGTTATAAAGTGAGGTCGTGTGACTGCGGGATTTTGCAAACAGCCACAAATGCAGGCTGGTTGCCAAGTGGCTTTGCCAAGTGCTGCATTCACATGGCTGCATGCGAGGGAGGTGACCATTGGAGCTGTATTGGAGTTGTATGTAGCTTTTATGGGGTCTGTTGTAATGGCCAGTCGTAAGTCAAGGACTACTGGGGGGGCAGGGGTTCACAGCAAATCCAGCAGGTTCTGACAGGTTCTGGAGAATCGGTAGTGGAAATTTTGAGTAGTTCGGAGAACTAGCAAATACCACCTCTGGCTGGCCCCAGAGTGGGGAGGGAATGGGGATTTTGCAATATCCTTCCCCCAGGAGTGGGGAGGGAATGGGGATTTTGCAGTATCCTTCCCCTGGAGTGAGGTGGGAATGGAGATTTTGCAGTATCCTTCCCCTGCCACGCCCACCAAGCCACACCCACAGAACCAGTAGTAAAATAATTTGGATTTCACCACTGCCTTATGGTATAGAAGAAATTGAGACTTCAGCCCACTAATTCTTTTAAACATCTTTTTAAACCTCACCCTGTTTTATAATAATTTTGCTTTTGAACAGAAGTCTCCCATTTCTGCGGATAATTTTATTCACTTTATATTATCAAATGGGAAATTTAACAACTCGAAAAGGGTTGTAAAGTGTCTTACAGCCATTTTCAGGGTTTATAGCTATGTATAAAAATATTATACCGTCCTTTTTATATTTGATCACTTTTTAATCATATGTGATTGGTCATTGACTTCATGGATGTAACACATGCAAGTAAACCTCTGATTTTCTCTCAGACTTTCTCTATAGTAGTACTAACTTGGATCAATGTTATAAGAGCCTTGGTGGCGCAGCAGACTAAAGTGCTATGAAGTAGCACCAGCTGCCTGCGATTACTGCAAGTTCGAATCTCACCAGGCTCAAGGTTGACTCAGCCTGCCATCCTTTCGAGGTAGGTAAAATGAGGACCCGGACTGTGGGGGCAATAAGCTGACTTTGTATAAAAAAGAACACTGCTTGGGGGGGCCCGAAAGCCCTACTAAGCAGGTATATACAAAAGTATGAAGGCTATTGCTTAACATATTGTAAGCCGCCCTGAGTCTCCGGAGAAAGGCGGCATATAAATCAAACCAATAAACAAACAAACAAACAAACAAACAAACAAACAAATGAACAAACGAACGAACGAATGAATGAATGAATGTTGATTTTTAATCCCCCCCCCAGAAAGTTTTTTGTGAGAATGATAGAGATGATGATTCTCCAGCATGCTTTGCTCTGAAATATGACTGCTTCATTTCACTATTACTGGTAATTATGTCTTGGTTAACAGGAGGACATACATACAAGTATTGATCGGGGAGAAGAATAACAGAACAGAATAACAGAGTTGGAAACGACCTTGGAGGACTTCTAGTCCAACTCTCTGCTCAAGCAGGAGACCCTTTACGAGTGATGGTGAACCTTTTTGCCATCGTGTGTCAGGAGCGGGGGGGGGGAGAGGTCGAATGTGACCATCCTCCCCCTCCCCCCACTCCTGGCATGTGATGGCCCGTTTTTCTCTCCCCCCAAGCTCCAGAGCCTTTCTAGGAGCTTGGGGAGGGCAAAAACGGCTTTCCTCACCCCACCTGAAGGCCCTCCGGAAGCAGGAAATGGCCCGTTTGCCAACTTCTGGTGAGACTGGAAGTTGGCAAATGGGCCATTTCCTGCCTCCGGGGGCGGGGGGGAGGCCGTTTTTGCCCTCCCCAAGCTCTTAGATAGGCTCTGGAGGCTGGGGAGAGAGAAAAATGGGCTTTCACCACCACCCCTCCAGGCCTTCCAGAGGCAGGAAACAGTCTATTTCCCTACTTCCAGTGGGCCCAGAAGGCCCGAAAATCAGCTGGCCGGTGCACATATGCGTGCCGGAGCTAAGCTCGCGTGCCCTCCGATATAGCTACATGTGCCACCTGTGGCACATGTGCTGTAGGTTTGCCATCACAGCCCTATACCATTTTAGAGACTAGAAGACCTCCAAGGCCCCTTCTATTATTCTATGTTCTACATTCTATATTGATGCATTGTTCACCCTCACCCCTATCAGAGATATTTATTGACATTAAGTTAGACTAACTGCACTTAGGTTGGAAATAATAAGATTTAAAATATTATCTACCACATTTGCTTGAGAAAATATTCTTTCCTGCATTAAATTGCCTGTACTGGCAGTTTTGGATAAATACAGGGAAATATTAAATTCAGGGTGTCTCCCCCCCCTCCTTCCTTCATTATTAAGCGTCTACTTTTATGAAAATGAAATACTAAGAAGTTGGTCTCAGTGGGAAGACAATGTTTTGACCTAGGCTTCCTGAGTCAGTAAAACACACGAGTAGTCCCAAAAACCTCTTATTGCAACAGCTGTGAATTCTGTTCATTCACAGATGAGTCCCAAATAATTATAAAGAGTCCTTCAGGATAAGACTGATAATCACCTACCTTTATCTCCCTTGACACTCTGTCAAAGACCTAATTGGCAACGTCATATGGAGTCCAGAATCAAACAGAGCTTCAGACTTTAAACTGCACAGAATTAACAACGTTGCTTCCTGCAAAGGCCCATGTGCATTTGCTCCTCTTTTAAGTTTTATGGGAGGGGCCAATCATCTCCAAGCCTCTCCAAGTCATCCCTTTTGTTTTAACTGTTCTTGCCTTCTGGCAGCTCTGCGCATGCACGCACTGGGAACAGGCTCCCCCTGTTCCTCTGCCTCGCTGAGGTCGACTCCCAGCACGTAACTCCCAGATGGCCTTTTCCCTGCCTCTGACACAGAGCCCTCATCCGAGCCTTCCCCAGACTCCAGGACTGGCCCATGTTCCTCCCCAACCTCCTCACTGTCCGATTCTGCTGCCAGCTCCGCAGGCCGCCGGCGGACACAACAGACAATAACTTTTTAGGTGGCAAGGTTGATTTTAATTGGACAAAGATAAAAACTTTTGAGCTTTTTAGCACACAATGCTTTACTATGTTTTATTGATATCCAAGACTTCCTGTAAGCAGCACTGGAACAAATGAACTATAGAAACAAGGAGGAACATTGTGGGATTTGACTACAAGTGGGAAATCTCATAATATGTATTCCTGAATATCTATTAAGAGCAATATATATATATATACTACTACTGAGAAGTGGCTCAGAATATGAACACGTTGAAGATTGTATGATTAAATGATTGAATGTGGTTATAAATGCACAACAGTTGGGATTTCAGTGGAAAGAAAGCATTAAACTGATTTTGAATACTCTACTTAAAAATAAATACTATTAGATGGGTTGTTGCTGGTAGATTACTCTAGACTTGATTCTTAAAAGGAATAATCACTTCTCAAAAAAAAAATGTGAGAAATGTAACAAACAGATTGGATCCTTTTTTTCAAATATAGCAGCAATGTTGTAAAATCCCCCGAATCCTGCAGAATGATTCATAGCGTAATGGAATAGATTTTGAAGGTTTTAATTCCATTTCAAACCAAGACATTTCTATTAAATTTCATTAAACTAGGCATTCCTTCCAAACTCACTGAACTACAGTGCATGTGTTAATGGCTGCCAGGATTTTATATGCTTTTTAATGGAAAAGATCTTTGATTCCTTCTTTGAAAGTAAGGCTAATTAAATTGCAGGAGTATGCTTCATTGTGAAGAACAGCTTCCCATATACAAAGTAAATCTAATGTAGAGTTTAATTCTAATTGGAAACCATACTTGGATTACAATGTTATTGTTCTGCCCCAGCTACAGACCCCAAAGAATGCAGCACACACAGTCCGTTCAAACCTTAGTTTACTAAATAAACCAGTTTTTTACAACAACGGCTGTTAATTAACTGCATTAACAGCCGCCAAGAACTCAAAGAATAATACTGAAAGCTTACTGTGGTTGGCAGAATGCCCAGAAGCAATTTGCAGGAAGCTGATAAGATAAGCAAGACAAGACACGAAAGAGAGTGAACGGAGTTGTTCCCTGCAAATTGCTTCAGTCGGCATTCCTCCTTAAATAGGCTAAGGGAGTGGCCAATTAGCCCCAAGCCTTACTCTCGAGGAGACCTCCTTCTGAGGAGCCACTCCTGCCTTTTGGCAGCTCTGCACGCCCATGCATCGAGAAGAGTCTCCTCCTCTTCGTCCTCTTCACTTAAGGGAGCTTCTGGAGGTTCTGAAGGCCCTGACTGAATCCCCGCCTCTGGCACCACATCTTCTCCAGCCTCCTCATTGTCCTCCTCGAGTGCCAGCTGCACAGGCTACTGGCGCAGCACCACACCAGCCTCTTCGCTGTCAGAATCAGCTACTAGCTGCACCGGCAGCTGACGGGCCACAACAGTTATATACCAGAGGTCCCCAACCTCCAGTCCATGGACTGGCACTGGGGTGTGGCAACCGGGCCCTGCAAGCAAGTGAAGCCCCATCCATGGGATGCAGGCAGCACGTGAAAACATGCCCCCTCCGGACCATGGAAAAATCTCTCTCCATGGGTCCCTGGTTCCCAAAAAGTTGGGGGGCGGCTGTTATATATGGTTTTGTGCCACATCCAAGAAATTCCTTTTGGTAGGAACATGTTGCAACTTGATCTATACTTTTCAGCACTGATTTAATGTATTATTTTCTCTTGGCCAATAGTCCTTGAATATGACTGTTAAAAAAAAGTGTGCCCATTACGGTTGTATGTATACTGTAACGGTCGTAAAACAGGTCAGTCACATGAACCAGCCCAACTTTACAACATTTTTTTCCAGTGGTCATTAAATGTTGCAGTCGTTAAGCGAACCAAGGATTCACTGTAAATGTAGTTTTGCTGAAAATTGAAATTAAGTCCTTTTTTGAGGGGTGAGTGGGGGTGAAACCATTGTAAAATGTGGGCACCTGATCTCAAGAAGCTGCAAACATCTGTAAATATGGCTGCATTGCTGAGAGCCCAAAGTTTGGTCACATGTCTTGTATGAGCAGACAGAATTGGTGTGCTCCGGGTCTCACCCATTAAACAGTGGCACCTGAAGGGACCTAGGAAATGTGGTGTTTCTATGGCAGTATCTATGCCTTACAACAATATTCTCCTTGAGATCCATCTGGCTCCCATTTTGAGCAAGCTTCAAACAGTCCTTAAAACCTACCTTTTTCTGCAGGTCTTGGGTTAAACCAAGTGGTACATCTAGTGTACCGCAGATGGGGACTGCAGCCAAGAAATTAAAAGACGCTTGCTCCTGGGGAGGAAAGCTATGGCAAATCTAGACAGCTGGCTAAAAAGCAGAGACATCACCCTGCCAACAAAAGTGTGTATAGTCAAGGCTATGGTGTTCCCAGTTGCAATGTATGGCTGTGAAAGTTGGACCATAAGGAAGGCTGAGTGCCAAAGAATTGAGGCCTTTGAACTCTGGTGCTGGAGAAGACTCCTGCGAGTCCCTTGGACTGCAAGGCGATCCAACCGGTCAGTCCTAGAGGAGATCAACCCTGACTGCTCTTTAGAAGGCCAGGTCCTGAAGATGAAACTCAAATACTCAGGCCACCTAATGAGAAGGAAGGACTCACTGGAGAAGAGCCTAATGCTGGGAAAGATTGAGGGCAAAATACAAAGGGGACGACAGAGAATGAGGTAGCTGGATGGAGTCATTGAAGCAGTAGGCATGAGCTTAAATGGACTCCAGAGGATGGTAGAGGACTGGAAGGCCTGGAGGAACGTTGTCCATGGGGTCGCAATGGGTCAGACATGACTTTGCAACTAACAACAACAAGAAGATTAAAGAAAAGAAGAATTAGGGATGACAGGATAGCAGTATTCCAGTATTTGAGGGGCTGCCACAAAGAAGTCACATGATTGCATTTTAGGCGCTCAGCAACCAGCTTGAATTGATGACCATTTGCAGAATCCTATAGTCACGTGACTGTGATTTACAATGCTTTTTGCCAGAAGCTGGCTTTTGCTTCCAATTTCCTGTGAAAAAAGCGAACCTCACAGCGAACAATGCGTTCACTTAATGACCATGGCATCTGCTCTCAGCCCTAGGAAGAAGAAACTAGCAAAACACTTCCGAAAAACCTTGCCAAAAAACGCTGCAGGGACTTGTCAAGACAATCAAGAGTGATTTAAGGTCATCTCACCCCCATGTTAGAGAAAAGTCTGATAGAACCAACCATTTTAAGGCTCATTTCTTATATACAGAAAGCCTTTATGCAGAAAGAAGTAAATGGAAATAGGTCTAAAATAGCTCAGCACTCAGAGTTAAAGGTAACATTCAGAAATTCCTCCTGATACCACCTTCTAGGATAAGCTGTGTAATAGGGTAGATAGTTTTGAACGAAAGAACTCTGAGCCAGAACTGAAGGCAAATGATAAATTCTTAAAATTACTCTTCTCAATAAATAGATAGCAAATGAAATGGTGGCTGAAGGGCACCATTCCTTGGCCCGCGTTCAAAATTTGTAGTAGGACCCCAGTCTTATCTTCATGTGTCACTGATATGGAGTTTATTACATCCCACTGTATTATTTTAATAACCTGCTGGCAAAGGAGAGAGAGAGAGAGAGAGTAGAAGGGAGAGCAACTGATCAATTTACCTCGGAGCTTTAATCAATAAATGCCAACCACGCCGAGATTTATGAACTACACTGTAATGACATTTTTGGTGCTTCTGGAACACAGTTGGAAGAAGGGTTGACACTGTAACTTGGCAAGACTCCACCTGGCTTCAGTTGTCAAGTCTCACAACTTTCTGTAAAGTCTTATTGAAAACTCTTAGTGGCAACCATCTTAGATAATCACAGTTGAATGTACGTGATAATATTTTTGAAAGTGACCATGTTGCTTGTTTAAAGATTTCTGGGACAGCAGTTCTACCACAGATTACAATAACAGAATAACAGAGATGGAAGGGACCTTGGAGGTCTTCTAGTCCAACCCCCTGTTCAAGCAAGAAACCCTATACCATTTCAGAAAAATGGCTGTCCAATCTCTTCTTAAAAACCTCCAGTGATGAAACATCCACAAGTTCTGGAGGCAAACCGTTCCACTGATTGTTCTAAATTTGTCTGTAGTTCTAGGTTGGTCCTCTCCTTGAAAAAAGATATAACTAATTCTCTGGGAGTTAAACATGAATTTACCTTTTAATTGCTGGGTTGACCTGTTATGTGATTTCTTTAATGACCTGGATGACTTGAGAATCTCCATAGACATGTCTCTGTGTGTATGCTTTTCTTTGGCATGCAATGCCCTGTAGTAGCATTCCGAGGGGAGGAAGTTAACACAGTTTATGTCCAGGATGTGAGGAGTCTGTAGATATTTTTTCCAGCCCTCCTTCTGACCCATGCAATATACAGGCCCCCTATGGAAGGCAGACTAGTTGCAATTGATATATCCGTTCGAGTCTGAGCTGCTCCATTTTAGTTGCTATACCAAACCAGAGAGTTATAGAAGTACACATGACAGGCTCAATAATTCCCTCTGTAGAACTGTGTCAACAGCTCCTGGGGCAGTCTGAACTGTTTGAGTTGAGTACTAACCAGAGGTGGTATTCAGCCGGTTCTGACTGGTTCTAGCAAACCGGTAGCGGAAATTTTGAGTAATTCAGAGAACTGGCAAATACCACCTCTGATCTATTGGCTGCCTCCCGAGTCCCAGGTGATCAAGTCCCAGCTGATTGGCTGGGTCTTCTTTTGTTGCCCTGCACAGGAGAACAGAGTTGGAAAGCAGGTTAGTGAGGCGGGGAGGGAATGGAGATTTTACAGTATCCTTCCCCTGCCATGCCCACCAAGCCACGCCCATCAAGCCAGACCCACATAACAGGTAGTAAAAAATTTTGAATCCCGCCACTGGTACTAACTACTAACAGGCAACCTTCCTCCAGTTGTCTGTTAGTATTTCGGTGAGCATCACCAACTTTCCGTAAATGCAGATGAGAAAAAAAACCTAACATTTTAGTTTTCCAACTTAAGGGCAGTTGCTACATCCTTGACCCAGCAGCTTAGGTATAATCAGTTAACTTGGCAGAGACACCAAAGGGGGAATGTATATTGTCACCACTGAGCAGATGGCAAAAAAAAAAAAAAAATCTCTACGGCTTGTGTAGCTGTGTGGCAAATTGAGCAATTACTTATTGAATTTTCCAGGGTATGAAATGATGGATATTGATCTTTCCAGGGCTGGATGCTAAGGAGCCCAGAATCCGTCACACAGCAACCGTAATTGCATTTTGCTTAGACGTGGCTGATTTAGGACACATGAATTAATAAGCGCACACATCTATGCCGGCATGAAGGTTTGATAAAAGGAAAAAAATAAATAAAACCAGGTGATTCCCAATGGATCCGAGGAGCAAATCTCTCCAGCTCTGAAGCAAAAATAGTGTTCATTAGTTCAAAGGTGCAACTGATTTCTATTGTTCTTAATGGAGCTCAAAAGAGAGCCAGTTTGTGTCTAGTGATTAAGGCGCTAGGCTACCAACTGGGAGGCTGTGAGTTCTAATCCCGCCTTAGGCATGAAAGCCAGCTGGGTGACTTTGGGCCAATCACCAGGAGACTGTTAGTTCTAGTCCTGCCTTAGGCATTGAAACTGGCTGGGTGACTTTGGGCTAGTCACTCTGTCTAACAGAATTGTCATTGTCTTCTGGAGAAAATAAAAAGGAGTCCTGGTAGCATTCAGCTTACAACCACAACTAGGCCCAAAATGTCTGTTGCTGAATGAGACAGTTGTGAATGAGTATTGCCCCATTTTACAACCTTTCTTGCCACAGTTGTTAAGTGAATCACTGCAATTAAGAAGGTAGTCACGCCGTTCTTAAGTGAATCTGGCTTCCCCATTGAACTTCGCTGGTCAGAAGAAGGTTGCAAGAGGTGATCACGTGACCCTGGGATACTGCGACTGTCATAAATAGGAGTCAGTTGCCAAGCGCCCAAATTCTGATCTTGTGACTGTGGGGATGCTGCAACGGTCGTAGGTGTGGAGAATGGTCATAAGTCACTTTTTTCAGTGCCGCTGTAACTTCGAACGGTCACTAAACAAATGGTTGTAAATCAAGGATATATCACGAATAGGCCCAGGATAATGTTGCAGGATCCAATCTGGGTCAGTCACTGGGACCAGAAGTTTAGTCTTCTGAGCTTTGGGACTCGTGCTGGAGCCCATCCTGAGGGAACTTCTCTCTAGCAGAATGTACATCAAGGTAACCTATATCTATATAGGTGTAAATCTATATATATATATAAATGGGTGTGTGTGTGTGTATGTTCCAGTATAACTTTGGAATGCCTTGAGCAATTTCAACCAAACTTGGTGCACAGATGACTTACCACCTGGAAAAAAATACTGTGGGGGTAAGACACCTGTAACACCCTTCGGTCTGTGTGTCTGTGTGTTCCAGCATAACTCTGGAATGCTTGGGCCACTGAAATGAAAAGGAATGAATTATATCTATAGTGTCAAATCACAGTACTTTTGACAGTGATAGTGTGCATTTTGGATTCAAGTTCTGTTAAGATACAACCTGTTGTGCCTTAAAATGGCATGGCTTCTACTGTACAGCACAGTGGAGTTGCCATGGTAACGGCTTCACAGTACTCCACAAGGGGGCTCCCTCTGGTAAGGGGGGTTGATTCTTTAAAAAAAAAAAAACTAACAACAACAATAAAAACACTGTACTTATATTTTTAAAACCTGTAAGTAAAATTACTTCGAGTTGACACTATAGATATAATTCATTCCTTTTCCTGTCTAATACAGGATTGGGATAAATAAATACCCGGGCAACGCTGGGTTATCAGCTAGTTGTTTATAAAAATTAATAAGGCAAGATATAAAGAAAGAAAGTAAAGAAAGAGCCATCAACTTGACTGTATCAGACGAAAAAGTCTGATTTATTTCTCCTGCCTATTCAGGTAGAAAGAAGGGGAATGGAATGAAAAGCAGCCCTACGAACAACTGGCTAAGTGCAAAACAGTCAGTGAGGAAAGGGCTGCAGTGAACGGGGTGGAACCGTTCTGTCGGATCCTCTTTCTTCTTCATTTATTTGCAGTGAATGCTGCTCACACATTTGCTCTTGTGCATCGATCAGTGAAATGAATTGGTCCCACAGAAGGGAATTGAGGGGGGAAATTGGACCTGCAATTGTTTTCCTTCTTCCCCCTTGGAGGCCACGATGCCTATCAAACCTTCATTTGAGAACAGGAAATGGCCCTACGTCGAACTATTAGTCCATTCGGTTCGGGTTTCTGTTCCAGGAAAATACTTATCTTTACCTATCAGCTAAGAAGGGGGTTTTGAGAGTTCCTCATCTGAGTGAAGGACTTTGCATCTTTCGTGCTATACTGAATAATTATCCTGCATTCAGAAGTGGTATTCAGCCAGTTCGCACCAGTTTGCATGAACCGTTGACGGAAATTTGGCCAAGATCGCTGAACTGGTAGCGGTGGCCGACTAGCCACGCCCCCGAACCGGTCCCCCGGTTGCCGCTTGGTTGCCCCGCCTGCCATGTTTGTCACTGCCATGTTCTTCGCGCACGTGTATCCCATTGCCTAGCAAGTCCAATGGGATGTGCATGGGCAAAGAACATGGCGGTGACGGCAGCAGCTTTTTCCGCGACCTCCGGTACTTTTTGGCAGCCTGTGGCCTGCCGCCCCTTTGAGAGCTGCTTTGCGGCTGCGGCAGCTGGCTGGGGGCTGCTGAAAACTCTGGTCAGCTTGACTTTCAGACTCTGGACCAACCGCCGTGGAAGGCAAGCAGCCCGAACAAAGAGGCAGTGGTGGGTGAGGAAGTGGGGCTAGGGCCGGGGCCCCTAAAGGAGCGGAAATGGGGGCAACTGGTGAAGAGAGGGCGGGGTTAGATAGGGCAAATTCCAAAATTTTTCCTACCTTTTCTTGTGGGCATGGCTAGGTGGGGGGGGTCATGTGACTGAGTGGGTGTGGACGTGAGTGACGTCAGTTGGCCACACCCACTCAGTCATATGCCCCCCACCTAACCACGCCCACCAAACCGGTAGCGAAAATTTTTGAAACCCACCACTGTCTGCATTGTTTCCCTTCCAGTTCTTATTCAGTCTCTAACTAAGCCCCCACAACAGTTTGGTCTAGTGGTTAAGGTACCAGACTAGAAACGATGAGGTGGTGAGTTCTATTCCTGCCTTTGACATAAAAGATGGATGACTTTGGGCCAATCACTAGGAGACACTGAGTTCTAGTCCCACTTTAGGCATGAAAGCTGGCTGGATGTCTTTGGGTCAATCTCCAGGAGACTGTGAGTTCTAGCCCCATGTATTTCTTGAACAGTCTATTTAAGCTCATTGGACCTGCCTGCTTTGTAAGGGCCAAATTTTAGGGCCCATTCATTCCACCTTCTTGATTGATGAGAGAAAGTCCTTCCTAGTTAAGAAAAATCCAGAAAAATGTGGCAAGTGCTCCTGGCAGTTTTGCCCACCCTAAGTGGCACAATGGGTAGCCGGTTGCTCTTCCTTCTCTTAGTATGTATGATCTGATCACATTTTTAGCTCCTTTGACCGATGAAGATTCTCAGTCATCCAGGTCACAGTTGTCTTAAAGGTGCTTTTTTTTCAAGAGACAACTGGATTTTCTTTGGGTTTTTTTTTTGAAGACATTTCGCTTCTCATCCAAGAAGCTTCTTCAGCTCTGCTCTGACGGCTGATTATTATTACTATTACTATTACTATTACTATTACTATTACTATTATTATTATTATTATTATTATTATTATTATTATTATTATTATTATTATTATTATTATTATTATTATTCAAATTTCTATACCGCCCTTCTCCTTTCGGACTCAGGGTGGTGATGATAAGCAAAACATCTTCAACAAGGAAAATCCAGTCGCCTCTTGAAAAAACATTGGGTCCTTTACCAATGTATTGAAGGAGATATTAGGTAGCACCAGTTCAGCAAACACGTTTGATAACAGTCCCATATTTCTTGTTTGACGGCAATTAATTACATTTATTCCTCATGATAAGTTCATTTGAGGGGGGTGCTGCAATACTTCCCTCCTAATTATTCATCAATCATTACTCTGTCTTTGGTAGTAAGATCATGTTTACATTTGCTCTACTCTTGAAGTGATGAAATGGAATTTCTGCACGTTTGATAAGTTCATCTTTGCTTGCTTCCTTAATTGCATGGGCTCCAACTCGAAGTTATATTTGCCTATTTTTAATGCAGTTAGCCATCTAAGCATATCCTGAATTGCTGCTTAAATTGTCAGTTTCTGAAGTCTATCATAAAACCAAAGGTTGCTAATTCTTTTAAAATGAGCCGGAAGGAACCATCTAAGTAAATAAGGTTTCTTTCTTTCTTTGAGCCAAGGAAAGGGAAATGTAGCATCCACAATTCTTGCTATTAAATGTGAGCAGTTCGGTGGAAAGATATTGGCTTCTTTTTTCAACGCTGTCTCCAGACACCAAGGCTATTTGTTCTTCTGATGTTATTGTCCAAAGCAAGGTCAATTTAATTTTGCCAAACCAAGCACGCAGAATTTTCGCCCTGGCTGTGAGCCATCTTTTAATGTCATGTTTCCCTTGAACCCTTATATAATTAATTGAAGTAGCTGATATTTCTTATAGCATGTGTCTTATATAATACCATTTCTTTTTCTTGATGGTATTCTCAATTCTTTTTTGGGAGTGAGAATGCCTCATTTTATATGCATTCAATCCATGAAATTTTAAGTAATCTTCTGTAATTCAGCATTTCAAAGGCTTCTAATTCCCCAATTGTAGTGGGAGATACTATCCTTTGTCCTCCTTCACAGCAAGGAGCATTACAGCATACCATTCACCAAAATAATATATTGGCACTCTGTTCTTCTGCAGAACAATGTTTCCTCCCATAGCTATGGTATTACTGGTACAGATCCAGATGCACAGGTACAGTAGAGGTCAGGGGTGGGTTCTAAATTTTTTTACTACCGGTTCTGTGGGCGTGGCTTATTTTGTGACCATGGTGTGATGGTCATGTGACAATTCTTTAGGATTTAGCAGAGGTACTGGTCTACCAGGCTTTTAACTGCTTGCAGAGCTGTACCGGTCTACCCATTTGTTTTTGGAGCGCACCGGTCTACCACCACACTGTCTTTTAACACTGATCAGCTGTAGGGCGGCCCTTTGAAGCCTTGTGGCAAGAGTTTAAACAATTTTTTTCCTTCTAGCCGATCAGCTGGGAATCGGGAGGCAGAGAATAGATTGGAGGTGGGGCCAAATAAAAGGTAAGAATAACGCGGGGGGAGGGGGGTGGGAGGACCCAGCTCCTGAACAAAGAGAACCGATTTGGTGACGTCATATCGTCACCGCTACCGGCTCGGCCAAACCGGGCCGAACCGGGAAGGAACCCACCACTGGTATAGGTCCGTGATGGCAAACCTATGGCACACGTGCCACAGATGGCACTGCAGAGCTCTCTCTGTGAGCATGCCAGCTGTCGTCCCAGCCCAGCTCCACTGCGCACGCATGTGCAACTCCCGGCAGCCAGCTGATGTTTGGGTCTCTGCCATGCATGCGAGGGGACAGGGCGCATGCAGGGGACACACATGTGTGGGGTGCTGGGTGCATGTGTGGGGGCGGGGCACATGCATCGGGGCGCTCGCATTGCATTTTGGGGGTTTGCGTGTGCATGTCCCCCTGCACCCCATTTTGGGCCTGGAAGGCCTCCTGCACCAACCTGGAAGCCAAAATGGGGCGCAGGGGGGGTGCATGTGCTGGGGGGCAGGAAGGATGCACGGTGGACATATGTGCATATGTGGGGGTGGGGTGCATGCACGGGGGGTGCTCACATTGCATTTTGGGGGTTCGGGCATGCGCAGGTGCATTCATGCAAGTGCATGCACGCTTTGGGCTCTTGGCACCAAAAAGGGTAACCATCATTGGTATAGGTGGTACCTGGCTCGTTAGTAGTAATTGCTAGAGGGATCTTGGAGTCCTCATTTAAATATGAGCCAGGAGTGTGCTACAGCTGCCAAAAAAGCCAACACAGTTTTAGGCTGCATTAACAGAGTGATAGAATCAAGATCATTTGAAGTGTTAATATACCCCTTTATAATGCCTTGGTAAGACCACACTTAATACTGCATCCAGTTTTGGTTGCCACGATGTAAAAACAATTCTAGAAAGAGTACAGAGAAGAGTAACAAAGATGATTAGGGGATGAAGAATGATGGCAGAAACTGGGTATGTCTAGTTTAATGAAAAGAAGGACTAGGGGACACATGTGTAGGACGTTAGCACCCACCCCTTTCCTAGAGGAATGAAATATTTTGGGAAATATTAAAAAGGCTGAATATTAGGTTTCCCTGGATGAGAAATGGAGAAGCATGTTTTAAAGATGAAGCAGCTCCCATCTTCCTGCCCCCGCCCCCTTTGTCAATGGACCAGAGGCAGAAACTCAATCTTTGTCAATGGACCATCATCTGCAACACAATAGGACCCATCTAGCAACAGAAACTAACACAATAAGGCCCATCTAGCAACAGAAACTCACCACATGGCACCTGGGAAGATTACATCAGCCAGCAAAGCTAGCTAAGACCCCCACCCCCTGGGAGTCTGACAACCAATCAGGATACTCTTTCTGGGCCCCAGGAAATTCAAAGCCAGAGAGAACATAAAACCCGGGGACTCACTGCGTCTCACCCCTTTTTCTGTTTAGGAACTCAAACCATGTGATCCTGTCCATCATTAAACCATCTTTCCAAGCAGTCTCCATGTTTCCAGTGTTGGAGCTGAACCCAGAAAGATATTTCTTCCTACACATGATAGCAGTGTTCCAATATCTCAGGGGCTGCCACAAAGAAGAGGGAGTCAAGCTATTCTCCAAAGCATGTGAGGACAGGACATTAAGAAAGTTAATTCTTTTTAAAATTGTAATGTAAAGTAAATTTCAATCTTTTCAACCACATGTTTCCCTATTGATCCATCTATGCGCTATAACTAAACTTCTTAGTCCATTTTATTACATGCTTTTTTAACCTGTTCTTCCATGTCAGATTTCAGTAAAAGTTTTTTTTAGCAATTACAAGTTCATTTGTTGCACATAATTTCAGTTTCTAATTCTAGCTTATGTTCTCTTAGGCAATTGTTCTTTTGTTTAGTTAAAAATCTTTGTCTAACTGCACACATGAAGACAACTGAAAACTAAACCCCTCTGCAATCAATTGCTCTTTTGACTTCAATTTATATTCTCTGAGTTCTTGTTCTAACAATTCACCAGATGTTAAGCAATTCTCTTTGCTTTCTGTTTCTTTTTTATAAATTGGTTTTTTTGTTGTTTGTTTGTTTGTTTGTGCTGAGATGGTTTGGCTTAGTCTTGACAAAATTAGGCTGGCTTCTGCCCAGCAATTATTTTAGTCATAGCCTGTTAAAAATCTATAATAATCTAAGCCAGTTTGGTCTAGTACTTAAAGTGCCAGGGTTATAACCCAGGAGATGGTGAGTTCTGGTCCAACCTTAAGCATGAAAGCTGGTTGGTTGACTTTGGGCCAATCACCATCACTCTCAGCCCTGCCCACCTCACAGGGTTGTTGTGGGGAAAATAGGAATAGGAAGGAGCATTTTGTGCATTCGCTGCCTTGAGTTCTTTGTACAAATAATAAAGGCAGAATGTAAATAAATAGATAAATAATATCTGCGAAGTTTTATCTATTATTCATATTAATAGCGAGCTGCAGTGGCACAGTGGTTAGAGTGCAGTACTGCAGGCTACTTCTGCTGACTGCCGGCTGCCTGAAAATTGGAAGTTCGAATCTCACCAGGCTCAAGGTCGACTCAGCCTTCTATGGTGGGTAAAATGAGGACCCAGATTGTTGGGGGGCAAGAGGCTGACTCTGTAAACCACTTAGATAGGGCTGTAAAGCACTGTAAAGCAGTATATCTAAGTGCTATTGCTATTAAGCTGACTGGTTGCTAGTTACCGAGATCCTTTTTTTTTTTTTCCTTTTGTGAAAATATGAACTTTTGTGTTTCCCCTGTCATCTGCAATCAAGCCTGTCTTTTGCAATTTCTTAAAGATCACAGAAAGGAATTTTGAACTAATATGCAGAGGTTTCTTTAAGGCTTTTATACACTGCTCAAAAAAATCAAGAGAACACATCCGAGTTCTGAATGAATGAAATAGCCTTATGAAATACTTTGTTCGTTACATACAGTAGTTTTGTGTTCCCTTGATTTTTTTGAGCAGTATATATAATCGCTCCTGTCCTGGTGATTTAAGCTTATTGTTCAAAGCCAGGTGTCTTCTAACCATCTCTTTCTTTACCCGTGAGTTGCAGTTCTTATTTTGTGACTACTCCCTCCCTCTACGTACAATGCATTGTGTTCTCTATTTGAGTAATGTGTGCATTGTAAATTCAGTTTAAAGGACAAATTTAATCATCACATTTTCCAAATTGTCCTCGGTTACCTAAGAGGAAAGCAGTCAGTTTTTCTGTTCACAAAAAAGCTGTTAGATTAAGACTTTTTTTTAAAAAAAAACCCTCCATCCTAACCAAAGGGAAGATAAATTGCGTTCTGAAGTGAAAGCAATCCACTTGCTGAAATTTCTGTAGCCTTATCCTTTAATCTTTTAATAAATCCTGTTAAAGAAGATTTTGGGAGAATCCTTTAAAAAAAAAAAAAACCCAGAACTGGCTAACCAGACTCCATAAGTCTTCCAATCACCCCTTCCTCTATTTACTTCTTTCTTTCATTGTTTCCCTTTAAGTCCATCTTAATATGCTATTCCTGGGATGTGATGTTTTGTATACATACAGAGAAAGAAGCACTCTTGTAATCTTTGACTTTTAGGCTTGCTGTCAGCCATAATACTAATGACTGTTTTGAACAATATACAGGTTGTATTACACGAATGGCTATTTTATATGTGAAATTAGTACTGAAATATTTCTGCACCTATATTGGTTCACACTGTCAGGAAGTTTCTCCTTAGTTTTAGGTTGCTTCCCTCTTTGTTCAGTTTCCATCCATTGCTTCTTGTTTTGCCTTCTGGTGCTTTGGAAAATACATTGCCCCTCCCTTCTTTCTGGCAGCCCCTTAAAAGCCTGTTGCCTACCACACTCTTGGGCAAAGCATGTGAGCCATTTCCTCCTTTCAGTGGTCCATGAAAGTGCATCTATATAGTATGTAGATAATAAAGTTGAAAAAAGGTCAACAACATTTTTACAGAACTATAGATACACTGAGGCTGGGTGTGACAAGGAATGGCTGGGAGGGGAGGGGCCAGGCGAGGCACCCCTTGACGTGAGTGACATTGAATTGGCCACGCCTACCGAGTCACATGACCATCAAGCCACGCCCACAAAATAAGCCACACCCACAGAACCTGTAGTAAAATAAATTAGAACCCACCCTTGCCTTTAACCATAATTCCCTTGAAGCATGGATGAATTTTCTTTTTCTGGATAGAGCCCATTTATACTGATGACACTACATTAATAGTTAAAAATAAGAAAGAGGACACTAGCTGTTTGAAAGAAATCATGTCAAACCCAAAGTTTGGCTAGAGACTCCTTACTTTGTTATAGGTTTTCCAATATCTCAGAGGTTGCCAGAAAGAAGAGGGGATCAAGCTATTCTCCAAAGCCCCTGAGGGCAGGACAAGAAGCAATGGATGTAAACTAATCAAGGAGAGAAGCAACCTAGAACTAAGGACAAATTTCCCGACAGTGAGAACAATTTATCTGTGGAACAAATTGCCTCCAGAAGTTGTGAATGCTCCAACATTGGAGGTTTTTAAGAAGAGATTGGACAACCATTTGTCTGAAATTGTTGTGGAGATTAATAAAATCAATAAACCGTGAACCTTTGTCTCTTTGAATTTCTACTTTAACAAATGAGCCTTTAAATCATTTAACAGGAAATGTTTTTATTTACATAATAAAAACATAACAATATCTATACAATTAATACCTAAGATTTAGACCTAAGACCAAATATCTAAGACGAGTGAAGATCAAAGAGCAAAGAGTTTCTGACAAGAATCTCCTTTTATATTGCTAACTATGACAGTTAGGGTAGGACCCTGGAGATTCAAACATATTAGCTGCCCTCTGATTGGCTTATGTATCTGTCCATTCCAAAAGCCATTAATAGGCACAGCTATAGAGAAATAAATTTTCTCTAACAGAAATGCTACAGGGTTTCTTTCTTGAGCAAGGGGCTTGGACTAAAAGACCTCAAAAGTCCCTTCCAACTGTATTGTTAAATACTGCAAGTTCTTGATATAAATCTAATGAATAATATTGTAAACGACAATTGCATACCTTCTGCATTGAAAAATAAAGGCGTCCAGTTTGATGGGATCATGACAAGATGGCTAAGCAAAGCTTTGACTTAAGATGTATGTCCTTCAGGGTTTATCTGTTTTTAAAAAATCTAGGAACAACATGGTATCTGCAAGATTAAGGGGAGATAAACTGGCCATCTGGAAGAGATGGTTTAATTGGGTATTAGCAAGTAAACAGCCGGCCTAGATGAACAGACTGGATTCTTTCATCCTGTTTCTGCAGCTGGTAGGGATATGATAACAAATTCAGAGGAAAGAAGTTTATTGAGGATGGGAGTGGGTGGGGACAAGGGGGGGGTAGGAAAATGATTACTTTTGTCCCAGTAAAAGACATAATGCTATTACCATTTGGCGAGGAAAAATGTTGACTGGAACGCATTGCTTTGAGATGCGATTTTCATGGTAGCCTTTATTATCAAGTTAATTAACTGGAAGCTGTCCAGCAAAACAGCTATTTCAAATAAGAGCTGAGCTTTCACAATAAGAAAAGAGATAGGGACATGAAAGTAACGAAAGAAATTGGAGGCTTCCTCGCCCATCTGCTCTAACTCCTAAAGTCCAAAAAAATACGGAACGGTAAAAAAAAAATGGACCCGTTATTAATTTTCTAGTTTGAAGGGACAAGCGTGGACCTCTTCCAATAAGGTTGAAGTCCAACTGATCGTCAGAAAGAGAGTTGGGCCCTAAAAGAGATTATAGAAGAGAATATTTGTAGCGCAGGAGGGCTTTGAACTGTTGGGTCTTTCTATCAGTTTTTTGCAAAAATCAAATCCAGAAGCACACACAGATAAACTGATTCAGCAGGATTCATTTAAATAAGAAACTTCTTTATATACAAGAATATATACACAATGCCAGCAGTTGAGAACAGTTTCATTTCAGCTCAGTTCAACAGACAAGTTCACACACAGGCAGCAGTACAGCAGAGACTTGTTTAGTTTCTGTTTCAATTCTCTGCACAGACTCAGAAGCTGCAGACTAAGACATGGCCTGGCTCCAGTCTGTCTCAGCCCCCAATTGTCTGACTTAGTTGCTATGCCTATTTATTGGCTGACCTTGTTACCATGTCTCTGCCAGTTCATGAATAGTCTGACAGTCTCTGAGTTTGGTTGGTTTCTTGCAGACATTTCGTTACCCAACTATGTAACATCATCAGTGCTAGAAGGGAATGGGGTTTGCTCAGAAAGCATCAAGGGCCCCATAAAACAGATTTTTTCCCTAGCATTAAACTGTACTGATTGCTGGAATCACAACTGGATAGTCTCATCTGTACATCTCTCGTCTTTCCCTCCATACATTTGGGTTTTCCTATTTTCCAAATGAGTTTGATTTTAAAAATAAATTAAAACATGGATTGGAACGTGATCCTCTTTTTGTGCGAATTTCATTTCAAACAGCCTCATGGTATTTGTCCGCTATACTTAAGCTTGCAAGTAATAGTTCTGAATTTAATGTGCATTAGATTGACTGATATATAGGGTGGTGTGTGCTGCGATGTGTGAGATCTTTTTAAATTGGGGAGCTGCTAAGCAAAATCTGGACAAGTGTAAATTAGAAAATAAAGCTGTGTTGAATGTGAAAGTGGAAAAAGGCTTCACAATTTACCCAGCACGGCAGATCACACTGTCATTCCGACCCCTCCTAAATAGGAAGTTGTGAGCATCCTGGCTGTTAGAAGGAGTGCCTAATTGTGCTTTCAAGCTGGATGTAAAAGTTGCATGAAAGCTCTTATTTTTCTCTGTTTGTTGATTTATTAGATCCCATTATGCTATTTTCAACTCCTAGAAACTTAGATTTTCTCCATGTCAATCTACCCCTAACCTCATTTGGGTTTTCCAGGGGGATCACCGTAACTGTGTCCATCTCACTTATTGCTGGTCGTTGTCTCCTTCTCCTTCTCCTTCTCCTTCTCCTTCTCCTTCTCCTTCTCCTTCTCCTTCTCCTTCTTCCTCTTCCTCTTCCTCCTCTTCCTCTTCCTCCTCCTCCTCCTCCTCCTCCTCCTCCTCCTCCTCCTCCTCCTCCTCCTCTTCCTCTTCCTCTTCTTCTTCTCCTTCTTCTCCTGGGTTTATTTTTTTTAGTATTGCAGTTTTATTTTTTAAATTATACTTATCCCAGGTGTTTTAAACTGGTTGTATCTTTTAATTGGGTTTCTGTAAACCATGGTGAGCCTTTAGTGATTTGTCAGTACACAAATTAAACAACCAAAGAAATAATAGTAGGCCTCTCTGCGGTTGCCAAAGAAACTTTTCCTTAGTTAGCAAATACCCCCTGCATAATTTACACAGCTGATGAAGAAAACTCCAACTCTGTTACCTACTGCAGCTCAAATCTGGGAGCTATAGTATTGTGTGGCTCTTTTCAATACCCCCCCCCACCAAATGCAATAGTGATGATAGAAGCATTTAGAAGGTTTTTACTTCCAGTTCTATACCTTTTTGGGTGGATGAAGTAGCAAGTGTTGTGACCCAGGCCCAAGTAGGTAGTAATCGATGCAAACAGTTCCAAAACAAACAGACTTTATTAGAACAGCTGAGAATTAATTCATTCTCAGTGTAGTCCAAACTAAATTAAAACAAACTCTTCATAAATTCTTCAGTCTAATCACCAACCTTGGTATAATTAGGCAAACTGCCAAAGGCTTCTCTTGGCAAAAGTTCAGAAGCAGAAAATGCCGACCAGAGAGAAGTGCAGCAAGACTATCAACGTTGTTTTCTGACAAAGAGCCCAAGAGCCGTTGCTGGTCTTTTAAGCCTTATGTAAGGGGCCAATCATCTCTTGGCTCTACTCTCAAGTCGTTCTCTTTGCTTTAACTGCTCTTACCTTCTGGAAGCTCTTCTCATACGTGCACTAGGAACAGGCTCCTCCTGTTCCTCTCCCTCTCTACTGTCAGCCTCTGGAGGCTCTGGAGTCTGCACATTACTCTCCGATGACCCTGGCCCCATCTCTGCCTCCGACGCAGAGCCCTCATCCAGGCCTTCCCCAGCTTCCAGGACTGGCCAATGTTTTTCCTCAGCCTCATCACTGTCCAGCTCCGCAGGCTGCTGGCGAACCACAACAGCAAGTGAGATGCTTGTGATGGGCACTTCATTCCCTAAACTCCACTGAAGATGTTACCTAGCCTGGTAATGAAACATTCGGAAACCAACCCACAAGCTCCGAGAATGAACCTTCACCCTTATCCTACACCAGATATTTGCCACTAGTGCATAGTCTTGACTATTGCAATGCACTCTACATGGGGCTGCCCTTGAAAAGTATCTGGAAGTTTCAATTGGTTCCCAAATGCAGTGGCCCACATGGTTTTGTGCAGATCTAGATGGGTCATCTCTCCTGCAGGAGCTATTTTGGTTGCTGATCTATTTCCAGGAACAATTCAAGGTGCTAATTGTCACTTCTCAAAGCCCTACATGGCTTGGACCAGGTTATTCTTTTCCATGTCTTTCCAACCCAGCAGAGCAGGGAGCCAGGGAATGTTGCATGTCCCTCTCCTAAGGAGGTACATCTGGTGGAACCAAGAAGAAGGGCCTTCTCTGTGGTGACTCCCTCCCTTTGGAACTGTTCTGACCCAGCCTTAGCAGAAACAGACTCTTTGTCATGAAAAACCCCTCTTTATTTATCTCCTGTGAATTAATGGCATTCACACACCGAAAAGTCCAGACGATAGTCCTTCAAAGAGTTAACTGCAGTAACAGACCTTATCAGTTCCTTGTAATAATTGCCAGGCCGTGAGCTCCCAGCTGAAAGGCTGCCAGTTAAGTTCTGGCAAGCAGTCTCTGCAGTGGTGGGTTGCCCCCGGTTCGGACCGGTTCTATAGAACCTGTAGTAAAACCATCGGGAGGCTCTGCCCACTGACCCTGATGTCATCAGAAGTGATCTGCGCATGCGCGAGCGAACACGATCCCGTTGCGAACCGTTAGTAAAGGTAATTAGAACCCACCCCTGAGTCTCTGTGGCACGAAACATGATGAGCAAAATCTTCAGTAATACGAACTGTTGTCTCCTACGACAACCACTCTCCTTTCCTTCTATTTATTCCCCAGCCAAGGAGTGGCCATTCAGCGTCCACGTGTGCTTTGCTTCCCAAGTTGACTCCTTTTCCTCAGTTGTTCTCCTCTCCTAACAGCTCTGCGCATACATGCCTCTGGAACAGGCCCCAGCTGTTCTTCCTCCTCACTCATAGCAGCCTCCAAAGGCAGCTGCCTCTCTGGTGGCTGGAAAATGTCAGATGGCCCTGGCTCTATCTCTGTGTCCGATGCAGAGCATCCATCAGAGCCTTCCCCAGACTCCAGAACTGGCCCAAGTTCTTCCCCAACCTCCTCATTGTCTGAGTCTGCCATCAGCTCCACTGGCAGCTAGCAGACCACAACAGGAACATCATCCATATTAGATTGGTCCCCACTTCGACATTCTTTCACAAAGACCGAAGACCTGGTTTTGCCAATGATCCTGGGGGAACCCAGAGTGTGATGGACTCAACCAACCAACTTGTTTGATTGATTGTTGACTCTGAGGGTGTGTGTGTTACTGTTTTTTATTGTTTGTATATTGTATATTTATTTTTGTAAGCCACTCAGAATCACAGAGAATGAGTGGGCGGCTAACAGATTTTGTTAAATGAATAAACATCTTATTTCTCTCTGTAGCACCTGGGAAATTATTTAGAACTTGAATTCTTGCTGAAAACTCATGCTTGAATCAGGAGGAAAATAAGTCAACACAAATAATGCCGCCCATACAACCTTACCTTTAGCACACTGCAGAAATAGTTCTGGGCTCTGTTGTTGTCCATACACCTA